>NC_089875.1:21581499-21889624 GCF_040182565.1 Anser cygnoides | reverse complement strand
ACAGGGATTGCACACTACTGTAAGAAAAATCATTACTAAAATTCTCCTTTAAGATTATCTCCTAAAATTCAATATTTGGAAATTCCAAATTTACCCTCTTTTGTGGTACCTGACTGTGAATACCTGGCTGGAGTGTAATAAGTGCTTGTCTGCCAGCTTCTACAGCCCCACCAATTTTCCAGTCTTAAAGTTTAAATTCATAATTGTTTAATGTGCATACTGGATAATGTGCTCTGTTATATCATTCTCACAACTAGCCAACGAATTAGGAAATGGCAAATTGGTGTGCTACAAGTTGACTTCATATACCTTTGAAGAGTTTACTGTTTCATGTTTTCTCATTCATTCTTCATCTTACCTTAAAAGAAATTGATAATACTTTTCCTGTAATAAATGTTGTTCTGACAGTTAGGCATTACTAGCCAATTGATAGCTTACCAACAATATTGTGATCTCTTTAGATAATTAATCTTAGCTATTTTCCTGTCAGGAGCAACAGTGTTTTTGTTTTATGTTGAGCTAGAAAGATCACCAGTTTTGAAAATTAAAAAGCATTCCTTTTATATTATTCATTCCAGGAACAATTTATGATGCTGCATTTAGATACTGAGCGCTTGTCAACAAACATAATTATGCTTCGATATAAACAAGATTGGTAGCTTCATTGTGCAACTTCATCTTGGCTGAATGTTTTGATATAGGTTCAGATTATACAAGCTGTGTATTTATGTGACATTTTTCTTCCTTTGTTAATAGTTTTCTCCTATAATTACTTGCAGGCAAACCAGTGTGCATTTAGGATCATTGTGCATGGGAGACATCAAACGGAGAAGGAAAGCTGCTCCCCTGCCAGGACCCACAGGTAACCAATTTCAGTGGGACAGAACACAAAACACAGTGTTAAATCTGTAAATACAAAGCAGTAGGTCAGTGACTCAGGGAAACGCTGGGTAAATTCAGTAACTTATTATGTAACTTCAGATTTGTCCTATCCCTACTTCTTGTTAATGGAGTTAAAGAAAGAAATATACTCTTAGTTCTCCCTCAGACATTCCCAATTTCTAGATCTATTTAACATAGCACTACTTTAAAGAATCTTTTTTTCATATACTGAGAATCACAGGCAGTAAAAATTACTGCTCATGTCTGTTTAAGCATTACAGGTTAGAAGACATAAGGTATATTTTTTTCTATGAGGAATTTATATGAATATAATAAGTATCCTATACCATAAAAACAGGATGTGAATTCTTGGGCAAACAATTGAAAATGTGGAGATAAGCTTTAAAATCAGTCCTGTAGATTAAATAGGAAGCAGCTTGCAAGCACATTTCTGAAAGATTTTTACAGATGCGAGGTCACAACCATTGCATGTATTTTGCTGATGTCACAGCTGTGAAATGACTTTTTCAATACCTAGCAGTGATTTATAGGACATTTGTCAGTTTGTTTGTATTAATTATATCTGTGCATACTGGAAGGATTAGACTGCATGTGTGTCTGTGTGAGGTTTTTTCTATATTGGTAATATGTAAATCTGGATTGCACATGGTAGTCGTATATCAAATATTATAGCAACACATGCAATGCATCTTCAAATATATTCTAGATATCTCTCTTTAGAGAAGCCTAGTGTTTGTATTCCGGCTGAAATCCCCCTCCTGAAATTTCATTGTTTTAAACCTCAGTGGCAGAAACAGACCAAGAATAATATTAAAAATGTTATTAAAGCACCTTAGTGGCAGCAGTATGGAAAAAGAGAATGTCTGGGTCAGGTTCTAAGACTCTGAACATATGTGAAGTGAGAAAGAAAAATACTTAATGGCTGAAGAGAGAATAATATAATTATTTCTACAAGGTGATTTTCACTTCACAACTTTCAAGTACTAAAGGATGTCATTTTGTACTAAGAGGGTATGAAGTATCATGAAATTCATTTTATTACTCATTTTACCTTGGGCTTTCAGCGTTCAGTATTTTATTTTACAAGCTGGTTCCTCTGTGTAACTTTGCAAAGCCAATATTTTGATACTAAAGCAAATATATTATATTCAGTGTTATGTATCTATATATTCACAATTTCAGAGGTTGTGAATTTCTAAGACTTTCTTTTATGTGGAGGGTGACAGAGAATAATGGTGGGTAAAGGTATCATATGAGGTACCTTTTAACTAGTATGTAGGGTTATTTTCTTTTCAAGTTCAAGGTAATCTTTTTCAATTTTGCTCTTTACAGAAGGAAGGAGGATTTTTACTGTGTACTCATACAAGTTTTTTTCTGCATTTCATCACTGTAAATTTTTAAGCAAATATAAACTTTGGTAAACTTTGAGTAAACTTTTACATATGCGTAGGTAATGTGTAACATTTTATAAATTGCAGTTCTCTTCACTAGTAATCTTGCTACAACTAAATTATTGTTCAACTGTTATGGGCCTTGTTTGTTTGTACGTGTCAATATTTTATACCATTTTATGAAAGGAACAGGGTAGAATTGGAAATATATCTGGAAATAAGGATAAAAAGAACAATTATGTTTATTATTGAATTATTCTCCTTTCAGTGGCTTTAGCAAAGGTATAGGAACAGAAGAAGTAGATTTTATACAAAAGAATTTGTAGATAAACTTTTTTCTTGAAAGAAAGAGAAAAAAATATATATGCTTACTTGAACACCAGTTGGAAAATAGAAGTTAATAATCTTCCATATTTAACATCATAGTGAAACCTGAAAGGCTGTCTGTAAATGAGTGATTAACTGCATTTTTTTTCTTGAGCTGCACATGCTACATTTTAGTAAAGTTTCACCTAATATAAGCCAATCCACTAAAGGAAAAAAAAAAAAAAAAGGTATTTTCAAAATCCTGTGGTTTTTGAAAAAAAAAATGACACTGGGTACAGTAATTCCTGTAGTGCTCTGCAGTTTTGCAAATAGTCATTTAAATGTTTAGCTTCGGTAGTACCAGGAGGAATGACTGGTGATACCGATGAAGTATTGAAATATGTTCTCTGTTTTTGATTCTCACAAGGGTAGCACCTGCTACTTTCAGACATCTTACAGAGCTATAGACTTATGGAGCAAGCAGTGTTATTGGTTAAACATTTATTAATTGTGACAAGAACACCCAATTTATTTCAGTACTCCAGCTTATTTACTGCTCTTTCACCTTTGTATTTTGTATTGAAAAAGTAAAATGAATATTGATAGAGTTAGATATTGATTTCTAAATTTATAGCCTGTTCTCAGCCTGGAGTCAAAGTCACATACCAATAGGTTTGTGTATATTAGTAACAAAGGATGTAGATTTACTTGTACAGCAATGAGAAACTATTGAAGCAAGAAAGTTTGAGCAGCACAGTGCATTTTACAGTTTGAGATATGTCATTTGTAAAGGTGAAGAAAAGCTGTGTTGAAAAGCAATGAAGAAAATGGGAGATAATATTAGGTATGGATTGTTAGGAGCTGACAGTATTGAGACGGTAGGGTCCTATTCTGGCTTTTTTTATTTTATTAAAATAAATATTCTGATTTCTGGATACTTGATAAAGCCCCATCTGTGTGTTACCAGAGCTTAGATAGATAATTGGTTTATCAACTAAATAAGATACTAGGAAAAAATGTTTACTTCCTACAATTTCTTTTAAGAATCAAGTGTTATACATTATGAAAATATACTTTTTTGCACAGTTTCTTCCATGAAATCAATATTATTTCAGTGATTCAGCAGTCAGTTTTGGGGCCAGGTCATTCTCAATGACTTTATACCCTCTCCAGCTACCTGAGCAGTAGAGCAATTTCAGATGACACCCTGACATATTTCATTGCAGCAATACAATGCCCTCAAGTTTGTGCAAAAAAACTCTTAGGCAAGCTAATAAATTATCATGGAAATAACGCTATCAAAACTGGCTTCCAATACCAATGAAAATAATAACAAAACAAAAAAAAAATCATAATTTGTATGCAAGAGAAAGGACATTCTCAGTAAAGTATTGTTTATACTTGACACGCATGCATTAGGAATGCTTACAGTAATTTCAGTGAACATCTTAGATTACCTAGTTAAAGTCTCATATCAAGCCAGTAGATGCTACAGAATTTCAGATGCCATGTTCACATACTGTGTATGCATTCACCCCAGTTCCTTTCCTAGTGACTGTCATCTTCTGTGCAAGCTTTATTTCTCAACCCACTCCTGTTCAATCCCCAGGACCTTTTAGATTTTTTTTTTTATTTTATTTTTTTAATTAGAAACCTCTAAATCTTGCTTGCTGGAAATTTTCTTTGGTGTGCAAATTCTGCTTGACATCTGTGGGATGTTAATAACTTAATTTACAGAGTGTAGAAAGTTGGATCCAGAATTAAAAAGTTTAAGTTTTGCTTGTATGCATTACAAATAAACATTTATTTCTATTTGAAAACAATCTTTTTTTCTGATATTTACATTAGTGTGCTTCATGGTTTGGAGCAGGAAGAAAGTCTGCCAAATCTATTTCAAAAAAGATAAAGCTTTTTTGTAGTTAAAATGCAAAGATTTTTCGTTAAAAAATGTATGTTATTGTGCATTTTATGGGCAACTTAACTAAGACTGATAATTTTTATGAAAAACACGTTCCAGATGTTAACATCTTTGTCTGGATGGCATGTTGCGTTGCTACCCTTCAGGCTGGTACAGACTGAAATGACCAAGCTAAGTGTCTCATTTTAAATAATGTGTTTTAATGAAAAATATGACAGATTCTTAATTACAGTAGAAATACTGAACACTCCTATAATGCCATCATGACTCACTTTAACAAGGTAATCAAAAGGGTACATGTTTTCATTCCTTTTTAAAAATTGCCAACGGAACAGCTAAGCAAACTATTTTGCTGATGCTTAATATGTCAGTGATTAAAAATCAGGCCTGAATATCTGCAGTACCAAAATGATGATTTGAAAAAGATTGTGATTACAGTGTGATAACAGAGGTGTCTGAGGGTAAGTTTGTAGTGAAGGTCAACTTCCTGAGATAGTTGCAAAGAAAGGGAAAACTTTTGCTGACTTGGTTGAACTGGCAGTAAATTTCCAAAACGCTAGCCAAACTATTTTATGCCTACTTTCTTTCTAGTTTGATTCATTGCTTTTCCATCTAAATGTACAACTCCATAGACAGAAATCACTTTTCACAGAGCAATACAACACTGGCTTGTTGTGAACACTTCACCTTACTGCATTTCTTCTCCTTGGTCTACCAAGGTCCTTTCTGGGGTACAAAGCCTAGCTGCTTAATCTTCCAGCATATGGATACTCCTTGATACTTTTTTTTTTTTTTTTTTTTTTTTTTTTGAACTGATTTCTGCAGGAGATTGAATTTTAGGGACTTTCCGTTTCGTTTCTCTTCTGGTATCATATTGTTTCTCTGAATCAGTTCAAAAATTAAAAGATCAGGGAGTGCCATACAGTATTTGAAACCACTGTCCATGCAGAGCAAAAGACTTTTAATGTTGAACAGAGGTCATCAGTTCAGGCAGGGTCCCTTTCATATGGTCACCAGAGTAATGAGGAGAGTTCAGTAGCAAACTTCAGAAGAAAAGATCCACAATGCAACAAGAACTAAGTTTATACTGGGAATTTGCTAAGGAATTTCTTATGATATAGAGAAAAGTTGGAGAGAAGACAGAATTCTTCAGGCTCTACGCTCAGCCAATACAAAGTCCAGAAGAACCTTTCAGATCAGCAGAAGACTGTATGTGTATTTTCTACATGCTCTCTTCTCCCAAAATGCAAAAGATTCAAAAATAATTCTCCAAATGACTCTGGGAGTCTTTCCTAAGATAGCTGTTTTTTTCTGGCTGTGGAAAGCGTTCAGATCACCTCCTTTTGGACTTCACCTTCAAGAATCGTAAACCGTCTTAACAGAGAATATCACCAGTGCCCTTAAAGACAGTATTTAAGAAATTTCTGCTCAGAAAAAGGCTAAGCCTGGCTTTTTCAAGTTCCAAAGATATGTCTCATTAGGGGATTGTATGCATAAGACATAACTTTCAATGAAGCTGAGAGGTGTCAATAGGAATATTCATCCTCCAGGTGCTCAGTAAGTTCTGTTCTTTCTCCACTAGGTACCATAAAAAAAAATGGTGCCCCACAGAGAAGCCACCTCCATTTTACATGCTTTTTTGTTGGCAGTGTGTTTTTTTTTTCAATCATCGCCTTTTCCATATGGGCTGATGCACATAATAGATGACCTGTTTCATCGTGTAAATAAAGGGCAGGTTATGAGAGGAAAATATTTTTCTCAGGCCCATTTAATATAAGATTCCTTTTTTAGGGAATCCTTCAAATTACCGGGGAAGAGTTAATGAAATGAGCAACACTTTATATTCCTAGAACTCAACCAATAAAAGTGGCACATGACGCTTTTGTCACCCTCCTTTATGTTGATACCAAAGGACTTTTCTCGACCAGGAAATGTTTGGGAGTTAAAATATGCACAGAGGAAATAGGTGCAGTTTTTTCTCAGTCAGTGTAACTTCTTATCCCAGGTCTCTACAGCAACCTCTTAGTTAATGGTGACTGTTTTTTCTCCCTCCTGAAGGAGTAGGGATCAGTGCTGCAAATAGACCTGCTATAGATTATGCAAAAATCACATTTCCTAAGGATTTGTTAGCATGCAATTTACTTTTTGAGTAAGAACTTTGGACTTTCGTGTTTTGTTTTTCTATAAAAGCTTTGTGATTGGTTAGAAAAGTTTCTGACAAAAGCTGTCATAGATACCTGTAATACTCCAGATTCCATAAAGAAAATTTTCACCTTTCATTTCCACTACAACATGAGGAAATTTTGATTTTTTTATTGTCAACATATATCTTGACATTGCCAAGGCAAATTTCATGCCTAAGATTTGCATTCTGATGTCTTCATTACCAACACAGGGAGTGTTGCTGGCTATGTAAGTGACAGGATTACATTTTAAAGAGAGTGGATGAGATCCATGGCAAAGCAGTTTGCAGGATGTGGTTTAATTTTTATGTAGTTCAATTGGAATGGGGTAATTCAGTGTCTTCCCAGATCTTCATTTTATTAGAAAGCCCTCCAAAACGAGAGTCATTTAAGTACTATTATCATCTCATGTATTTTAGCCAGAAGTCTAAGTAAAGTTCTCAGTTTCTTTGGTTTTGTTCTTCGCATTTATTATTGTGTACTACTTAGCAGAATAGGCGTGGGCCCTAATAAATAGGTAAATGCTTATTTAACCTGTAGTAATACATTATATAATACATTATATATATATATATACATATACATATGAATATGCAGATGTATTTGCCTAGTTTTAATGAATTAATCTTCATCTTTATATTTAGTTTGACAGATGATAATACTCCAAACCACATAGGCACAGAAAGGCAATAGAAGTGCCTATTACCCAATACCTCCAGTATCCTGGAACTCCATCCCAATTTGGTTTAAGATCAGTTATAGCTACCATAATGGGTGTAGTCCTAATATCCATTTACTCCTCAATCTTTGCACTGAAATTAATGATAACCGAGCTGTCCATTTGGAGAATATTATTGTGGTTTAAGTTCTTCCCCTGTGGGATTCAGTGCAGGGTTACAGTTCTTTTCAGAAAAGTCAGGGAACGCTTATTAGAAGGGAGCGATTTTGCTGTAAATTCTAGGTGTATTGAGCAGAATTTAGGAATGCTTCCTGGTGGAAACGCTTCTTCTGAAATGAAGTCTAGTGAGTATTTCTGTCAGTATAGTTGGGGAGTGAAGCTGACCCCATTTGGACCCAAGTTAAAAGACAGGCTCGAATTTCAAGAGATTACCTTTACCAAGGAATAAATGGGATTCTACTAATTCTGGCCTTCTCCAGCCAATGTTAGTAAAGACTGAATAGGCAAGAGGTACTTTACCCACAGCGTGGTCTGATAGAGCACGGGAGGGGAAGAACACCTGGAAGCCCAGCTCGAAGTGAACTGTGGTGCTAGACATGACCAGTTAAACCAGTTCAGTGTCTGACTTTTCATCAGTGTGTGGATTTACATCAGGAAGGTTGGAAATTAATATAAAATTTAGGGTCTATAGTGCAGGGAAGGATGCATCTATCCATGCTGCAATTATGCAACCATTCCTTTAATACACCCAGCAGTGGGGCAGTAGGAATGAAACTCTGGCAGCGCTGACATTAACAGTGTTGTGCTGTGACTGCTGGGTAGGTGTGGAGGTTTCCAGCACCTACTGAGGCTCCGACTCTGTCCTCTCTGCTGTTCTTAACACTGTGCCAGCTAGAGCAGAATACAGCGCAAGCTTTAACTGGGACTATAATTATTCTAAGATTGTTCTTTAGACACAGTGTTTGATACCTCAGTGTGAAGCATACATAAAAGTCTGGTCTAAAAATCAAATCTCAAATACTTAGCTAAATAATATGGTATTTTCATAAGTGATTTTTTTTTATTATTTATGCAGCTATAGTATACTGAATTGTGAAAAACACTAGAGGTACTGATGTTAAAAGTACCAGTATGGCTGTCAACTATGTCACATTGCTGACTTTGTACAATTATCCAAAACGGTTTTAAGTATCTAGGCAGTCTGATTCCCATTTTGTTAGAGAGAACTGGCATTAAAAAAAAAAAGATGCACTACAGCGACATGTTATTTTGATTACATTCCTTCTAAAATGTATTGTGTATCAAGATCAGTCCCTACTGTTCTGAGCTCATCTGTCTAGTGAGGAATCAGCAAAGAAAAAGAAGAGATGGAATATTAAATGCATTCAGAAAATGAGGGGGAAAGTGCACTAGCTTTTAAAGTGAAGCAGCATGTATCGTTTCGCCTTCCATTGGCTGTTTATCCAACATCAATACAACACTTTAGGAGCCAAATTACTAAACAAGCTGCCAATTAGGCTTGCAGTCAGCTGGATAGATTAGTGGCTAAGAGAGGCAGATACAAGATTTTCATCTCTTGAGCCAATTACGCAAGTGAATTACCATCCACAATGCTCCTTGGAAGATTTGAGGTAGAAAGACTGACTCTGCTGTGATAGACATAAGTGAGATCCAGGGTAGGGGGTAAGGGTTAGCAGGCCATGTATTGCAAAAATTACCCAAGCAAAAAGAGATCCTTCTAGGAAAGGATTTAAAGGATTTAAGGCTGCTGGGAGCGATAGAAGAGGAAATAATAGTTGTGGTATGCTCTGCAAAGGCATTGCTGTTCTACTCCCAGGTCTTAATCATATAAAAGAAAGATGAAAGGCCAAGACTATATTTCTGTACAGTGTCATTTTCTCAGAACTGTTTAAAAAAACATTTTCTTAACATCAAAAATAGTTTAGCATCCAGAGATTACTTCAGTATGCCTTCATTTGTTTCTTCCAGCTGGAATAAAAATATATATTTTTTTTAAAAAAAAAAGCATTTTCTCAAATAAGGGTTATTTAAGAGATTGAACCTAGTCATGCTCTGATTTTATTCACCCCAATTTAAACCAAACATACTTGATGTTAGTCTTATCCAGAAATTGGACCATACAAATAAATATTGTCATAGTAATGGTTGATAGGGTCACAGTTCCTTTATTATTCTATAATAAATGATAACTTAATTGGTGAGCTTTTAAGTATTTTAGAAGAAGCATTTTTCAAATACAATGGATCTGTCAGATAAAAACTGTACATAGGCTCATTTGTTTCCTGCTGAGGATGTTGTACACTGGTGTAACATTGTTTCTTAAATATGAAGCAAATTTAAAACCTGAACTTTTGCAAGCTGTTGTATCCAAAAATGATTAAACAGATGTGGAGCCTGCAGCAGCATTAGACCTCTGATCTGATTTTAGCTTACAGATGGAATTAAATTAATTCATGGCAATCACTGTAAAATCAAGGGTATGGCACTGAATGCTAGTGTACTGTTTAACCAGGACATACCTGTCTCAACAGCTGTTAAGAAGAAATTGCATACTTTTATTTTTCATTGAAGCCTGCCTTTAATACCACCATAAATATCATATCAAAATTAAACAAATGCAGTGACTTCTTGGTTTTCACTTGCTAATTTTGCTTCTTCCTTCTCATAGGTACCATGTTCCGTGTATGTAAGGTCATATGCATAATAAATGTAGACCTTGAAGTACACCCATTCGTGTACACCGAGGTGTATTGCTGGTATTGTGATGTGAAGGGATGCAAGTGGAGGAATTTTACAGTGCTATCATTTCAAGCAAGCTGCTGTTCCTCAGTGTTAGCTCCTCACTTGTATAACGGCAACCACTCCTGCGTCCAGACTTAGCATCTGGTAGATCGGGAACCAGATTATTAAGGTTGCTAAGACTTTTCAGTCTGTAAAAAGAAAAGGCTCTGCACGGGGAATTCCAACAAATTGTTACTACAAAGACTTCCTTATAACTCCTGCAACACCACTAAACCTCATACAGCAATAAACTTAGAAACAGGCATCCCTGCTTTTTTGCTTAATACGATGTTGTGTAGTTATTTTTTGTGGGATGGCGCAATGGGTTGATTTTGTTCTTGCTCCTGGGTGGGTCGAGACTGAACACATCCCAGAGGTAGCATAGCCCTTTTCAAGGCCAGTGTGCTTGGACTATTCTCTTTAAAAGGGCCTACTGGCTAGTCCAAGAAGCGCCATGGGCATGAATTAAAAACTGAACTTGAAGATGAATATTACAAGGACAATTACTGATTTTAATTAGAAAGTGAAAGCCCAAAGCATAGGAATGAGGGTCAGGGGAATAACAAACAGTGTAGCATGATTTTTAAGAGCTCTTTTCCATCATGCAATCAAAGAAGCAAGGTTGTTTTTTTTTCTGTTTGCTCGTTGGCCATGGAATGGAGGAAAAGGGCAGTTATGAATACAGCTGTCCATATTCTTCTCACTCAAGTAAAATATTACATTACAAATTAACATTCCTGCAATTTTCATACATCATTTGAAAAATTTAAGACAGATGTAGATACATATTTAGATAAAAACTGACTCTACTGCAAAAGAATGTCCTGCATACATTAAACCTTTTTTCAGACTTTAAATAAAAGCTATCTATATCTACCTTATTTTCATGAAAGAGTAATTAGTCAATGTACATGCCCACAAAATAGGCAAGTTGGGTGGCTTTTTGGTTTTGCCTTATTCTTGCTGTTGTACAAAGTCTCCAATCACAGTATCCTTCAGACAGTGGACGCTGTTTGATTGTTTGCCCAAAAGTGAGTTGTGAAGCCAAGTTTATGGTGATTTCTGCTCTCTTCCTTTTTGTTAGAAATTGGCAAAGTGTAAGAATAAAACAGAAGGCTTCAGGGCAAGTCTTAGTGTTCTAACAGGAAATAGAAAAGTATGCACAGTGGAGTAAAAAAGAATTTTTATATACATTTTAGAAGCACTTTATATCTGTAAAAACAAAAAGTATTCCAATTTTACTGTTAGTTACAGGAAGAAAAAAAAAACCAACCTATGTCAAAGAATGTCAAAAATAGAAAGATGAGTTTGTTAAATAACATGTTATGGTATAGATTATTCTTTCATATATCTTTTGTGTGAGGTTGCTCTGGATGTCCTGAGAATTGAAATTCATGTAGGAAGGTATATATTTTGCAGGAAAAAAGTCCGTGGGTTTTCCTCCAAATAGGGTAATGAAAAAAATTGTTTTTTTTTTTTTACTCAAGCTGTGCTTTGCATGCCATCCTAGCAGCATTTCTCTTTGTTGCTAAGCAGCATTACGAATCATTTAATATTCCCAATACTTATAAAATATACTCGTATCTTTGTTCTTTACTGCTTGGTGGATCTCTTGGATCTTTCCTTGGAAGTTCCCCCATTAATTGTCCCACAGACACTGGAACCACATCCCATTTCTTACCAGGAGTTCTAAAGAGTAGACCAAAACGCGCTTCCTGGATTTTGCTTGTGAGGTTTTACCTTTACTTTTGTTGAATGGTAGCCTTTCTTCTTTTCACCATTTTTTGAGCTAGAAAGTATAACTAAGAAGGTTGCAAAGCCTGTGTTGTGTATGCCAGGCAGTGTCAGGGAGTTGTCTGTATGAAAATTGACTCTGCCTGTGGGGGCCTGAAAAGAAAGGAAGTCTTGGTCATTGAATTCTGTGCTGGTCAGTTCAAGAGGAACCCTCTCGGGGACAGGAGTCGTCTGACTTAAAAGCCTTTATTTTAAGCCTAGCATTAAGCATAGCTTCAAACTAGTATTAAAGGATGCCTTCTCTCAGTACGTTTCCCTTTTTCTTTGACTCAGGGACCGAGATGCTTGGAAGCTGCCTACCTTTCATGTGGCCACCATTTTGCTGAATCTAAACAGATCTGTAGTGAATAGTGCTTGAGTACTGTACATTCATCATCTCAATCACTATCAGGTTTTTAATATGCACCTCTCCTTTTGACCCTCTGTCTGTGTGTGGGGTTTCCACTGTGGGGCTTTGTTTTATTTTGTTTGTGTGTTAAATGAGGTTTTTCAGAAGAGCTTGTTCAACTTTTGTTGTGTTCCTGTTTAGTAAGTTAATATAACAATGAGCCAGCTGCTTGTCAGTAGTAAATACTTGATTGAAGACTTCGTGGTCTCCAAAAGCACAACACCATGGTCTCCTCCTACAGTATTTTTTAAAAAGTAGCATGCCAGAATAAGTAGGTAGAAAGTTAAATAGTTAATGTTTGAAGCTGGGCATGTGGTGAGTTCTGTTGTTCTATTATCAGGGGGAAGGAACGTGTTGAAAAAAGCTGAAAAGAAAAAACAGCTGCCTGTATAAAAAAGCTCATGTTAGTTCAAAAGCTTCATCACTTTTTAAAATTTTGTATGGTGTAACTCGTTAAGTTTTACTGCAAATTCTTGAAACAAATATCATTTGTATTCCTCATGGAAGACAGCTACATATGGGAAGGCTTATCCATGCATCATCTCCAAAAGTCTAGCTTGAGGATCTTGGTTGATGAGGGAAAAAACAGCTTTATAATTTGACATTCACATTTCTTTACGCTGTAGTCATAAGAAAATGAATCTGTTACATTATACTTGCAATCCTGACAATCTCTTCTGTAGTGTGTGCACAGCTTTTCTGAGATCTCAATTGTATAAGAAGAAACCCGTAAACAGCATTGAATGTTACTGAAAATACCAAAAAATAAAGATGGATATATTAAACATATGTTGCATCTTTAATAAAAGAGAAACTGTGTAAGGCTATAGCTGAATTTCAGAATTTTAGACCACCTATTTGTATCTTCTCTGTTGCAGCTGTAGTTGTTTAATCAAAAATATTTATCATGTTTTATTGAAAGAGATCTTGATCATTGATAAATATTGCTGAGAATGAAAAGATGGTTGTGACATTATGGTGTGCCTTGGCGTAGTAATTTTATAGGATGAGACATCTGGGCCATCTTGTCTGTGTATTGGTAGACTTGTGCAAGGGGGTACATGTTCTTCGAGACCGACATAAAACCCACTGTATTGGAATACAAAAGGGACTGCAACAATATTTGTCACATCTAAAAACTGAGCGAGACTTTAGAAACACTGAAAATAAAGCAAAGCCTTAGGCTGTATTATTTAGACTCATAAGCAGTGAGGAGGTCAACATGTGCAAAGACAGCCTGTTCTAGCAACCTATTAGATGAATTAGGAGAATAAGAAGGTTTAAAGCTTTAAGGGAGATTATCCTGCTATTCTCCACATGGCAGGCAGTGCTGATTAATGCTGTGTGTTTCTTTAATCTCAGGGTTTGTAGGTGAAAACACCCAACCAATCCCAGAAAACAACATTGGAAACCGAATGCTTCAGAGCATGGGCTGGACTCCTGGCACAGGCCTCGGACCAGACGGCAAAGGGATAGCAGAGCCAATACGAGCCATCCAGAGACCAAAAGGACTCGGACTTGGATTTAGCTGACAGAAATACACTCTGGCTGCCAAGTAAAAGTTAAGATCAAAAATAATTTAAAAAGACAAGAGAAAAAGTTGCTATCTTGTGTTATTCATTATGATCAGCAGATCCAGTTATTCTCTTCTCAAAGATCACTGAAGTCTTTGTGCTTCACATCAGCTACACCAGCTGCAAAGTACAGGCACAGCAGCAGAACTGGCGTTTGAATCTAACTTTACAATGGTGCTAAAGTGTATGAACACTTGTACTTTTTTATTTTCTCCGGTCTTAGAGTTTGTATTCAGCATAAAATTCAGTACATTCACTTCTTTTCATAAAAGCTTCTGACACAGCAGGTTTTAGTATCTAAGCAAATTTTTTTTGTACGTATAATTTCATCTCAAGAGTCTTGATAAGATTTGTCAAGGAAAATGGAACTTTATACAGCTATTGTGTTTTCCCCCTTTTCAGGCAAAATTTCCAAACCTAATACTTCTAGTGTTTAACAGTATTTGAGGATAAGCTGTCATTTTGCCCATAAGATATACACGTTTCCAACTGGAAGGTGATATGGTATACAGTTTTGTATAAGAGTATGAAAAATGGTTTTGTCATCATAGGAATGCCATTCCAACATCATTATCTGGCAGTGTATCACAGTCTTCCACGTTCAGGCTCAAAAGTAAACCTTTTATACTTGTTTTTACATTCACAGGATTATCTTTTTTCAGCAGATATTTAAATTTAAAGTTTATTCTGAGTTTGGATTTCTATTTATATCAGTAATCTTCAGTGTGTCCACATTTAAGAATAATTTCGGCTTTGAACCTGGAAATTGTATTTTAAAGATGACTTTGTCTTTGAGTGTTTATATACTGGGGTTTGGCATATTTTAAACAATGCAGTCAGTGTTCAGCGTTCGTTTTGTGGTCGTGCTGTTCTGAGTGAGCCACAATCTTTAATGGTTATGAAGAAACAGAAAAAGGACAAGGAGAAGCAAGATTAGAGTGGAGGAAAGGAAGGGAAAAGATACTTTGGCATCTCACAAATCTAAGCTGGCAATTTAAAATCAAGAGGGATCATTAAGTGTTTTAATCAGTATCCTAATGTATCTAATGTCAGCAGAAGTAATTTCATTAAGCAGTAACCAATCAAGCTCCTAGGGCACTATTGGTCTGCAGTATAAAACAAATTCTACTTTAAAATTAAATGATAGGGCTGAAGAAAACTGTTGTTCAGATGGACTAAGGAGAAAATCCTGACCCTGTTGTAGCAGTTGGCAATGTTTACCCTGTTTACGCAGGGAACAGGATTTGATTCTTAAGTCTTTTTTTCTTCCCCTTCTGTGCTGCCGGACTGCTTAGAAAAATATTTACCTCTAGATGCTTGCAAAGATGACTCCTTAGGATAAGAGGAGCACAGCTTCCTTCATGTGACTGTGAAATATAGTGATGAATTTTAAGAAGTATTTTTATTACTTGTCTTTTTCTCAGCTTCACCAATTACTTCCACAAAGATAATGCTAGGAAAAGAAAAAGTAGCAGCATTATAGCACTGAATTTGCTTAAAAGTAATGTTCATCCTTTCCACTGTGAGTGCTGTCAGTTTGGGAACATTCTTTCACAATTACCTAGAGTAAAAGATTAGTACCTAACATTGTTTTTAATGATAGCTGAATGCACATGTTCTCTGAGTTTCAGAAGATCTATTGTTGTTTGAATCCCTGGTATCATTGTGTGGTTTTACTTTTTGACGCGATAAGAAATTTTAAACAGGGTTGATATTTATAATCAACAGCAACTTTTATGGAAGGTTTTGGGGCATAGCTTAATGTAAATTAGCCACCTCAAATATCTCTTGCACAACCAAACTGAGTTAAACACATTCCATACCCAGAGAATTTCAGGGCCACGTAATTGCAAAGGGCCAAGAACCTGGAGTTCTGCAGACAGCAGAGGTGCTCACTTCTGTAATTGTTTTTTGTTTTTTTTACAATAATGAATTTATGTGGCACACTCCCATTCTTTCAATGCAATGTACTGCTAGGGCAACTGAAGACCTCTTTGTCTTGTACACAATCAGAAATTCCTTCAAATATTTTGCAACATGTGAGTTAAGGACAGGAAATGAATATATTAGTCCTAATTATTCTTGCTCTATATGAAAAACTGTAAAGGAATATTGATTCTCTCTTAAAAATTCATTATTGTTCTTTGGTTACAACTCCAACATATCTTGGGTAGGAAATTTTAAGTATGGCATATGTAACACTGAGGTATTTCTGTGCATTTTATCATCATAGTAGTTCCTCGAGAAATCAGTCTGCAGCTCCAAAAGTACTTGAAAATATTTCCTGTTTTATGAAGATAAGAGGAAAATAATGGATACTTGTTGAGAGAAAACCTCTTTTCAGCTTTCAGCTCTATTCATCCATTCAAACAGATACACGTGAGCATAAAAATAAATAGCCTTAATCAAAGAATTATTTAGTAAGATCAGAAATCTTAAAACTTTTTGGTTTATATCAGTGTTAGAAATGATTAGACGTTAAAACTAGTCACATTGATTTTGGTATGGAGATAAGTAAACCTTTATTTTCCAACAGGTATTCCTATAGATGCCACAGCTAACAGTCAGCTTCATCTTGTAGAAGCTGTAGAAGAAACTGATTTATTAAAATATATTAATCTAGCGTTCCAAGACATTTTAATGTCACATTAAAATTCCCATTCAGACTCACACCATCATTTTTCTGTTTTTCCACAATCTCACAGGAGTGATTTTAAAGATATTCCAGTAGTGTAATTGTGCACAGTTAAAGCTAGTGTTAAGAAACAAAACAAAAATGCGTCACTTTTTGGTTTTTTCTTCTTTTTTAAGCCACCGCAGTGTTAGTTGGCTTTGAAACAAGTCAAAGTACTTGGATTTTTTTCCTTCAGGTTTTTCCCATACCTAACTTGCAATCATACTATGACACGTGCTATAAAGCTGGCTCACACTATTTTAAAATACATATAAAAGTATTTTCAGATAATAATTCCTAATGGCTGTGATACTGAAGGTTTTTATGCCTACATAAATAGATATGGAATCATCTTGTATCTAAAAGTTACCATCACTCACCAGGTTCTTTCATTTAGGTGTTTGATTAATTGGTAGTTCAGCTGTTAACATAATATTCTGCCTATGCAGAATGTTTAGTAAAAAGAAGACGCATACAATATTATTGGCATTGCATTTTGTTACATGTTCATTGTGTTTCAGTTCTGTGAATTAAGCCATTAACTGTTAATAAAAGAAACACATGAGCGGTTTCTGGCAGAATCCTGTTTTTAAATAAATATTTGTTGAAGTCAGAGAAGCATTATCAGTATGCTTATTTTAACAAGTTTGTCCCTGCATCCATCTTTCTGCAATTAGGTCAATAATGGGTGTAGAATGGCAGTAAATAGCTAATAATATGTATAGAATGCTTTGCTTTAACAACACAAATGCAAGATGAAATAAAATAATAAGACTTCATTCTTCATGGGTTTTGTATGTTCTTTTCTTTGAACTGCTCTTTTTGATAGCATTGTTATTGCTCAGGTGAATGCAAAAACTTTGTTTCTGAAAATATCATTAAGGTTGCTAATATCTTATCTTAGAGAGTTGTACCTTCTTACTGGCATTTCTTTTCTAGGTGGTTATTATCCAGCATAAAATATTACACTACAATGTCACAAAATGCCTTGTTTAAAGTGTTTGCAGTACTCTTGTTGTTATCATATTCTTCTAAGACATTTAAATACAAGTCTTTAAGTATGTGTATACTTTGATAACTGTAACAGGACTGTGTGCTCTCTCTTCAAGCAGGTCTCCAAAACTATTGCTCCTCAGAGGAGAATTCACGCTACATTTGTTTTATCCTCCTGCTCCCCGTGCTCACCGAGTAGTTTCAGTAAAGCCATATCAGAAATGGGGATCCCTTCCCTATCTTACAATAAATTCAGGAGACCTTTTAACTAATTCACAACAGTTTTTGGAAGCAGTGGTATAGTTAGCACACAGTGACTACAGTAGACGAGGTGCCCACAGTAGAGTCCATACCTAAAGGCAGTATATGTATTCAGTCTGTACTGTTCAGCTTAGTGAAAAACACAGAATTGTTTCTCTATCCACCTGTAGTCTCTCTGTAAAGCTAATCTAACATGTTAAAAGAGAAAATGTCATTCTTAAAGGTCGTCATGTTTTTGCTTTGAATTCTCTGTGGAAGAGCTTTGATGTGATTATGTGTGTTGTTTTTTTTTTTTACAGGTGTGATATTTAAGATTGGATTTTGTTGTTGTTATTTGGGTTGGTTTGTTTTGTTTTTCATGACATTTCTATACTTTAAAAAGTCTTGGAGGAAGTGCAACAATTTCAGCATGGATGTTCTTGTCTTAAGTGGTTGGTTTTGCTTGGTTTGGGTTTTTTTTGTTCGCCTTTTTTTTTTTTTTGCTTGAGAAACTGTAAGCTTAACAGCATAGATTGTTATAGGCTTTAACAAACTTTTTAGTGTAAGTCTGCACTGAGGTATTGAGGAAAACTTTACCACAACAATGAAAGTTTCATCATTAACTAGCAGTAAGGTAACTAGTGGAAATGTTTGGGCTTCCTATGAGTCTCTTCTGTAACTGCAACAAAATAGATACTGGAGGTATTTTGACCATGGTGGTAAATTGCTTGTCAATCTTTAAGTAAAAGGCTGAAAATCACTCAGATTCTTTAAACTTGATCTCCTGCCTCTATGAGAACTGTGATTCTTAAAAGGTGTGAAAAGTGATTTGAATTAATATGAGATATGCCATCTATTAGAAAATCATGATTTTGGCTTGACTGTTTATAGTATTGTTATGATGAATTTAAGTAATGTGGAGTCTGACTTCTGAAACTGTGAATATAAGTCATTAGTCTTCAAGGATTTTGTTTTATTGTAATATATTTACACTGATTAAGTATGTGATCTTATTAAAATGAGATTATGTTTCAGAATATTTGATCATACATACGTTCAGTTTAGTATGCTTTAAGACTTCAGCGTTGTCCTTCATCCCTGTCCTTTTTTTCTGAAGAAGTGTAGCCCTACATATGTGTTAAGTGATAATGCCCAGTGGTTTCTCTCTTAGTGTTATCTCATGTATGTGCTAAGTGATAATGCTCAAGATTATTTGTACCAGTCTACTGAAGTTGTTTTTCAGTACCTCACCTGGCCAATTTTCTGAAAGGCCTACTGCTGCCTTTGTCAGTTACTGTTTAACACTTTGACACTTCAAATTGAAATTTCTTCCACCTTGACAGGCTGTTGTGTTGGCTCGACCCCAAATTGATGAAGACTGGAAGATATGTAACACTTTCGGCACCTAAATATCTCCATTGACTTCAGGATGGAGTACTTCATAGGTCTAAAAATAAACATGCATGCAAGTGTTTGAAGACTGGGGCCCTAACTTCCTTCTCTGTAATAGAAATGAGTCCTCAGTTTTCCATGGCATCAGAGTTCCTGCAAGTCACTGGAGTCAGCTGGATTGTGCTGGCCCATCTTCAGAACAACTGTTTGACTCCTGTACCTAGTTCACCATACTCCCACTGGTTTCTCTCTTGCACGAACTTTGCTGCTTTCTTAGGGAATATCATGCTGGAAGCCACAGGAATTTGTCTTGTTGCATTTGCAAGTAGCAATTTGCAAAATTTCTATTCTGTACTACTGGTTTCAAGTGTTAAAAATTAAGTTTGAATTCCACAGGTGCTGCCTTATTTTTTTCTAAATGTTCCAGATTACTGCAATCTAAATGTTCTACAATTTGTGAAGTAAGTGGAATGTATATCAAAAATTTTATAAATGTTGTGCTCTCAGTATATGTGATGGTGGGTCTCACATTTCTGATAGTAATAGATATGATCTACAACATACATATGTAAGTATAACTAACGCTAAATGTACACATTGCTTGAACAAGAATAGCGATAATGCTCAGTGTGTTGAACTTAATTCTAGTAGTCCCACCATCTGTGAGAACACTCCTAATCTGTTATGAGTTTCCTTTCTGTATGCCATGATATGCCTTATTACTGACAAAAGATATTTTGAGAGTGAACCAATAATAATTATAAGGGTTTTCTTAATGTGATGCAAATAATAAGTAACACAATTATCAGGTTGCTTTTATACTCTCTCTACTGTGTAAGTTGATTTATTTTTCATCTACTCTGTCAGTGAGCATATGAATACTAGTGTATTACAGCTCTGATTAACTCAGTTTCGGCAATTTCTACCCCCTACACACAAAGGTTACAATGCCATGGTAAGGGAAGTCTCCTTGGATTTTTTTATTTTTTTTTCTCACAATCCAGAATAGTGGCTAACAGAAGAAGTTTGGCCAGAACCATATTTCGGTGATGGGTTTGGACCTAGTGAGTCAAAAAAGAAAAGAAGAAGCTTGCAAGGTTTTACTTTGTAGTAAAGCAAATTAAGTTATTTGCTTGTATGAAAATTACATGTCTACACAAGTAAACACCCATACATGATATAGATGTAGATCCCTAGTGAGAATAAGAGAATAATACATAAAATTATTATATGCTGGGCCATTTGTTAAGCTGTCAACCATGTACTTCACCAAACTGTGACAAAATCTTTAGTTCTGCTAACCCACGTTACTTAAAAGGGGTGAGGTGCTTCTATGAAAGTCAATAAATCTGCAATGTATTGTTTCATATTCTGTCTTTATGTAAACCTATCCAGGTTTTTTCAGTTGTCTTCTTCCTAATCAGTGGTAAAGTGCATTTAATAGCTCACTTAAGGTGTCATCCATTACTATGAGTTACTGTTAGAACTAATTAATAGAGCTGAAATTATTTTGTAATGAGAAATTGAAGTATTGCAGTGTTAAAAAAAAAAATACCATTCACAGCTAATTAACGTTTAACAATGCAAATAAGCTGATAATTATTTTTCAAGCCATAGAAAAATTCTGTGACACTTCATATACTACCTTTGTGATCCTAATTGTTTCTGAAAAATACCTTTACAGAGAAATACTCCAAAGAGATTTCCCTGGACAAAAGGCAATTTCTATGCACACAGTGAATGAGAGCTCTTCTTTTGTTCATATGGGTCCAGATTCAGCAGCTATTTCTTACAGTAAATACTGATGAAGAGAAGGAAAAAGCAAGGATTGTGAATATAATTGGAAGGAGGAAATCATGTGAGATACTGGACAAAATTTCCTACCTGCTTAAAGTCAGCTGCTGTTAAGGTAGTGTAGGTGTTCCAAATGCATCCCTGGTGGCCTGGGGTCATAGAATCATAGAGTGGCTTGGGATGGAAGGGGCCTTGAAGACCATCTAGTGCTAACCCCCTGCCAAGGGCAGGGATGTCATCCCCTGGAAGTTATTTCTTGTAAAGTTTCAGGGTCCTGACTTTGCTCTTTGCCAGGCCCATATCCCTCGAGATCACAAACTCAACCAGGGCATGGTCACAGCAGCCCAGACTGCCTCCAATCTTAACCTTCTTAACAAGTTCGTCTGTACTGGTGAGCACCAGGTCCAGTAAAACTTCTCCTCTGGTTGGTTTGTCTGATACCTGGACCAGGAAGTTATCCTCAATGCACTCCAGGACTCTCCTGGATTGCTCACAGCCTGCTAGGTGGCCTTTCCAGCAGACATCTGTGTGGTTGAAGTTCTCCATCAGGATGAGAGTATGTAGGTGTGGTGCTTCTTGTAGCTGAAGCCAGAAGGCCTGATCAACAGGCGCCCCTTGATCAGGTGGCCTGCAATAGGTCCCGGCCACAAGGTGTCCTTGATTGATCTGGTCTTTAACTTTTACCCATAAGCTCTCAACCTGTTCAAGACTGCTAACAGCAAATGAACACTGTCACTGTATTGAAGCAAAATGTATTTTTAAGCCATATACATGGTAAATTGATGTATTTTAAACCATCCATAAGCAAAGGAAAGCTGGCAGTCTGAGTGTGTAGTGAAAGTAATGTAACAATCCCTCAAAAATCAAGCTTTTTTTTTTTTCTTCTTTTTTTTTTTTTTTTCCAGATATAGTCACCTTGGATGTTACTGTGAGTCTCTTCTCGGCTATGAGGTCACAAGGCCCTACTGTGAGACTGTGCTGGGCCATGGGGTTACAACGACGTGCTGTGACGCTGCTCCAGGCAGCGCGTTCACAAGGCCCTACTATGGCTCTGTGCTGGGCCATGAGGTTACAGTGCTGCACTGTGACATTACGTCGGGCTGTGAGGTCACAAAGCCCTGCTGTGACATTGTGGCAGGATGTGAGGTGACAAAGCCGTGCTGTGACTGTTCTGGTCAATGAGGTTACAGTGCTGTGCTGGGACACTGTGCTGGGACACTGTGCCAGGCAATGAAACCACAAGGCCCTGCTGTGATACTGTGCCAGGCTGGGACGTCACAAGGCCCTGCTGTGGCCGTGTGCTGGGCCATGAGGGTACAACTCCATTCTGTGAAGCTGTGCTGGGATGTGAGTTCACAAGGCCCTGTTACAACTATGTTCTGGGCCACGGTGTTACAAAGACATGCTGTGACACCATACCAGGACAGGAGGACACAAGGCCCCACAGTTACACTGTACTGGGCTGTGAGATCGCAAGTCCCTGCTATGATTTTCTTCTAGGCCGTGATATTACAAATGTCTACTCATATCTCTTCATTGCCACATTCAGAAAGAATGTGATTAAACTCAATCAACTTTACCTCTGACAATATAATGTAATACTAAATAATATCAAGCCAACAACCCGTGATTAATAAATATCTGAAAATATATTTATCTGTGGGGTTTACTGAGCTATTTATAATGGAGATGAAAATCAGCATAAAAAAAATGATACACTGGAAACAATTTCCTAAAATCAAGACCTCTTAATAGAAGAAATCAGGACTCCAAACTGCTATAACCTTTTCTTCAACCAGGGATCTCAAAGTACTTCATAAACGATGATGGTAGTTTCATAAAGAAGCACCAACAGTTTAGAGGACCAAAGCGACTTGCCCTAAGATCGAGGCCAGATTGGCTTCTTATCTTAATATACATATATATATATATATTATTAATAAGGCAGGATCACAAATGAAACCCTAGCTCCTTAAATACTAGTTAAGGAGGCTATGACCATGAGTAAATGTCAGATTTTATTTTTAACATCACTATATAAGACACAGAAACAATAGGATCTTTATTTTAAAAGATCCATAATCATAATATTTCATAGTCTTCTGATGTAGAAATCTTTTGGATTTGAGATCATTAGCAGCTCAGCAATTGCAGCACTTGAGTTGAAATGTAACATCTACCTGGCATTATGGGTACAAATGTCGTGCACAATGCAGATTTAAGGATAGAAAACAATTATTCTGTTGAAGACAACCAACAGATTACTTAACAATCACAAGGAAAACTAGATCATTTCCTACAGTACCAAAGCACCCTAGATCACGGCAGCAAAACATCTGAAATTTCAGACAAAGAGTGTGTTTCAGATCTGTTTTGTACGTAGTCAGGTACTCAGCAAGTGCTTCCACACCCACAGGCTGCAGAAGGAACAAGTGTCAAGAAAATTAAAAAATAATAACAAAAAAGAAGAAGGAGAAAAAAAAGGGGGGTGGGAGGAGCAAAATTGGCTAAGTTTTAATAGAAATAACATTTTTATATAATTCAGAACTATAAGGTTGTAAGTTAGGATCTGTGTAAAGATATGGGCATTTGCCTAGAGTAAAGAACCAGCTTTCTGTTTCATTCATAGTACAGAATATATACATTTTGGCAGGAAATGGTTCAAAATACTTAATTTCTATGAACATTCATCATAATTTGTCTAATTTGGCTTTATAATGTTAGCCAGTGCAAAATAGCACTCAAAACACAAGTTCAAATGTTTAATTGAAGCTGCAATAGTCATTTTTTGGAAAGTACAACATTAAAGTGCTCAAAATTTCAAGGAAATCCAAGACACCTAAATGAGAAGCTGGTTGAGGGAAGGGAATGTCCCGTTCTACTCTGCAATGGTGCAGGCCTCACCTCAAGTACTGTATGCAGTTTTGGGCACCACAGTATAAGAAGGACATAAAACTATTAGAGAGTGTCCAAAGGAGGGCTATGAAGGTGGTGAAGAGTCAAGAGGGCAAGACATAGGAGGAGCGGCTGAGGCCCCTTGGTTTGTTCAGCCCAGAGCAGAGCAGGCTGAGGGGAGGCCTCATGGCGGCCTGCAGCTCCCTCACGAGGGGAGCGGAGGGGCAGGCGCTGAGCTCTGCTCTCTGGGGACAGCGACAGGACCCGAGGGAACGGCATGGAGCTGGGACAGGGGAGGGTCAGGCTGGGGGTTAGGGAAAGGTTCTGCACCAAGAGGTGGTCAGGCACTGGGACAGGCTGCCCAGGAACTTGGTCATGGCCCCGAGCCTGCTGGAGTTCAAGAAGCGTTTGGACAGTGCTCTCAGGTATATGGTCTGGTTTTTGGGTGGTCCTTTGGGGACCCAGGAGTTGGACTCAGTGATCCTTGTGGGTCCCTTCCAACTCAGTATAGTCTATGATTCTATGATTCTTCTATAAGTTTTCAGAGCAAGTATTATCATTGTCCTTGTAGGTGACTTGTCTGATGTCATGGTTATGACCTACTGACCAGGCAAGGCTCACTGAAGGCATGGGTGAGAGAAGTGCCCGGTCTTCAGGGTTTTTCACTCTGCCACAACCAGTCCCAGTAAATACTAAAATCTGTTCTGAAATGATGCAAGCTGCCACTTTCTCATCACTGTTATCTTTGGTAAATGAAATATGCTTGTAGTGTGTTTTGATTTTTAACCGAACTTCATAATCTTTATTGTTGTCTCAGGTGTCAATTTAACATCATAAAAAAGTTATTTTATATCAATGTTTATCCTGAAAGTGTTGAAGTGTTGGGTATTACCTTTTCTTTTTTTTTTTTTTTTTTTTTTGAGTCAACAGGTAATAAATACTATTTTATTTAACAGGTTTATGGTAATATATAATAAATTGACAAGTGAATCACAGAGTCCTGCTTCTGGCCTGCTACTAAACACAGGCACATCACTTTGTACACCTGACATTTTAAGTAGACACAGATTTCTCTCCAGCAAGGCAGTGCCATTAGCTGCCAACGGTATGATCTACTATCGCTACTTTTGGTTTTATCTGTACATTAGAGTTGTCTTCTGTCTGAGTTGTCAGACAGGATAAATCATCCTCCAATTCACAGACACCACCCGGTCTACTGCAAAAGAGTGTCATTTGATGATTCTTTAATTTTCCTGCAGAAGGTGAAGTGTTTGTTGTGGCCCCACTTCCCACTGCCTGTTCTCCTCCACCTTAGGCCTTTCCTCCAGGACTGACGGCTGCTTCTTTCCCACTGCTGGAGTGGTGATCTGCAAACTGGAATTAACCCATCTTCTTAAAAATAGATTTGAATTTTTTGTTTGTTTCCAACTTAAACGAGTCCTTGTGATCATGTCCTATATGTTCTTCTGTGAGTCTCCCATAACTGTGTATGTTTTGCTGAAAGCCACTACTTCTGTTTGTATATTATCTTGCGAAGTTTTATCTGGAAAACGTGACCCATGCGTGTCCATTATGTTCTGGTGCCAGGAGGTAGGAAAAAGAACCATGAAGGTAGTATTTTTTCTTCATTTAATTATTTTAAATTGGAATTAATAATTCCAGAGAGGAGATCTGATTGAAGACTTCTGAAAGTTTGGGGTTGGCAGAATTGGGCCTGGAACAAGGTGTGCTTTGGTCGGCACGTGAGTAGTGTTACCTGCTAAAGGAGGGGAAGAAAGCCTCTAGGCCAGCAGAAGGCTGCCATGCCAAGGTTTTCCTGCCTTCAGAAAGGGTTGGTAGAGAACTTGCTGATGTTATCCTCGTTCTCTAAGCTGATTTAATAATGAAAATATTGAATCCCATTCCCTAGAGCCTTAGTCAGTATTTCATGCAAATTTATCTTAAACATGTAATGACCAGTGTGGACCAATTGTGGTTGGACATTGTGATTTTTATGGATTCCTTTACCATTGTTGATGAATATTGTTACAAGACCCTACCTGCATAGTTTGCATATTCATTGATGAGTTCCACATCCTGCTCCTTGTGCTCTCCCAGTCTGAATGTTGCCCGACCGCTCCAGCTCTGTATCCTTGGCATTCTTTTTCCCCACTCAGGTCAGAGTAATTACTAGTGATAGTCTGAGCAGCTCACAGGCTAAAATTTATGGACATTCTGCAATTAAGCATTTCTTAATGTTATCTTTAATAGGTGTGTAAGAAATGATATGAAATATAACACATCCATTGTGCTTACTCCTGTCTTTCCTTTTTTTTTTTTTTGGGTTGGGGTTGTTTTTTTATTTTGTTTTGTTGGGGGGCGGGTTGTTTGGTTTGGTTTGATTGGTTGATTTTGGTTGTTTTTTTGCAATGATGCTCTCTGAAAACCTTACCCATGTCAGTTACAAACAATGCAGTACTTCAGAGAGGCAGATTTTAAGTAAGGTACAAAAATGTTTGCAACTTACATCACTAATATAGCTATAGACTCAGTATCAGCTGACTTAATGTATGGTTTTAATTGTAGCAGTTGAGAGACACTGTGGACCGCAGAGCATAGATATTTTTATTTTTAAATACAACTTCACAAACTAAGGAGAAGCACGGAGAAGCTGTCCTGTAGTGGATCTCACGCTCTTGTGTTTCTCCATTACACCCGTTAACAACTATGCTAGAAACAAGCAGCAGATTTTTTTTCCACTCGGTGAGTAATTGTCTGCACAGCAGTGACAGATGTGCAATATAGCAGCTTCTTCAGGAAAAAATTAACAGTTTGTCCAGCATGTCAGCTCGCTCTTTTTAGTGCTTCGGAGGTCTTGGCCCCATTATGGATGATTTAGAAATTGAGGCAAGCTAAGACCAGCTGCCTGGGTTGAAAGCCTTAGTTAGTAGCCCTCATCTGCATTCCAGTATTCACTTACATCTAGAAATTGGTAGGGCCCCTCTGGCCACAAGATGAGTATGGGCTGACAATGCCTTGATTTGTTGAGAGAGAGAATAAATGGGTTTTTCAGAAGATGAGGAAATATCACCATTACTGGCCAATTTACAGCATTTTATCTGTTCTTCAAACATGTCACTTTTGTTATTGTTGCATGGTAATTACATAGTGAAACGGAAAGAAAACAAATTCTGGTTACATATTCAGATGGATTGCAAAATCATATAATCCTGATAAATGCCCATTTATGATACACACGGATGAAAGGTTCATTTTAATTTTGAATAGCTAGCACAGCCATAAATAGGATATAGGATTAGATCCCGCAGAATCCGATTACCTAAAAGCAAATAGTATTTTTCTTCACTTTTTTCATAACCAGGAAATTTGGTGTGTGCAGTGTATTTAAATAAGTAGGTTTTCCATAAAAATATATGAAGTAAATATAGTTCAATAGTTTTTATGTTTTAAATATAATCATTTAGGACTATTCAGCTAGGTCTTTTCTAAAACACTCATTTATAAAAAGACATCAACCCATCGATATTGCTGAAAAAGATATCTCGCAAATATAGCCTATGCAAGGTATACATTCATGACAAATAGAAGAATAGGAAATCTAGTATAGCAGCAACAACAAAAGATAGTATTGCTTATAGATTATGAATTGCAACTCTTGTACCTTCTTAACAGCTTTCAAGAAAGTTTTAGGGTAAATGTTGCATTTAAGAAGCAAATTTTGACACCACCCTAGGTAGCTGCAATTCTGACAACAGTTTTCGTGCCAGAATCATTCTCTAAAATACGGGAAGCTCCATTTTCTTCAATGGGAAGGCATGAGGAAAGGAGCTGTGTGACAATACATGCATGTATTAGTAGAAACGCGTACAAGTGATTCCTGATTTTTTACAGAGATGTGGGGGGAAAAAAAAAATGCTTTGTTTGTAAAACCATCTGCTTCATAATCCTTGGTTTCCAAATTATAAGATCTTTAAGGAGAGTTTGTTATTGAATCAAGAAAAGCAGGGAAGGTAGACCCATGCAGTCTTCATCAAGTCCCCTCTACTCTCTCTCCATAAGCCAACATCTCTGTCCCTGGAGGGAAGTCAGATGCCCACAGCCCTGTGTGATATGGCGAAGGCTGCCTCAGCTGCAGTAAGAAGGCTTGGTGGCAGAGATGGCCACCTAGAGCGTGTGCTTCCAAGGGAAGAAAGAGTTGAAAGCTTTAGTGGCGAAAGCTTTGCATATGTCCAAGCATGGTGCCATGCTGTGCTTGGTCAGACTTCATGTTAGATGTTGTATTTTGGAACAGAGAGCTAATGAAGATGGCTAATTAAAATTCTCTCAGAAAGGAATACAATGAGGTTCTTACTAAATATTTACGAGCAGCAAAGTCTAGCCTGACTTTTTTCAGCTGTTTTTATTCAAATGCATTATAAACATGAGTAGGTACCAGCAATCTGAGCAACCAGCCTTTGGTTAGATCTGGCCTCAAATGATTAAATTGTATCTGCCTGAATTTGTCCCCCATGTAATCTTTTAAAGATTTGCAGGTTTGGGTCAGTTATTACAGTTCAGTTTATGGCTACATAAACCTGATGTTATTGCAGGTAAATATTACATAAATGACTGGTATCATTCTCTTCCTTAACCCTACACTGTATTTTTAATAATTTAATATTTCTCCTCCTCCTTTGGCAAGTTCTGAATCTATATACAGTTATTGGCAAGATCAATGAAAGATTTCAAAACGCAGCTTTATAGTGGGTCAGGCTTCCTGGTAGCAGGGAGATGGGTTATATAAAAAATGGTGATCTCTGGGAGGCAATGACAGAAGCTCTCCTGCTTAGGACTTCTCAAGATGGGCTGTCAGTTGGTTAGGGATCCCCGGACAGGGGTGGCCAGTGCACTCCAGGCAGGGCTACGGGTGGAGGAGACATTGTTCGAGGTTTCAGAGGGAAGCAAATAATGTGATCTGAATTATATTCTTTTGTGTTTCTACAGCAGGTGTATTGGAAAAGAGTGGGAAAAAATGCCCTTTCCATGTCATTGTCATTTCCATAGTTCTCTGCTCTTAACTGAGTTTTATTATCACCTTAGCATTGACTAACATTTAAAAAAAAAAAAAAAAAAGTGTTTCATATGCTTCAGGGTAAAGTAGGGGCAAATATGCAGAATGGCTACACAAAGTATATCTTGCGAGATTATCTGTAAGATAAATTTATGCAGCCAGCTGAAGACATTCAGATACAGTAAGTGCATTTGCTACAGTTCTGAATGCTCAGTTTTGTCTCAGAGTATTAAGTATGTTCTATTTTTTGTTAATTTACCTTGTAAATCCCTTTTGAGGATTGTGATGCACTGTCCGTCCTTAACAGAATTCACTATGTGACTCAGCAACAAAACAGTTGTCCCAGTTGTTGTCTTGAAATGATTTTGGGGATGTTCCAAAAATAGACATGGTATATTTTCTGAGTGTGCATGTGTGTGTGCTGAAAAAGCAGAATTTTAACTTGAATAACATTTAGAAGAGTTTTTCAGTTTCTCAGTATGATGATACATACACACTCAGAAGAAAACTAGTGCATAACAAAGAGAAGGTTTCAGCTTCAGTGAATCACTGCCATGTCTTTTCCCCTCCCATTCAGACTGAAGCTTTCCTGCTGCTTTACACAGAGCAGAGTGTTAGATGTAGCTACATGCTGCTCTAGCCTGACTTTAAACAAGCATCCCAAGTGGCTGTTGAAATATGAATAATACTTGGTCATCACCTTTAGAAAGGCCATAGTTTTGCCATGAGAGAAATTATGAAGAAATCCTCTTTTAATTATTATTATCATCCTGATTTTTTTCGTGGCACTAAGCCTTCCATTATATGTTGCCACCTGGTACAGTTGCTTCCAAATACAGCCTCGCATTTGATTGTAGGGTCTGCAACATCTGCCTGTAGGATTGTGCTGCTGAAACATCTTCTCTTAGTCTCTGATGCTGCACATATGTAGGATGTTGCAGTTGCCTCAATAGCCATGATTTCTTCTGGTAGATATACCACAGGTGATACTGTGCAGGCAATACCCCAAGAAGGCAAGGAGGAAGCTGTAGCAAGTTCCAATAAAGCAGAAATCATAGCAAGATTGTGGATGTACTTCATACTTCCTTGTATAATTAGGATGAAATGCAGTTATCTCAAGGGTCCTTAAAATCACTTGTTGGTTAACAAAATATACTCTTACACTAGGAACTTCTATAAGGTCACTTAAATAGAGCTCAACAACAGGAATTAAAACTATGCCATGTCCATGCTAGTAACAGAATAGGCAGTAGCTTCCCTGCTGTTGCCAGCCCCAGCAGAACAGGGTGGAGGCAGTCAGCAAGCAGCACAAGGCTGCTCCTCAACCTCTGCTGCAGGACGGGGCTGCTGCTGTGCTTCCCAGCCCTCTTCCTGCGGCAGCATGTTTGGATCAGATCAGGGATACTGGGAGCTGTTGATATCTATGGGTAGATGGCACTTACCTGCAGAATAGTTTCTCACTCTGTAACACGCAAGGAGTAGCGAAGTTCAGAGCATATGAGGGTCTTGGCACATATTCTCAAGATCACTGCATTTTTGCACAGGTAGCATTGCGTTTAAGTATAAATTTTGGAGATTTAGTTAGAGGTGACACCAGACATGCACCAGGACCTTAGTAAAGTCATTTACCCTCTGTGACTCAGTTCTCTCAGACATTATTCCTATGCTCTAGTTGTTTGCACATCCCTTTGTGTCTTGTTTTCTGTGACAGCTTCAAGATGTAACATTAATCCAGCCCAAACACAAGACCAGTCAAAAGATTTAGGTCAGTCCCAGTTACCGTTCTCCTTTGACTACTTTTCTTTACATTTGCCTGCATCCAGATGCTTAAGAAAAACTGTAACAGCTATCTTTGTGAAAGTCAAGGCATATGGGAGCATGGTGGTATAAAGTAATCGGACACATTGATCCAGCTCAACCAATTAAAATGCTAATCTAAGAGTTGCTGCTCATTTTGTTTGGAATCTGTGACTTCAATCTGAAAACTCACTCATTATTTCCTCTGGTATTTTATTTTTGCAGCTAGTGAATATGGCAGACTCAAGGTAAAGCCATTTCCATAAATTGTTTTTAATCCAGAATGTAACATAGAAAATATGCATCTAAAGTACAAAACAGACCAAAGAAATAGCAGTCTTATTACAATACACTTAGATCAAAGTGCTGCCTAATTTCAAAGTCCTGTGTATCTTGTACCAGGATGCAGCCACCTGACAAGTACCGCCTTTTTCTTTGAGTAGAGAGGAGACAGATGTTTTTTCTCCCCAGGTGTGGACTTTACATCCATAACCTGGATTAGCTTGCTTAACCTGCATCCTACTTTTGTTTCTCACGTGGCACCTTTTGGTTAACGTGACAACCTGGCTCATATGAAGTCTGAGATTCTTCAGCACCAGCAGGCAAAGATAAAATAAACCCTCAGGTGTCCCAGTAGTTGGTAGGTGGTCTTATCGGCATGCATTGGTGACAAGCAGCACACAACACTCCTGGGGCTCCATATTCACCTGGGGGCTGGGACAGGCTGTGGATTTCTGTCTCCCCTGCTGTGCACCCTGGGGGACATCATCGCGGGAGGCGCCAGCAGAGCTCATGGTGAGAGACTCCCCAGTGAAGCGGGTGCTTCTGGTGGGGGCATCAGGCCATCCAGCGCCATGAGCAAGCACTCACTGATGGAGGAAGGATGGGGAAAACATCCTGGTCTGGCACATGGTTCAGCAACATCATTTAATCATCACAGAACAGATTCTGAAGGCTCAGATGAAAGGGAGGTGGTATGTGGCGGCTGGAAGGACCTGCTTCTCTTCCCATAGCAGCGGGCATCACTGTTGGTGACAGATCACAACAAAACTGAATAAAAGCAGTAGCTATTTTTCACACTGTCCTCTGCCATTCCCTCCTGTAAAGAGCAGATTTTTGTATGTTAATGTTTTTATTGTTTTAATATTCTTGTTTTCCTCATTCATATTCTAAGGTATTATTGTTAGTGCCAACTCATTTGATTTATTATTTAGAGAAAGCACTTGTTCAAAAAGTCTGCACTGGATATTAAATGATGATTGCTTGCAATGAATTTCTTCTTAACATCTGCAAAGACAATTTTGTCTTTTCTTCTTCCACTTAACTCTAAATGAGAGATCTTAAGCATAGTTAAATAGGATTCATAATATCGTGCTGACTGAAAATCATCTTGAAATGGGGAATATGAAGGCAAAAATAGTTATCACATACAAAGCCCTCTTCCCTCTGAATTTCAAGAAGAGGGAAGGGGAGGATGTTGTCTCTGGGTGCACATTAGTATTCGTGATTGTGTGTGTGGTGGAAAGAAAATGCCAGGGTCAGAGCCACAGGTTTAGTGGAGGTGTGGATCCCACGCACTCACTTCCTCTCCCTTCCCCTGGCTTTTAAGCTGTTAAAAATTAATACTTTAGTTTGTGATTAGCAATAAAAAATAAAATTAAATAAAAAAGTATATAAACTAATGTAATGGTGTTTTGTTGTTGTTGTTTTGTTTGTTTGTTTTTGTGTATTTTACTGTGCTACCTTAAAATCCAAAGCCCATTCAATTCCAAAGAAATTTTCCCTGACTTGAGTAAGCGCTGTGTCAGGTACATCTTCACTCACAAATATCTTGCCATTGTTTTTTTTTGGCCAAGTAAGTAGCGTCTCAGTAACTGTTTCATTAGCATCCCAGTAGAGAAGTAAGATAATGCCTCCATATTAATTACCAGTTTTACTCAGCTGCTTTAAGAATGCTTGTGCAAGTGGGGCTGCTGAAGGCACTTCATCTCGCCATCCTTGAGAAACAAACATGAAAGTGGCTGTAAATTAAGGTGCAATTTAGGTGTTCATTGCCACTAGCCAGGTTACAAAGGTGGACAAAATGAGCAAAAAGATAATTAAATTGCAGATTTAATTAAAGATAATTATCAAGAAGGCTGGTAAAACAAACACGTATATTATTTCATGAATTTCATAACATGAAGTCTATGAAGAGGCTGAGCTTTTTAGCATTGCTTTGGTGATTCTTGTTTGTAATACAACTTTATTTTCCACGAATGGGAAAAAGCCATGGGTAGCAACTGAGTACATTAATGTTTAGAATAGTTGGCTTCTTTAAAAAGTACAGCTGTAGTGAAACACTGAAGCATAAAACAGTTTCTGGCACAGTATGCAATGTTGTGTTTCTGAATATATTATTATGAGGCTAATTGTCACAGAATTATGTTTGAATTTTACAGTTTAATTTTACAATTAAACAGTGACATGATCTGCGGAGCAGGGATTGCTCACACGATTGTTTGTCCTCTTTCCCTTATAGATTGTGGCAAACAGTAGGAGAGACTACAGCTGCCCTACACTTGGAAGCCACAAATTGAGAGTGCTTTTGCTTTAAGCCTCGCAGCCTGCACACCTCTCTGCTAGATCTTATGAGTCTGCTAGAGAAAAGGGAAACATCATAACCCAAATTATGGGACATTTGGTGATTACAATGGAATTGGAGAAGGCCATGATAATAGATTTTTAGCTATTTTTTTTCTCCTTTTATTTATAACAGGTAGCTGTTTTATTAGCTATATATATATACTTATATATATATATACTTGGTGGTGTGATGGGACCTGAAGTTTTCTTCAGCTTTCATTAGACATGGTTTTCTTACTAAGAAGAGAACTCAGATTTAAACCTGCCAACTATGTCTTTTATTTTGTGTCATTATTTATTCCATGTATGCCAAACAGGTTGCAAAATATTCTGCGAGCAAACTTTCTATTGCAGTGCCTTTTTGGTTTCTTTCTTTTTTTTTCTCCCCACGTCTCTTCATCCTCCAGCTTGCCTTATTTCCTAAAGGCCATATTGTGCTTTTCAAACGAGATGAAATTGGTAAATAAGGTATTTCAGAAGTCTGTGTGATTACTTTGGAATGGGTAATTTCTAAGAACATATTTAAACATGTACACAGACATAATTCTTTTTATTCTTGATTTAGAGAAATGTTTAAACGGAGATGAGCTCTCATTGAGAAAGAGGGTAACAAGCACTTGTTTAAATCTCAGTGACTTCAGATGAAATGTATACTCAATTTATGCAAGAATCCTTACCTGACCTAGGACCTGAAGGGGGAAATGAAGTTTAAGAAGATACAAGCAGGTAAAGACCCTCACATGTTTATGTGGCTGCATACTTGTGACTCGTTTGAGCATTATTTATTGGCCCAAGGTGTGCAGCAGCTGAGCGGTGGTGGGAAGATGCAGCCAGCTCCCCGTGCTGCCTCAGTCTCTGCCTGAGGAAGGACCAGCGGCTGGAAAGGCTGGGTGAGGTTTCCAGCCATGCACAGGAGCAAAATGTGAGGCTCCAGAGCACCTCCAGGACTACACGCTGACCCGGGACAAGGGTGCCTGGTGGCACGCCAGGGAAGTCTCACCTATGTGACGGGGCAGATGAGATGGAGGATTATTGGTCCAATAGACTGTACTGGCTCCCTTTGAGCCCGTAGAGGTCTGTTGTGTAGCTCTGTGTTTAGGGACTCTTAAATATACCTTGTGAATGACCTGACAGACCGTAACTGCTTCAAAAGAGATGTTACCAGGGGTGCTGTAAATCCTTTGTAGTTCTCGGGTAGCTGAGCATCACCTCAGAGGAAGCCCAACATGCACACCTTGCCCAGGAGCTGAAAATGTTGGTTGTAATGCTAGGATTTGTGATTTCCTTAGCTCATTTCATTGTTGTCCACAGGTTTTAAAGCTCTTTCATATGATCATCTGATAGCAACCAAGTCAAAGAAAAGAAACCAGGTGGAGACGAGGGGAAAAAATGGTCCTGAAACCACTAAACTGTTTCTTTGTGTCCTCTAACTTACTGCTTCTGTATAAATTAGTGTTTTGTTTTTTTTTTTTCTGTTTTTCTCATTTTTTTTTCCCTGAAATGCTCCTGGGTTTTGTCTTTGCATGCGAAATTTCAGCCTAAAGCTAGTTGTTACTGTTGATGAATCACAAACTGCTTAAAGATAGGGTTATAAAGGAAATTCTGACACACGCTTGAGTACAGTAGCATGAGCTTGCTTCCCGGGCACCAAAATAAACCAGATTTTCCCTCTGAAATGAGTTCTATTAAGTCATCCACGGCTTTCAAAATCTCATGTATTTCTTTCCTGATTCCCTGTTTGGATTTATCTGTGTTGTTTTGAAAAGGATAGGCTCAAGCCTGAGCCTGTACTCCCAAGTCCTGCTGTTTGTTGCCTAAGGAGCATACAAAGGTTTAGATTGCATCTTTTCAATGCATTATGGCACCGCAGCCTAAAGCCAATACTTGTTTTTTAACTGGCAACCTGCCTGTACGAATGGAGGAAGCAGATTGCCTCTTTGCTGAACACTTAGACAAGGTACTGATTTAACAACAGTGGACAAGCAGCTGGGAGCTGGGCTGTCAGCCTGTCACACACTGACAAATCTGTTGTTCATATTCAGGCAGGATGTTCCAGTTAGATTGCCATCAGTATCATCCATCTACCACAGGCATGCGAGGCGTACCCGTGTTGCCTGCATACCCATAGACAAAATGCTGTTGATACAGCTTTCTGAAGGAATCTTAAGAAAACAGCTAATTTGCCTTTTTTTTTTTTTTCTTTTGGTGGTCTTCTGCAATGAGATCACTAAGGCAGCAGATTCAATTTTTGTCTCTCTCTTTGTTTCCCATTCGGTATGCTGGAATTCTGTGTGCAAATTGGTGGTTACTCTAATTTCACGTCTTAAGCATGAAAGGAAACCTCTGAATGGAGCCTTACCACTTTTTATCAAGCCATAAAGGCTTTTTCAAAATCCAATTCAATAAAATACAGTCTGACTAAAACAGAAATAATAAAAGCAAAAATGGTGATGAATAAATACACATAGAAATTACATTGTTCTCGCCTCCAGACTCATTTCAAACATATTTTCATATACCCACAAGATTTGTAACGCTAAAATAATGCACTCCAGAATTATTTCATCCACATGGCAAAGCTCAGTCTGTGAGGGAACGCACAGCTAAAACCTGTCCGTCTGTGTTCATGGTAATCAGCTGGAGTCAATCTATACTGGGTTTGTGTATAGGAGTGGGTGTGGGGAGGTGGCATTTGTCAAAGCTGTAGAACATGTGCTGTAATTATTTTATCCCAGTCGTACTCTTGCCTATTTCTTTTTTTCTTTTTTTTTTTTTTAATTTGGAAAAGCTGCTTTTGAATACTCTGATTATATATTCAACAGATTATAGTTTTATATTATCCGTCCTTATGTCATAGTTATCCAATTTGCAGCCCCATGTGCCCTTTATCTTCTTCTGTTCCAGCTTCAGATCTGTAATACCAAAGCCCACAAAATGAACTCCTGAATTTAGCTTAGGAAAAAATGAAAAATGTACATCTGTAGTTTCACCTGAATTCGCCATCTGATTTTGCTGCTGCCTGTTCATTACCTCTAAGTAATAGGAATAACCCACAGCTTTCTCAAGGAGGAGATAGAGGAAGGAGTCCAGTCAACTTACTACTTTTTCGTAGTGGTATACACTTTTTTACATTTATAGACTGACATAGGTGTAATTTAGAACAGTAATGACTCTGAAAAGTGGTCAGCTAGTCAAATTCTTACTATTAATCTATATCCTTTCACATTTTAACCTAATACTGCAAAAATCATAATGTGACATACATTTCCATAGTGTGTAATTTAATCAGCTAATATCTTCAAATGCTCTCCCCAGCCTCTTCAATGTAATACCTTTTCTGGTCAAAAAAGCCATTTACCTTTGCTATATTTTTCACAGTAAGTTCAAGATCTTCTGGAAAACACCAAGTTTCATGCAGGTTAGTTAAGTTACACACCTAAAAGGAAAAGAAGAACCTTGTAATTTTAAAGTTTTGGTTTTTGAACATCCGTCGATAAGAAAGCTCATAAGTAGAAGATAGGGTGGTACAGGTTGCAGCAAATTCCCACACAGTGCTGGGAGCCATATAAAAGGTCAGGAAAAACATGCATAAAGAAGGCAGGCAGATATCTAAAGGGGTGCTTTTTGGTAAAGTCTGCAGCCACAGCCTAGTGCTTGGTCTGTTAAAATAGCCCTACAAATTCATCAGATGTCAAATGCAGGCTGTAGACTTAGAAGATGAGGGGATTTCTATGTTCTTGTTAAAAATATAGATGAGGTCTGAGGGAATCAGACTGCTTTTGTGGTTGAATATGAATAAAAATAAACATGCTTTAAAGTCTTTTATACCTGGTCACGTGTCAAGGCTTAGCTCCAACTTTTGTACACAACAGCAACAATATCAGTTCCTTATCTTTGTAAAATCTCTGGGTGTTCTTTGCTCTGCTCTGAAACCTCAGTGATTTTTGATTGACAGAAAGATTACCTAATAAACCTTCACCACAAACTAATTAATCACTGTGAATACAACGCTAAATTGGCAGGCATAAAAAAGCAAATGAGATGGGTGTTGAAGACCGTTTTCAAATGACCTTAGTTAAAAGCCAAGTACAGAGTGTTGAGAGCATCAATAATATTGCACTGCTAGTAAACTTACTCCTTTACTAGAGCTAGTGGCTTCAGCATCGTGTGAGGGCAAGACACGAAGTCCTGCCCTCCACTCCTGCACAGAAACCAGCCCCTTTAGCTGGAGCGGGGCATCTCCTCTTCCAAAGGAGCTTGGGACATGCGCAGAACTGGGATCTGCTTTATAGTTCTTCTGTCCTCTTTTTGCAGTTATAATTGCAAATACTTTTCTCAAACAAAATGCACTCTTACAGTTGTTATCTTGATGCAGAAATTCCACTGCACCAGTGAGGCACAGTTTTGTTTTCCTACAGGAGGGCTGCTTTTCTGCAAAGCAGCCGGAGCGCTCCTGCCGGTCACACAGCCCCTGCGAGCTGTGAGATCGCATCTTCCCCACGCACAAGTTTAACAAAGATAAAGTCACCACAAAGTGATATTCCTCACAAGTTTATCTAAGTCTGAGGTTTAGGTCAATATAAGATCTTAGTTCTCCATTTTCTTTCTTCTCTTCCGATGACTGAATGCCACGCACAGCCTTATTTATGGCTCAGGTATAGGGTACTCCAGCATCACTGCACGAAATACAGTTGTCAATTCCTTAAGCCTTGAAATTAAAGACAGGAGAAAGCTCTGATGGTTTTTATCCTACTTGGATTGCTCCCCCGTTCACGGAGGCTAATATCAGGGATTTTGCTTGGGCAGCCCTGGGGGAACGCGTGGCCGTCAGCAGGGCAGCTGCCTCCTCCGGGGCAGAGCCACCCTGGGTTTTGCTGGGCTCCCTGCTCTGCTGGTGGGGCTGGGATGAAGGCAGCAACTGGGAGCGATGGAGCAGGTCACGCAGCCTCCTGCCACGTGGAGGTGTGGGGAACAGAGCGCAGAAATTAAAAAATAGATTAAAAAAAAATACCACAGCACTAAACCAAAACAGTGTGAAGGATACAGCATTTTTTTCTCAGCAGATGTGGAAATCAAGAGAGTCATGTTTCTGTCTGTAATTACAGCCTGTTAAAGCCTGCTTCTGTGTCCTTTCAGCTGTGTTCTGTGGTGAATCCTGGCTTAATATCAGCGTTGTGTTTCATTAGTGTGCTGCTTTACCCATTCATCTTTGGAGCGGAAAAACACGGACTTTCTTCCCTGCAGTTTTCAAACAGGTATCTATCTACCATCTCAGTGCCTTGCTAACTATTTGTTTCTGATCTTTTGCTTCTTTTCCCTGGAAAGAACTACTCCTGTGTAAGCCAGCAGATATTGCTACCCTGCCCCACGTGCCTGTGAGCAGATAGGTGCAGTGATTAACCTGATTGCAGCTGGTGCCTCTGTTTTTCCTATCCATCCACTTAATATTTGGATAGTACTTAAAATAATAATATAAATTGTGTGGGCTTTGATATGTATATTTTTTTCTTGCTGAGGCTCTGGTTCATGATTCGATTGATTTATAAAAATTTTTATTTTGTTAATTACGCTCAAATCCTGGAGGGCTGGGACAGGGAGCAGACAGCCATGGTCTCTTTCAGCTGATGACAGCTGAACATGCCCTGACCCCTCCGACCTGCAGTCTTCCAGCACCTTCTTTGTCAGCAAGGCACAGTTTGTGTGGCCAGCCCCGTGCACCACTTCACCTCCGTAGCTGAGGAGCAAAGCAGACCTACGGGTGTCCTCTCCAGCTCTCTTTTCACCTTTTGGGCTCTCTCAGCCGTTCCCGTTGCCTCTGTTTGAGCCCGCGCATCGCTTGTGTCCCCTGTTCCTGGCGGCAGCTCCCAGCCCCTCTCCCGACAGCGTGGCCTGGCCAGCACAAGCTGTCTGCTCGGCTCCGAACACGGACGTCACCTCTCACAACAAGCGGCCGCTGCTTCCAGAGAATTTAATGAATTGGCTGCTGTTCTCCCAACCACTTATTTGCCTCCTGCAGCCCCCCCCTTCCCCTTCCCTGCCGGTCCCTTCCCCTCCCCGCTCCCATCCTGGCTGCTCAGAGGCAGCCGAGAGAGGGAGAGAGGAATTATTTATTGTGTGCCTGTTGAAAATGAAAGGCTTTTACATTTTAATGAGCACTAAATAGGAGCGAGGAAATATTGTTCATTAGCTGTAATCTGTGGAATTGCTTGAGTGAACTTCCTTTGGAGGCCGCTTTAAACGGTTCACTCAAGTAAAGCAGTTTGTATGGTAATTAAGGGAGCATTTTTCTGTCAACATCTGTGCTGCTATTTATAACGCTGAAGGTATCTTATTACTCCACCAGAGAAACATTAAAAGAGGGTGGGCAGAGGGGAGGTTGTATTTTATACATATATGTAAAAATATATGCATCTATACATATATAAGAAATTGTTTTTTCTTCAAAACATTTCCCTTTTCCGTGTCCCTTTTTGCTTTATTATTCTCTTCCCACCACCCCCCAATTCGCCAAGAATAAAAAAAAATAAAATCCCTGTCCAGTGTTTCCTGATAGTAAGGATTATCATCCTGACATCTTTTCATTAATCATACCCTTTGCTCAGCAGCTAGGCAGGGAGACTCAAGCTGCCCAGCAAAAAATGAGAGGCCCATATCTTTGGAAACTGTTCCTTGTCCCTCTCCTGTCCGTGGTAATACAGATGCCTTTCAGCCGCATTGTCAGGGTGTCCCCAGTGGGGTCACACAGCACCGCCTCATCCTCAGCACATCCTGCTGGTAGCGCTGCTGCTCAAAACCCAACCCAGGCTTCTGGTGGTTTGCGGTGAGGGGGCAGGGGGTGGTAGGGAGGAAAAACCTTCAGTGTATTCAGTCTTGTTACGTTATTTAAAAATTGAGGTTGGTATTTCAACTTTGCTGCTCTAAGGCTTCTCGGGAAAAGAGTTTGGATGTTATGACTGAACCGTGTGTTTTTACATACAAAAATAGAAAGACTTATGTTTGCCTTAATTTGATATTAAGGCAATATCATTTTAACCCTGACCAGTTGTACCACACCATCCCAATAAGGATCCATTATCAGGTATAGCTTTACTCTTCCCTCTTCCCTTTTTGCTTTTACCTGGACTCATAACTTTGAAGTCTGCGTCTTGAATGCAGGTCATCACATAGGGATGTGGGTAATCTTGTCCTGAAAAGCCATTTTCTGGATGTATGCAGTTCCCACTTTCTAACTCTAAGCATCTTCCTCCTTCCCTTTCTCATGTTCTGCATGCTCCATTTACACCTCTGCTGCTTTACTTCTCCTTTTGAACCCTCTGACATCAATTTCTTCCTTTCCCCAGTTCTGGGGATTTTAGATGGTTATTTCCTCGGTGTTTTGCATACTTGTTGAGAAGGCTGCAGAGAAGAGAGGGGAACATTTATCCAGTGCTGAGAAGGTTTTACCTGGGGCAATAAAGAAGCTCCCAATGTATGTGGAAAAATGCAAGAAGTAGAGCTAAAGATTGCAGGAGTGCACCAAAAACATAGCTCTATAGAAATTAAATATGCTGTGCCAGAGCCAATAACTTTTATAGATTTTTCTCTACCTGTAATGAAGGAAAAACATAAATGACTATCATAAAAAGTAAACATTAGAGATAGAAAATCCCTTTTACAGCATTCAGTCCATCTTTCTGCCAATAACAAGTTGTTCCCTGTAGTATATTTTTCTAGTGATTCCTCCAGCCTAGTGTTAAACATTTCAGGTGATGGGCCTTTCTGTTCCCTTGAGAGGTGGTCTGAAAGCTTAGTGCATTTCAATGTCAGGAAGTTTTTCTTGGCAACTTTAATTTTCTCTGTCTGTATTTCTTCCTATTGGTCTTGGGATATTACTCATGTTCATTTGAATTTTCTTCTGGTGCTCTTACGGAGGTAGGTGCAGCATAATTCTGTATCACCATTTCACTGCTCTGCAGCAAAAATTCTCAATACACATTTCTTTCCATTCTTGGCTTAGTTTAATTCCCAGGCACAGGTAGCATTTCCTTAATGTTTGCATCCTATTTATAGCAGGAAAACTTATCATATCACCAGACTCAATACCACTGCTCTTTTATTTTCATGATGTGAACCAAATCACAAGACTTTGACATCTGCTATTTTTGGTAAGGGGCCAGCACCGGTTTCAGAAACAGGAAAAGTGCTTCCAAAGAGAAAAAATACAAGCAGACAGAGAACAAATATTGGAGAGCAAAACTGGCCAACAAGTAAGAGAGGCCCTAAAACAAAGGGGGGGAAATTTTCAGAAGAAAGCAAACAAGTGAAGGTGTCTGATACAGAAACGGGAAATTTTTCTAAAGCTAGAGAGCCTTCTGGTCAAAGATAAATAGGAAGTAGCCTGAATCAGCAGCACAAATATGTGGACCTCTTCTGAAAGAGCTGTCTCACGCTTAGCGTGCACCCACCCCAAAGGAGATGAGCGATGTTGCCAGCATGTGGGCTCTTCAGCATTAGCTGAAGAGCATAAAGGACCCATTAGGATATCCAGGTGTACACGCACTTTCAAACTGGGCAACCACAAAGGACTGAGGGCCATCTCATGGGTCTGAGGAATTTGCTTTTGGAAATTCATTTTGCTCATGCTTTCTGTGAAACTTCCGGCAATTATGGAGGAAAGGGTCCTTGTGAATATAGTCCGGCACCTCCTGGTTATGGAGGAAAGGGGAAATGCAGTCCTGCTTGTGACATATCGGTGTGTCTGAAAAATTAAAACTTGGTCTGGATTTCAGTATGTCTATTTAACCTGTAGGATAAATGCCAGAAGATGGACCTGGAAACTTTGTCTATGTAATCTCCTTTATATTTAGAGTCTAATTGTGATACATATTTTGCAAGCTATTAATTTTGATTGGAAAATCATCTCTCTCATAGCACCTGAAAACACAACAGACGGTGATGTTCCAAGTAGCACTGAGAAAGGGATAAGTTTACTAAAACACCTTTAAGGCCCAGAGTGCTGAATATCTGAAAACAGACCGGACTCCTCCTCACTTGTATGATTCAGACACTAGAGCAGAAGGCAGAAGGACATCTGTCTAATATTGTTAGCATTGTTAGTAGCAAAGCAACACAGGTCATGTCTTTGCTGAACTGGAAGAAAAAGAAATTACTTATTAATCAGGAAGTTAGTCCTTTGCCAGAAGACAACATTAGATTATTATGTCCAACCTTCTGTGTATCACAGAACTTCAAATTTCCCCTGGATTTCTTGTGATGAACTTGGTTTGACTAAAGCAAAACTTCCAAAAGTTACCCACTCTTAATTTGTTTATTTTCCTTTATTATTTAATACTTTTGGGTACTTTTCAGCTAAGTTCACAGCCCTGGAGGACAATTTCAGAAGAAATATGAAGACCTCCATTTTGGTGTAATGTTGTAATTGTATAAACTGATGGTAAAGGACTAAAACACTAAAACAAAAGCCTGCCTAATAAGTAGTAACTCATATCTTTCATATTAACTCCTATAAGGCACTTTTTCTAAGTAGGTATTGACTTCAATCCAGTTGCTTAATACCTTTTTTTTTTAAAAAAAAAAAAAAAAGTGGTTTCCCAGTGAAATGAAGTACCAGCACCACAAAAGGCAGGAGAGGAGGAGGAACATAAATCTTTACATTAATTGTTGTTTTTCTCTTCCATTATATTATTAATTATCAAAACTAGAGATGCCAAATGATGAAACAACTTTTAAGCATATCAAATATTCCTCTATTAAGTTGAGTAAACTATATTTTAAAAATATCTACCTTTTTCCTTTTCTTTCTTTCCTTCCTTCCTTCCTTCCTTCCTTCCTTCCTTCCTTCCTTCCTTCCTTCCTTCCTTCCTTCCTTCCTTCCTAAATTGTGACAAAATTATTTTTCCTATCACTTTAATGGCATCATGTAAAAGGCAGCTTTACAGACTGCTCTGGTTCTGCATCATCGGTGCATCTCCTTCCAGCAAAGAGCTTACACGTGAGCTTGTCTTTAGGTATTTGTAATTTCCACTTGAGCTCAATGGAATTTAAGATCATGAAGAAACTTTAATGCTTTGCTGAGTGGGAATACATTTTAGTATATGCTTAAGTATTTTTCTCAAGAGGCTTACCCATGCATAAGACTTTTTAAAAGGCCCTTCTGAGTTAAAAATACCTGAAGTTCTTTCTAATGAGGAAGTATAGAATTCTATTCAAGGTAATCAAGACTCATGCCATCACATATTTTAAAATTCTTATTAGGAAAGAATAAAAAAGGGTTACAGTTGATCAAATAAGCACAAGTTAAAGATAAAAACAGAGAAGGATTATAGTAGAGTGGAAATATATAAGCATCCCTTACAGAACTTCTTTTATAACCTTTCCTTAACTATACCACATTTACCTATAAGCTCTTTAAGGCAGGAATTCATCACTCTGCATATATATGAGAAGCCTAACGTGGTTCAGGGTGCATTTTAATATTTAATAACAAATCATTTTCTTTGGGTATTATAGAGTTTATTGCTGTAATACTGTTTTGCTATTTATTAAATACCTGAACAATACAATAGACAGAGACACATGGGCAATTATTCATAATATTTTCCAAAGATCTAAAACATACTTCTGTGGTTTTTGGAACGTATTTCTGAGGCTTCCCAGATAGTACATGACTGTAATAGACTATTAACACATGATGGGGCATGTTTCAGAGGTTCATTAATACATGCTGTAGATGTGCAGCTTCATGCATTCAGCCACCTGAGGCGTGTATTAATGGACCATTAAAACATGCCCAGGAGTGTCTTAATGCTATTACAGTATGGCTCTGCAATTTTTAATTCAACTTTTTATAAAACAATTCATTTCAAAAATACAGTTTTTATTATACTGTGAAACCTCTCTTCTATTCAGAAAAGAAAGTGGGGTGGATGTGACATTAGACTAAGAAAGCAACAGGACAAGGATATAAATACTTTTTTTTTTTTTTACCATTTTAATGTATTTGCTTTTGATTTTACATTGTTTTATAAATAGCATAGTCCTAAGGCCTGATTCACATTTTTGCTGACCTACCTTTCCACTGCTCAGGAAGTGTAAGAGAGTCTTAAAGTGCCATGAGTGTAAATCACACTCCCAGACTACTTAGCTCAATTGCTAATTTCAATAGACATTTCTAGGTTTCTAGGTGAGTAAGACTTTTCAACAGCTTTGGACTTCTGTTTAGGAAAAAGCAAAACTAGAAATCCAAGCAGTTTGCCAAATAACTTTTGCTGTAGAAACTTAAGACTAGGAAAGGGAAAGGTCAGTCTACCACAGGTGGTCAATCTGCTCATAACTTCAGTAGAATGTTGTTGCTGACCACATCACTTTCACAAACCAACTCTCAACTGAATTAATTCTAAAATAATCAGTTATCCTTTAGTACTGTTATTTTATTATTGTTGTACACTAGTAATACAAATACTATTATATTTATTATGATAGTACAGCGAACAATCCATGATTTGATACTAAACATTGTGCAAGCACATAGAGCAAGCTGTGGAGCAAACCATATTCTCCCATGTCACCCTCCACATCATTTCAAGGTTTGGAGCAGCATTAAGATCTTGGAAGTACTTGAACCTAACTAGAGAAAATTCCATTAATGATGTGCTCTAAAAGACCATAGGTCACCCTTCAAAAAATTCACCATCTGCCCCCAAACAAAATATTATTTCAGGTCAATTTTAAATGAAGGCAAAATCCATAATATTATGTAATATTATGTATTTATGACTGCATGCCATCTCATGTAACCAAAGCAGGTGTCATGTTGAAATGGAGCATTACAAAACATTGCTCAGAAAAGATTGTAGCTATGTATCAAAGCATTTTTTTCATACTTCTTGCTAAAAACTAAGGAAATTTTTTTTCCTCTTTCTGAATTAGTTTCCTGACAGAAAAAGTTGCAGTGAAGCTCTCCATATTTAGATTAGTGTAGCTTAGGGCTGTGTATTAATCATCATTATCATAATAATAGCCTTACACCATTATTACATATTACTCCTCCTCTGAAGTATATAAGTACAGTGCACTGTAATTTGCAAATAGTAGCACTGCTGGAGCTGCACTTTTCATTCTCAGTGCTGGAGGAGGAACATCAGAACAATGCCAGATTTAACTGGAGCATCACCACTTCACACAACAAACTCATCAGCCTTAAATCCTCCACGCTCATCAGGGCATGGGCAGAAGGTCCAAAACGATACGTGGCTGAATCCTTTATTGGATATTGATTGCATGGATCTGGGACTGCTTTTTGTTGGTTTTTTTTTTTCCCTGTTTCTGTGAGAGCTATGGTGCTTGTCAGTCTTGGAGCAGGAAGATCTCTGCGAGAGACGTAGTATGATAATCTAAAGCTTTATAACAACTGGTGGGATATGAGAGCCTCTTTTCTCCTTTCCTTTCCCATGCCAATTTCAAGTGTGGGGAGTTTGTTTAATAAGCTTTTTTGAAAGGAAAAAGAATGGATGGGGATTGGGGGTGCTTGGCTTTTCAGAGGGAATAGGGTAGAGGGATTTGACTGGATGCACTAAGTTCTTATGCTTGCAAAAACAAAAAAAAAAGGCTGATAGTGTCAGTGTTGTGTTGCAGTGTTGCTCAGTGGATATGGCAGCACTGTTGACTGTCACCTTCCAGGATGACCTTGTAGTCTTCTTTATAATTACATTTTCCAGTTTAATAGAAATCCCACAAAATTAGACATGCAGAAAAATCTGGACAAGTTGGAGAGTTAGGCAGTCACCAACAATATGAAGGTAAACAAGCGCTGGATTCTGCACCTGGGAAAGGGCAAACCTGGACATATGTACAGACTAGGGGATGAGATGCTGGAGATCAGCCCCACAGAAAGGGATCTGGGGGCTTTGGTTGACAGCAAGCTGAACATGCGCCAGCATTGTGCCCTGGCAGCCAAGAGGGCCAACGATATCCTGGGGTGCCTCGAGCATGGCATGGCTAGCTGGTCGAGGATAGGCATTGTCCTGCTCTGGTCTGCGCTGGTGCGGCCTCACTTCGAGTACTGTGTGCAGTTTTGGGTGCCATAGTGTAAGAAAGATATAAAACTGTTTGAGAGTGTCTAAAGGAGGGCAACAGAGATGATGAAGAGAGGGGAAGATGTATGAGGAGTGGCTGAGGTCCCTTGGATTGTTCAGCCCAGAGCAGAGCAGGCCGAATGGAGGCCTCATGGCGGCCTGCAGCTCCCTCAGAGGGGAGCGGAGGGGCAGGCGCTGAGCTCTGCTCTCTGGGGACAGCGACAGGACCTGAGGGAACAGCCTGGGGCTGGGACAGGGGAGGGTCAGGCTGGGTGTTAGGGAAAGGTTCTGCACCAAGAGGTGGTCAGGCACTGGGACAGGCTGCCCAGGAACTTGGTCATGGCCCTAAGCCTGCCGGAGTTCAAGAAGCGTTTGGACAATGCTCTCAGACACATGGTCTGATTTTTTTGGATCATCCTTTGGGGACCCAGGAGTTGGACTCAATAATCCTTGTGTGTCCCTTCCAACTCAGGATATTCTATGATTCTATTACAGTTATCATGTCACATATTTCCTCAAAGGCTGAAATTCTCTCTACCTATATATGTGTATATAAATATATAGTGAGTAGTCAGGGCCGGCCGCCTCAGAGCCGGCGCAGCCGCGGCGCCTGCCCATGCGTTACGGGGGCACCTCGGGCCCTTGCTTGGCCAGGGTAGGCCCGGGGTAACGACGCGACCAGGCCGCCCCCGCCGGCTCTCAGAGGCTGACAGGGAGCGGGCGGTGCCAGGGCCACGGCGGCTGTGCCCACGGCCTCTGCCCAGAAACAGCCCCAGGAGGGCGGCGCCGCGCGGGGCCCGCCGGGCATGGGGAGGGGCGCCCAGCGCCTTGTAACTGCCCGCAGCACTGCTGGGGTGGCGGGGGGAGATCCTGTGGTGGGGCACAGGGAGTCTGTCCCTCCTCCCTTCCGAATCCATCCTATGGACTAGCACAGGAGCTGGCAGGACTCGTCGAGAGAGCTTTAAACTAGCTATGGCGGCGGAGGTGAGGCAGATGTCTCATCTGAAGTGCATCTACACCAATGAGTGCAGCATGGGCAGCAAACAGGAGGAGCTGGAAGTGATTGTGCGACAGGCTAACTATGACCTAGCTGCTATAACTGAAACATGGTGGGATCACTCCCATGACTGCAGCACTGTTATGGATGGCTACAAGCTCTTCAGAAGGGATAGACAAGGAAGGAAGGGTGGTGGTGTGGCTCTTTATATTAAAGAGTTTTTCTGATGCTGAAGAGCTTGCAGTTGGGAATGATAAAGTTGAGTGTCTATGGATAAGGATCAGGGGGAAAGCCTGTAGGGGTGTCATCTTGGTGGGGGTCTGTTATAGACTGCCTAATCAGGATGAAGAGATGGATGAGGCATTCTATGAGCAGCTTGCAAAAGCTACAGGATTGCCAGCACTCGTTCTCATGGGAGACTTCAACTTCCCTGATATATGCTGGAAGTATAATACTGTGCAGAGGAAGCAGTCCAGGAGGTTTCTAGAGCGTGTGGAAGATAGCTGACGCAGCTGGTTCAAGAGCCTATTGGGAGAGCTGCCGCGCTCGACTTGCTCTTCACTAACAGAGAAGGACTGGTGGGAGAAGTGAAAGTTGCTGTTTTGGGCAGAGTGACCATGAATTTTTAGAGTTTTCTATCCTTGGTGATGCCAGAAGGGTAACGAGCAAAACTGCTGTCTTGAACTTCTGGAGGGTGGACTTTGACCTATTCAGGTCATTTGTTGCAGGGGTCCCTTGAGAGTCACTCCTGAAGGGCAAAGGGGTCCAGGAAGCCTGGGTGTTCCTCAAGATGGAAATCAAAGGCACAGGAGCAGCCTGTTCCTGAGTCCCGTAAGGAGAGCCGGAGGGGAAGAAGACAGACATGGATGAACCGAGAACTTTTCTTGAGACTCTGAGAGAAAGAGAATCCATGTCCGCTGGAAGAAGGGACAGGCTACTTGGGGTGATTACAAGGAAGTTGCTAAGATATGCAGAGAGGAAGTTAGAAAGGCAAAAGCCCAGCTTGAACTCAGATTGGCCACTGCAGTAAATGAGAACAAGAAATCCTTTTATAAATATATTAACAGCAAGAGAAGAACCAAGGAAAATTTCCATGCTTTACTTGATGCAGCAGGGAATGTGATCACTGAGGATAAGGATAAGGTTGAGGTTCTCAACGTCTTCTTTACATCTGTCTTTAATAGTCAAATCAGTTATCCTCAGGGTACTTTACGCCCTGACCTGGATGTCCCCTGTGATTCAGGTAGAGAATCACCCCCCTGTGATCCTGGAAGAGACAGTTAGAGACCTGCTCCTCCACCTGGAATGTCACAAGTCCATGGGACCAGACGAGCTGCACCTAGGGTGCGGCTGGAGCTGGCGGAGGTGATTGCCAAGCCACTTTCCACTATCTATCAGTGTTCCTGGTTATCTGGAGAGGTCCCAGAGGATTGGAGGCTTGCCGATGTGACTCCCATCTATAAGAAGGGCCGTAAGGAGGACCTGAGGAACTACAGGTCTGTCAGCCTGACCTCGGTTCCAGGGAAAGGTATGGAGCAAATCATCTTGGATCAGATCACACGGCAGGTACATGGCATCCAGGGGATCAGGCCCAGCCAGCATGGGTTCACGAAAGGCAGGTCGTGCTTGTCCAATCTCATCTCCTTCTACGACCATGTGACCAGACTGGTAGATGAGGGAAAGGCTGTTGATGCAGTCTACTTAGACTTCAGCAAAGGCTTTGAGACTGTCTCCCATGGCATTCTCCTGGGGAAACTAGCTGCCCATGGCCTGGACAGGGATATTCTTCTCTGGGTAAAGAACTGGCTGGAGGGCCGTGCCCAGTGGGTTGTGGCTAATGGAGTTAAGTCCCATTACAAGTGGTGTCCCCCAGGGGTCGGTACTGGGGCCTATTTAGTTTAATATCTTTATTGATGACCTAGATGAGGGGATTGAGTGTACCCTCAGTAAGTTTGCAGATGACACCAAGCTGGGAGGTAGTGTTGATCTGCCTGAGGGTAGGGTGGCCCTTCAGAGGGATCTGGATAGGCTGGACTGCTGGGCTGAGGCAAATGTGTTGAGATTTAACAAGGCCAAGTGCCGGGTCCTGCACTTTGGCCACAATAACCCCATGCAACACTATAGGCTTGGGGCAGAGTGGCTAGAAGACTGTGAAGAGGAAAGGGACCTGGGAGTGTTGATCAGTGCTCAGCTGAACATGAGCCTGCAGTGTTCCCAGGTGGCCAAGAAGGCCAATGGCATCCTGGCCTGTAGTAGAAATAGTGTAGCCAGCAGGAGCAGGGAGGTGATCATCCCCCTGTACTCCGCTCTGGTGACGTCGCACCTCGAGTGCTGTGTTCAGTTTTGGTCCCCTCACTACAAGAAGGACATCGAGGCCCTGGAGCGTGTCCAGAGAAGGGCTACGAAGCTGGTGAAGGGCCTGACACACAAGTCCTGTGAGGAGTGGCAGAGGGAACTGGGGTTGTTTAATCTGGAGAAGAGGAGGCCCAAGGGGAGACCTCATTGCTCTCTACAACTTCCTGAAGAGAGGTTGTGATGGCGAGGAGGTCAGCCTCTTCTCCCAGATAGCTAATGATAGGACTTGAGGAAATGGCCACAAGTTGCACCAGGGGAGATTTAGATTAGATATCAGGGAAAATCTTTTTTCTCAAAGAGTGTTCAGGCACTGGAGTGGCCTGCCCAGGCAGCTGGTGCAGTCACCACCCCTCACGGTGTTTAAGAAGCCCCTGGACAAGGTGCTACGAGGTATGATTTAGTAGCTTAGTGGGTAGTATTGGTGATAGGAGGACAGTTTGACTAGATGATCTTGTAGGTCCTTTCCAACCTTGTGTTTCTATGATTTCTGCAAATGATTTAAAATAATCTAATCCAATCTGAGGAAAATATTTTTTTCACCAGGATCTAGAGACCATGCTATTTAAGCACATACAGTTAGGAACTGCACTGTCTAGCTTTAAAGCACATGGCTGCCAGAATTAAATCTACTTCAGCATTTAACACCTCTTCCTCTACAGTTTAGGTAAAAGGTCATGTGCTCCAGAAGCGTTATCCAAAACATGAGAGCATGGAGAGGGAAATCCAGTAAAACTAACCAGTAAGCAAAGAGCTAGCTCTGAATTTATTATACATTTCCCTCAGAGTTCTTCAGGGTTGTGAAGGAAGGACTAGGATGTAATGCTGGATCCAATTATGTGAGGAGAAAGGGACCAAGAGAAGGAATCAAAAGCAGAGAAGAGCAGGACAGGGGAAAGGGTAATAGAGGAAGAGGCTGAGATGATCAAGCCTGGGGCAAACATGCAGAAGTATGGCTCCATTACTGCATGCTCTGCCCATGAGGTCCTGGATTTTCATCTTTCTATTTCACACTTTGTATGTATTACATAATATAATTGTTATATTTTTGTGTATTTTTTATGTATGTTTTTGATTTTTGTCTCATGAATTACTTAAAAGAGGAGGGTGGTCAAAAGCTCAGTGACTTTTAGGAGCTAAGGAGCCTGCTGTTCCCTTTCTGAGAGGTAGTTTGTAGGAGTGTTGGCTTCTAAGAAACTGGCAGTTACGGATAAAATAAATGAGAAGAATATTGTGTCTGTGTTGACCATTAAAGTCATGTCATAATTACCATAATCAGTAATTAACAGAATTAACAAATATTCCTACAGCATTTAGGAAAAAAAAGCAAGAAGCACTAAAGTGCTCTGTACAGCTAAGCATGGTTTTTAGTGTCATGATAAATGATGAAGGTATGACATCCCTCAGCAAGTGCCAGCTATCTAGAGCTGTTTCAGAATTATTTTTGTAAGACTTTTTAAGACTTTCATGAAAAAGAGAGACTTATTATTATAGTACAACACCCTTATTGATAAATTGCTGTCAGTTCAGCTGGTGACCAATGAACTGTATGGCTTCCTCTGAGAAGGTCCCAGACATGTTACACTTCAGTTTTGAGAGTGAAGCAGATATTTCAATAACAAATGACAAAAGAAGTAAAATTTAAAATATGGTATTGATCAAAATGAGACTTTGTATGTGAGTGCAATTCATAAATAGTAGAATTCAGATTCCTACTCAGAAAAACCAATAATTGTCATATGAATTTTAGTTTTCCACAGGCAACTTTACAGCCAAAATATTTTGGTCCTAGGTTCTGTTTTATTAAAGCAAGATTGTTAGGAGTTAATTAGCCAGTGCTGGTCTTAAAATATATATATATATACACACACACATTTCCAGATGAAAGAGGTGGAAATTTCTAAATAGTTGTATTGAAACAACTTTTTCAACAATTTTTCTGTCAGCTTCTGTAACAATAGAAGATGGAATGGGGGCGGGGGGGAATGCATTCCAGTTCTGATTCCAAGAAACTATGTTGAAAAGTTTGTAAAATACTGCCTCGTGATGTGCTTTGAGATTGGTGTATTATGATAATGATGCATAAAAACACTCAACATTTTCTTTCAAAGGCTTTGAAATTCCCACTTACTGGGAAAACTATGTCGCTGATACAATTTGGAGCCACTCCTGGCTTTGCTGATATATCTAGTGAGTTTTACTATTAACAGTTTATCTCTATTGCTATTTCTAATATTCTTGTCTTCTTGTTTACCCTTTTGTACAAAAATCAGATATGTGTATGAGAGAATGGAAAGAAAGCCATCCACACCTAAAACAAAAGTAGCCAGGACATCACTTCCTTGCAAAATTTCAAAAGATATAATTTAATGTTGCTTCAAATAGCATCATACTGTACTATATTTGGTTTAATAGTTATGAAGAATTTATTAGCTTACCCATTTGATGAAAAGACTAGCTGTTTTTTTGTGCTTAAAAAAAATGTTTTATTCTAAAATATATATTAGAATATTTAAGACAAGAAAGTAACAAAAATAATCTCGAAAATGTCTTTCTAGAAGAGATGTGTGGGAGAAATATAAAACCTGACAGGAGGATATTAAACATATTGTACTGAGCAAACAAACAGATTTTGTTACTCTAACCACATTAAAAACCTGCAAAGTATTCCTGGGAAATTCTTTCACTGGCATGGCTTTAACCTAGATTTAATGATGCCACTGCGGGCACCACCACTTAAGCAGCAAATACTAACATAGACAAGATTGGACATGAGAAGAGAAAATCGGAGTATAGACACACAAATGCTGACTGCCATCTGACACATCATTTTCTGCTGTTCATGAATCAGGAACCAGTTAAGTGTATCATATTTAGCAGTCTGCCTACCCTTGTACAAGGCTAGTTACCTAAAATTAAAAAAATTATTCTTCAAAGTTCAAAACTATATGGTTCTTTTTTCTTTTTTTTTTTTTTTTAACAGAAAGACTTGATTTTTTTTTTAATTAGTGTAGCTTTTAGATTTATGCTAGTATTCTAAATACAAAACTGTTACAGAATCTAGTAGTGACGTAAATACTTAGTAACACACAATTTTTAATTTTATAAGATTGTGTTTCAGGGCAGGTTTTTTTTGAAAGAAAGCTAGCAGATTAGCTAGCTGAAGGGATACCTGCTGAATGTGTTTGATTTTCTTTCACTGGAGTAAAAGTGGAAGTTTTCAATTTAGGGTTTTGTTTTGAAGAAAATTACATATAAATTCCTTTTTTTTTTTCTAAACATTTTTGTAATTTTACAAGTGTGAATAAAACTTTATATGGCATTATATATATTATATATACATATCCATACTTGTATTATAAAATATTTTACATTATATAGCATTTTAAAATTCATAGAAGAATTGCATATGCTTTTCTTTGTTTGCATTTTAATTTCTGGAATAATATCTGCATGGCTACAGCATTCAGTGATTAAGTTAAATGTCCTCTGTCCAACATTTCTGTATAAAAGCAAAGCTCTGCACTCTTTATGAGCTGCAAATGAATATATTGAGGTATCATCATTATAGTAGCTGTATGCAATGCATTTCTTTTGCTTATATGTTAGGTCATTTGAATTTAAACCAAGAAAAGCATCCTGAATGAGTGATAAAATATACTAATTTTATTGCACCTTTATTAGTTTCCAACTTCAGCTCTTTGGATTCTTAACATTTTATGTTGTATTTGGATTATTTTTTTAGGACAAAAAAAAATGTGTCTTTGAAAGTTTGTTTTGGCAGTCTAAACCAAAAAAAAAAAAAATGTTTTATTCTGAAAAAGAAAATGAAATGCTCTTTAAACATGCATTCTTGCCTGCAGGTGAGATGATGGCAAAAAAAAGCAAAGTGGGGAGGGGATAAAAGTGAAAGGAAACACAGCCACCGTGCCAGTTATAAAGCCTTTTTAAAACATGGTTGCTTCTAGAATTATACTGTTAGCATTAACTACTCTGCTAAATGTAATTTCAGAGCAGCTTGGCTATGCTGGGACCAATAATGTTTCAGCAGATGTTAACAGTGAGGGAATTTAAAGATTACGGAGTTTCATGGGTGTAGTAAAGCTGCAGTGGGAACAGAAATATTACCGTAGCTGTTATGTTCTGAGTGCACCACATTTACTGACAAGTAATACATGAGTGATAGTGAGGACCAAGGGAACAGAACTTTATACTTACTGGTCAGCAGCCTATAAATTCCATAAATTAAACAAAGTTTTATGTATTTTTCATTTCTTTTCACAATGATCATCTCTAAGGGCCCCCGTTTCACGTTAATTCCACCAGCAAAGAATAGCTCTGTCTTTCAGCATTTTTTCATGAGGGTATTTCCCCACATAAGTGTTTCTTTTCTTTCCTCCCACCACCCTCCACCTTGTAAGGCTTTTATGAGCCATGCTTTCTCCCCAGTGATCCCTTTGGATCAAGCAAAGGCCATCAACAGGACAGAAGTAGATCTCAGATTCTGTAGCAGCAAGGCCCCTCGCAGAAAGCCCTTTTCCCCATAGTGGTGCCAGCCATTTTGTGCACCACTTCTGCCCTCAGCCTCAAGGCAAGGAAGTAATCATCATGACTTACTGAGCCCACTAGAGATTCAGGAATTCATGGAGAAATTAAACACAAAAAGCTGCAAACCTGAGATGGACAAAGCAAGCTAGACAGATAGGGCTGCTAACTCCGTGTGAAAACTGCCAGTGCAGTTTTAGCAGAGTGTTGGGGATAATAAACTGGCCAAACACTACGTACAGTAGTGTGGTGTGTGTCCACTCATGGATCTAGCTCCAGAGACAGGGCATCTATTGCAGACACCAAGTCTAGCTTCTGTAAATCATGACCTGCTCTGTCTGGGCTTGATAATTAAGTATGGATAACATGTTAAGTTGAATTAATTTAAAATGTTATGTTTAGTTTAAATTTATCTGGTATTCAGCTTTTCATGATCATCCCAGTCAGCAATAATATGATTTAACTGTTAAAGAAAAAGGAAGTAGGCTTTTCAGAGGAATGAAGAAGAGAAACAAAATTTCTATCAAGAATGAAATAGATTAGAGTTGCAAGCAAATGTATCCTACACAGCACAGAGAGGAGAGCAGGATAAGGTCATTAATGCATTCAGGTTTAAAGGCATGCTCTCGTAGACTATATAGGGCCTACTGACTCTCTTCTACTTTCAGGCTGGGCATTAGGAGGGAAAAAGATCAACTTCTGTCAACTTCCATTGCAAAGTTCAGTAAAAGGGGTCACCAATGTAAAAGCTCCCTTCCTGTGATGCTGATTGTGCAAAGACCACTACCAGTGCTGCTCCTACCCCAGAGCTTCCCCTTATCAAGTCAAATATGTTTATGGAAGAAAACAATACAGTACCAGTATAATGCTCGTTAGGAACAAAGACCTCCATGTAGCAGACTACATAGTGAAAGCTTTTTTATTTTGATGGCACTCTTTCACTGTCTATCATAAACTTAGTGAAGCAAGCTTTCTCTATCCAGCTCTCCTTTTATTGGGCACAAATCACTCCTGACAGGAAGTTTTATGCCTAAATCCGTTTACTGTCCTTGTTGGTAGTCTTTAAATTAATATTTATAAGCTGAGAGAGGACTAAAAGAATGCAGCAGTAAAATATCTAAATGCTTCAGTTTGGCTTGAACTGAATTTTCTCCTTCTCGACCACTGACATTCCTTAATTACTAGTGACCCAGGCATGTATTGTCTCTGCTGCTCCAAGCCTACAAATCACTGCCTTTGATAGTATTGTGGCTGACAACAGAGGAGGTTCAAAGCAGACCAGTTTGTATGATATATTGGATGAACAGGTGTGGGTACAGGGAGAAGAGAGAGAAAAAGAAATGCCTTCAGAGAAACACCTTAAGAGAGGTAACTTAAAGCTGAAACATATTACTTGGTTATGGGGGAGAAAAAAAAAAAAAAAAAAAAGGAAAACATGATTTGGCAAAATTACTGAATTTAGTTGCTATGATTTTTAAAACAGTGGGAAACTAACCAGAGGGCATACTAAGCTCAAAAAAGCTCAGATAAGCATATTCAAATCTTGAATGGATGATATGTACACACACCCTCAGCAAAATGACCATTTTCATTAAATTAACATGAAGGACACTTCTTTTGCATATCAAATCTGTTGGGCAAGCTGAAATTAGAACAAAGCTGATTAAAAGTAAAGTCTTGTTGCGTTCAATCTTTTCCTTCTTTTTGTTACTATTTTAGTATTTTTTCCTTGATGTCTCACTTCTGTCAAAGTAGGTGAAGGGTGTGCAACAGAAGAAAAGCAAATATAATAAAAACCTAATCAGCTGTCACCACCTTAGCACACAAGCACATAAAAATAACGAGGCTGACTAGACTGAAAAAAAAAAAAAAAGGTAGAGATAACAAATGGTGGAGTCCTCTTAAAATGTCGTTATAGAAAAAAAAAATGTAAAAGAGAAGAGAAACAGAGGATTCTTACCTGAAAGTTGTGTAACTGTACCGTGGTCCTGAAGCAGGTTAAATTTTAGCAAATGGATCATTTCATGATTATGTGGGATGATCCCTTAAGAAAAGGTAGCGTATAGCCGGCTATACAAAGTGCAATAGACCTAAATAACAATTGTCTGTACGCAATGGGAAATAAGGAATGAACGAGACTTTTATGTTCTCCGGGTAACAAAAATAATAATAATAAAAAAGAATGTTTTGTAATGGAAGCACTGATAGGGCAATTAAAGATCATTCTAGTCATTCTAGTCTACAACTTGTGTCTTAGCATCCACTAGATCTCAGACTATAAGGGATGTTTAAAAGGTGAGTTATGTACATTCATTTGATATTGGGAATGAAGCCCTGTACAACCCTATATTATTTACTCTGCAAACACTAATTTAGAGACATATATGACATTTTTGTTTCATAAATTTGCAGATTGGACTTATTATGCTCAACCATTTTTTTTTATTATTTATTTTTTTTTAAATGTCCCTGGCTGCTGTACATTTGTACTGGTGTTCTGGTAAATCTTCATTGCTTCTCCTACTGGGAGAGCTGTACTTCATACATGCTACAATCACACACTACAATAGAACACATTTGATATGCAGAAAGAAGACTGCGAAATAAACCATTAATTCTTCAGTACCTCAAAACTGCCGTTCTTTTGTGCTTAAAAGACTAAGCTGTCTCAGGTAGTCTTCAAAGATCTTTTTAAACAGTGTTCCTGCCAACTGATACAGCTAATGACTATAACAAGCCTACTTTCACAATTATAAAACAGGCACGATTATGTGTTCTATTAGAATGACTCAGACTTCTCCTAAATCCTATTCTTCCCGAGCAAGATAAAATTATAAGACTTGTAGAATAAGCTGATCATCTGCTGAGGGCAACTAATTCCCATATAAGTCTGTCTGCTCTTGGGTAATCAAGCATCCAAAGTGATTCTTTCTACAGCTTAAAAGGACATGGTATTTTGACACCTGGGCCAAGTATCCCAAATCTCCAGACACAGACATGTGAAATCCGAGGCAGGACATGATGCAGCAGGATGTGCGTGATATTCGAAAGCAAGAATTAAAATGCAGGATGACAGACGTAGGAATGAGTGCTAAATCAGTCAATTAACTATTAGCTAACTATGTTTAAACCTCACTCTTTGTCCTCTTTATAAGGGCACAAATAAGCTGTGGAAGATCAGGATGACAAAAAAAAAAATGTAACTACATTTATCATCACCTATTTTTCTTGAGTTTTACTTTTGGTTCTTTCAAATACATTAAACATGTCACAAGTACGGGGTACCTTTTCCCTGAGTCAGTGGTTCTGTATACCTGCAATGAGTCATTCAGCCTTCCTTGAAATGATGTCTCTGTTCAAGTGAAACATAGCAAACAGTAATCAGGGCTGCATTTTTTCTTGGGCCTTAAAAAAATTATAGCTTTTAGCTTCATTCTGCTTAGATTTTGTTGCATAAGGCAGACTGTGGCACTGCCCAAGTTAGAACAAGACATTGACTTATTCTGTGTATTTTCAACTTCTTTATGGTTATTTAAGTGGCTGGTTTTTTTGTGGTTTTTTTTTTTTTTCTTTTTCTTTCTTTTCTTAAAGAGAAATGCATAAATGGAGGACTAAAGCAGTTTATAAACATTTGGAGAAAAAAGGTCTAATGCCTTTATTTTACTCTAGCTGTTCAGCAATTAAGATAACACTTTTAATGTACTGTTTCAATTTTTCCATCGTGAAGACTGAAGGCACTACAGTTCTGTATAGTCTGCTCAGAAGTGCTGACCTGCCAGCCACAAAATAGCATAGTACTTGTCAATAACTCCTCCTTATTCTGAACCTTTTTTTCCTATCAACAGATGCCTGTGCGGAGCTTTTCCATGCAAACATCACTGAAAAACTCCTCACCTTTTAGTAGCATTTTTCCTACAAGTTGGATGGAGATTACGCGCGCACACAACCAAGCATTTGTTGAAGGAATCTGTGCTTGTGGCTAAGGGATGCTTGCTAAATGGACTGTCATGTTTTCTAAACGCTCTTTCCCCAGTGCCCTGACCTGAAACAAAGCCCCATGGCAATAATTTTCCATAGCTGAGAGACCTTTAAATTGAAATGTTGGGAAGTTGCCTTTCCATTGGCTCCAACCCATTGTTCTCAATAGCCCACTTACTTTAACTTCCAGCTGTCCTAATAGAGACAGAATAGTCAGCTCCCTGTCTCGTGCTGTGCTATCAAATGCCTTCATGTCTCCTGGTGGGAAAGCTTTGCTCCTTTTTTGGAAAATCCCTTAGAAACCAGGTATTTCTGACACACATTTGCACACCAGTATGCTGAATGTCTTAGCCAGGATGTAAATTTTCTTTTAAGCTGTTTAGGCTGGGAGGGTAACAGCTGTGTCTTGGTCTCGCATTGGGATTCCTGGATGCTGACCCTAGCATTGTGTGGGCTCACGAAAGGCTTTTTCTTGTCATTTGCTGTTCTTCTCTTCCTCCGTAGGTGGCTTGTTGTTATCTTGCCATGGTGCTGTTCATTTCCCGTTGCTCTTCCTCTGCTTTTCTACCCACTGTCAGGAACTGAGTAAAAACAGCTTTTGGACTGAATAAAGTCCAGCTCTTTTCTCCACATCTACCTTTCCTCATTGTTTTTCTTTAAAGCCTTAATGCCCCCTCCTCTCTAGCCACCCTCCATCTCCCTAGTGATTTTCTTGTCTTGGGGAGAAGGCAGGGGAACAGGACAGGACCCACTTATTCTCAGGACCTGAACTAAGACAAGGTAGTATTTGTTACCGGTGCTTCATGTGTCTTGGCTGAAGTACATGGGATTTCCTCCAGGGCAGGGAGTTCTTCAGAGAGGAGAAGGGATTTAGGAGCTCTGATGCCTGTAAGTCTGATCCTCTCTCTTTCCCCATGGGGGAGAAAGATGAAATCTTATGGCACTTCACATAGCAAGTTCTCTGTACCAAGACTGATGCTGTCTTCAGAGTCAGAGGGAATTACAGCCATCTGTATTTGGCCAGAGTTATGAAGGGCTGGATAGCAAAAAAAAAAAAAAAAAAAAAAAAAAAAAAAAAAAAAAAAGCCACAAGAAAAAAGGCCACAAGAAGAGTTTGGGTGTCCACAGCCAATCCGTTCTCTAACCAAACTCCTCTGAGGGCTAAAACCATAAATAAGGAGCTCTGAGCTGCAGCATGAGACTTCTGTGCTGCCACGTCAACAGCTGTAAATCTGCTCTTGAGCTCTTCTTTCTTACCCTGTAGGGGAAGCAAAATCCTGCCTGGATGATGCAGTAGCATTTGGCGGCAGCACTCTGGCAAACAGACTTCCAGATGTTTGAGGAGAATGACAGCCTCGGAGTGGGAGTGCTCGAGTGTGTGCATGCGTGCCACTCTTTAAAATTCAAGGCTAGCTTGCAGCATTATCAGGGAGTGAAAATGTCAAAAGAAGACACTGTTCATAGCAGGCATCGTGTTTCAGGCCTTGGGAGAAAAAGTCAAGGGAAGACAACACTGAAACAATTTTAAAAATACAGAAAGGGGGGGCAGTAGATTGAACAAGTCTGCAAAATGTAGAACTGACTGCTACCCAGCCCAAACCCATAAACCAGTGCTCATCTAGCTTCACTGGGGGGTATTTCATGCCTCTGTGCCCCATCACATGTATTTTCTTCTGCACAACCCCCACTTCCAGCTGCCCTACATTCAGGAAAACAGGCTCTGTGTTGCCTGGCTCTTGCTGCTGACTTTATCCTGACTTCTTTGGCAGATGTCCTTCACTGCTGTGCCATTTCTGCTCTCCTTCCTCATGCTTCTACATTTTTTGCTATCCACATATCCAAGTTTTCCTTTGTTCCTGAGGTTGTGCATCTTCCTTCTATCCAACATCTGCAAAGTCAGTGCCATTTGCCTGCCACTGCACAGCACATGGCTTGTGCCGTACCCTTTTCTCTTTGTCTACACAGCCTGTAAAGACTGCATGTATCGTATGTTAACCTGACCTTTTTTCTTTTCCCTGTTATCTGAAATGTTACATTAGGTTTCCATGATTTACTGCCCATCTGAATGGAAAAATACATTGTTTAGTGACTCTAATAAGTGATGTTATCATTTCACAAACTCTTTTTTCCCCAAGTTTGAGATCTAATCATGTTAAGTTACTCAGCTGTTGTCATTTCCATATTGCTTTATTTTGTTCTCATGAAAGCTTTTTTTGAAAAGCTTTTGTGTGTGTGTGTGTAATTACAGCTTTTATTGGTACAAGCATGACAATATTTGTGTTCTCCTTTGGAAACTGCTCCTTTCCATGTGGAATTCCTGCTTTCCAAAATATCTCAAGCATGTTTCTCATTGAACTGGTGATCTTTGGTTTCCTCCTTGTGCTGGTGATCTTTACAAGTGTATGTATGTTTCAGTTTAAGCTTCGCTATCCCCACAGAAAGGCAAACCTTTCAATTCACAAACAAAAATGTTATGTTTTTTTTTTCTTCCACTTGAACGGCAGTCTCCTGTAATATGACCCTTGTATCCCTTTTATCAAGAGAAGAATCTTGGTTGCATTTTGTTTGGAGAGGTTTGTTTTGTTTTTCAGAACATTTGTTTTGTTTGGTTGATGCCAGTGTTGGACAAGAAATCAAAGGATCCTGGTGGCTGAGCATGCTAATTGCACCTTCCTACCTCTGTGAGCCATGCTGAAACACAAGTTTTGACAAAGTATTTGTATATTGTCCACTGTCCTTCTTATGAAGTATCCGTACCACTCTGCTGAGGGTAAGGAAGCTTATTGCTCAGTGAACTGCTTTTATTCCAAAGCTACTGTAGCTTTCCCTAAATAAACAGAAGGGACCAATACTTCCCCTGGTGTAACACCACTGACCTCTCTGAAATTACACCAGGGATGAATTTGATCAGATTTGTCGTCAAATCCATTTCATACCAGCAGGAGCACAGACAAACGAGGCGAGGCATCCCGCAAGTCCGATACAGGGCTTTTCAGTTGCCCCTGCTATTACCCCAGGCTCCTTCCTCACCTTAGGCAGAAGGGAATGATAAGGTCCAACTTGTCAGGACTTATTACTTATTCACAAAGCTATCACACCTTTGACACATCTGTCAGTTTTTATACAAAAGCGAATGAGCAAGGATGCTGAAGTTTCCTTTCAGCACACTGGAGGGCAGTCCTTTTTACCACACCCTTAAGGCTTTCATGTCAGGGCTTAGTTGCAATGACAGAGCAGTGTGAGAGAGCTATCATTTTGTCTGGCCATACTCTGCTTTCCTTTGGATAGCTTATACTCGCCCCGTGATATGTAAAAGTATTAAGCCTTCATCCTTTGCATAAATAAATAAATAAATAAATAAGTAACAAGCAGGATGTAATTCTTATAAATATATAACATCAAACACCTAATTTATGGTAGATTTATGGATTAGATGAAGCTATTTCCTTCTTTTTTCAACACTTCCAAAAATAAATTCAGCACATTGCCACATCAGAGAGATCAGACTTTTGCAAGTGCGAACAGCAAAATATTTGCAAAAGCACAAAACCAAGAAAGGCAGAGCACAGAATACAGCTGGATATTTTCTAATGAGTTTGTGGTCAGATCTGTAATTTAAACTTGACAGTAGTGTCACAAAATTCAGATTAATACTGAAGCCACTGGGGATCTTAGGAAACATTATGTTCAATAGAGTGGATGGCTAACGGTTACAAAGTACAAAGGATACGGATAATCACGGCTGATTTATGAAAATTCTGTCGGTATACACAATGTATTTATTCCGGCATTTGGACTTTGGTTGCATTTAAAATTAAAAGAAAGGCTGCTTATTAATTTCACATGAGCTTTTCTGGCTATCTTATTCGAGGTCAAGTTCCAAGCAATTTGCTGAACCTTTTTTTAAACACAGTCATTATATAGTCTGCACTCAAAACTGGTTATAAGTTTCCTGTGCTTCAATAATCCAGTTTTCACAGTTCTGTTTTCTAAAAATCGCTGTAACTAGGAACAATGCTTTATAACACTTTAAATCATTAATATCCCCAAGGATGAAAAAGAAAAGAACACGTGTAAGACAGAGTTCTTCAGTGCCACCTTGTATACCGCTGTGGTCTGAGCTTTTCTTCAGAATCTATAATGCATTCAAAACCCGAACTTAATAGTCTGAGCTTCCATGATATATTCCCATACTGGCAGTGAGCTTGTCAGCCCTTTGTGAACACATTTGGCTTATCTATATTGCAGTTCTCAAGAGTTTCAGAGACTTCATTATTATAGCAGTAGATGCCCAAAGAGGGTAAGATATTAAGTGATAGTATTTTCCCTTTACTTTTAAATGTTACAAAAAGAAAAGCTTACAGATATTTTACACAGTTTGGAATCACCTTTCATAAAGATATAGGCTTATTCAATCACACAGTTTGCAAGTTTGTGTATATGCACGTTTATTTAAAAACTAATCAGGTTTTAATCTATTTGATGATTTCTGACAAATTTGACAGTACAAATATTTAAGATAAAAAAAAAAAAAGAAAAAACTTTTTGTGGAAGAATGAATGTATGGATGAATGGATGGATGGATGGAGGAGGATGGTAAAGAAGAGACACCCAATAGGAACCCCGCCTAATGACAAGAGCGCAAAGTGAGTTCATGCATTATTAACCATAAAGAATCCACACAGTATATATATCTATATATTTCTGAAAGTGTGAGAAGTGGGCCATATGTGTCCCATCCATGGGAAAAGCTTCAACTGTAGTTCACGATTAATTATGAGACAAATGCAGTAGGAAATGGAGCATCATTAGTTCTGTTCTTGCAAAACTACTTATTTATGTTTTTACTTTCCTCCCGCAGCACGGCAGAACATAGGTAATGTGACACTTGAATGTGCCTCAGGACTTCTTTACAGAGTTATTTTGCAACCACTTTTCAATCTGTGGTAAAAAAGAATGAGCACATATGGTAAATAAAATCAATCAAGTAGAGTTATTCTTTCTGGTACACCTATTACTCTCCTAGTCCAAATCATCTCTTTAGCAGTAGTAGTAGTACTAGTAATAATAATAATTTTAAACCCAAAAGACTCTCCCCAGTGATGTAAGAGGATGTCAGATTGTTCTGAATCTTAAAGCTAGCAAAAGTTGGTTCAGAAAAGACAAAGTACATTTTAGCCCTCAGACAACGTTTCTCAGTGGTTTTGTGTTTCTGTCTATTATTTCTTAAATATGATTCTCGTCCTTAATATCAATGAAACTGAATTGTTTTTCTGACTCTCACCAGGGTGTGTGCAGATATGGAGGGGGGGGAAAGGGCGGTAATTGCAATAGAAACATCATCAAATGAGCCTGAAATGTCGTATGAAACTTCCTCTTTTCCCTGCTTTGCATTCTACCTTCATTCCCATCTTATTGGAAAGAAGAATGAAGGCAGTACACAGACAGAATAACAAAATGATCATAAAACAATTAGATCATCAAAACTAACGTCATATTCTGTGTCCTAATTACTTAAAATTTGGTAATCCAGAAATGATGCTTCAGTTCCTTCCTCCAAGTATCCCAACTGCAGCTAAAGTCAGATCAGTTTTGAAACAGCTGAAGTTTTTTTCCTGTGTTTTTGTTGCAGAAACACTCCATGCTACATTGGCTCTCCTATTCTTGCACAACTCAGTTCACCTATTACTGCAATGGGTTTGGAGCTTGGTATCAACTGAGAGTCTGATCTGGCTCCTGGTGAAGACGATGACAGAACTCCCATTGTCTTTGACAGCAGATGGATCTGAAATGGAATGTGAATGAGCAGATATGTTCTGGATGGTTGAGACATATATTGACTCTCAGGCACCAGTTTTGCCCAAAGCAGATTGAAGTTAAACAATCACGGATTAATAATCTTTATTTTGAAACAAAGACAGTGATGGGGTAGGTAAAGGAGAAGCACTCCTAATTATATTACCAACATAACAGGATACAGAACTGTGTGATGAAGCCCTGCTATAGCAAAGCAGCTAAGCATAGGCTTAAAATTAAGCATTTATTTAAGGGTTTTGCTGAATAAGGATGAGATCATTCACATACTTAAAGTTAAATGCATGCTTAAGTGCTTTGCTGAATCTGGGCCCAGATACATAAACCATTAAACAGTCACTTTAAGAAAATGGTAGAAAGCTGTTATACAATTTCTGGACCTTTTAAGTCATATCTCCTACATTTCCCACTATCTCTCTTTCTTATTAGCTCAAGGAGGAGGTTTTTAAAGCTCCAGTTCACCAAAAATTATAATGTTCATTGCTACTCAATTGTAATTCAAATTGCTCCATGCAGCCCCAAGCATGTGTTCAAACATATAATCAAGCAAACAGGAGACTTGAATCTTGCCAGTTGGAATACTGTCGGTCACAGATGCTACACATTTTTTTATTTTATTATTTTTTTACACATTTTTTTTATTTTATTATTTTTTTTTTTTAGCATAAATGAAGAAGGGTAGAACGGTTGATAAAAAACTGGCCTTTCCTGTCCATTTTTGGTGCTCTGTTCCTGTGGCTTGGGTTATTTGGGTACATGTTGCTTTGTGTCTGTGAGGGCTCTATTTTTTTCTCTCTCTCTACTATGGTCAGAGGAGCAGTTCTCATCACCTGGAGTGAAGGCTGACAGGAATGAACATAGGCAGGAAGCAGCGTGACACACACATTGTCATGCATGACTGACCAGCAGCCATCAACAGCAATTAAACATCGAGAGCACTGGATCTTTTTGGACAGGTTCAAGTTTCCTGGCACTGCTGTGATTAGATGTTTTGCACTGTTTCCCTGTAGTCAGTATGTGACACATTCCCTTTTGCTTGCTCTTTTCTGATATTTATTTTTGCACTGCCCTGGTGTTAGCATCTTCTCACAGCAAATGAATCACTTAAAAAAGGATCATTTTGAAGGAGATTCGTGAGGAAAGTTCAAGAGTAAATGGATATAAAAACATAGCTTTGTTTGTTAGTTGGTTTTAAAGCAAGAAATGTCCTCCTTTCAGTTGAATATCATAGAGTTTCAGTATTTTTGAATACGCATAGGTGTCCATAACATTCAAAGGAAGAAAAATCTGTAATGGCAGTAGCCAGTGAAGGACAGCACAGGCCCTCGGATTTACTCACGTGACTATAATTTTATTGTAATTTAAGACGACAAAACAAAATGCCCTTAAAGGCAACACTGAAGTGAAGAGTGGCTGCTGTTATGCTGGGATGTGTCTTGGTTGCCCCCATTTCAGGGCTGAGCTCCAGAGCATCCCTACTGCCCAGCATTTAACTAAGTCCCAGACGTCTCAGGCAAGGTCTGTGGCTTGGCACCGAGTCCTGCACAGAGCCGTTCTCTGCTACAGCACCGGAGGTTGCAGCGAATGGCCTCTTGGCACAAAAGATCTCATGCCTAATTGAATAGTCACAGGGTTTAAGGCCGGAAAGGCTCATTAGAGCCTCGATTCTGACCTCATGGATTGTCATCCTCTCCTTTTCATCAGGCTGAGTCCACAATCTTGTGTGTGATTAATTAATTGCTTCTGTTAATTTGTTGTCTCCTAGTCTCTGCAAGGACCTGGGAGGTCCACTAATAAACTGCTGGATTTCTGTGTAGGAAACCTTCATGCCTCCATGCTTTCCATCTTTCACCTTCCATGTGCATGACATCGCCACAAACATGGTTTCAACCAAGGGAAGCAATGAAGAAATCAAAACTAACAGGATGTCAGCATTCTGCAAGGAATAATGTGAGAGGGCAGTGTAATGTTAAATGGACTGTGTTCTGCTGTGCAACAACCAGTCCAGCCACAGGTGCCAGTGAATGCATTAGACTTTCTCCAGAACTGTTAATTCCCTGTTTCACAGTTAATGAGGGTTGCTCATCTTGCACCTGTTTCACCTTTATGTTCTTGCAATAGCATTTAGAGGCCAGAGCAACCATGGGGCTTTGATAGTGCTGTCTTGCACTGATAATATAACTCTCAGAGAGCTTTTTCAATCAAATAGATGGCTGGGACCATGGGGGCAGAAATAAGAACTGCTATAAGAACTGGTTCTGAATTTGTTATTCTTAATGCTCATTCTAGATTGCCATATTTGTTAAAATAATTCCACTATTTTGTGAAGCATAGTATTGACAACACTGAAAAAGCCTCAGAAGAACCACTTGAAGTAGAAAATGTAGTTATTGTATCTGTAATGCAGATACAGAAACAGGCACAAAAAGGATGAGTAACTTGCCCAAGGTCATACAGTAAATCAGAAATGTAAATATATCAGAACCTCAGCCATATCTCTTTTCTGTATGGTGTGGGTGTGTTCAGGAAAAAATAGCTTCCTTGATTCTATCTTTTTGCAATTTTTCAGAGACTTTCTATCCTTCTCCTTGTAGTCTTCCAGTCTATCCTGATATATCATCATAAGTACCTCTACAGATATTAAAGAAAGAACATCAGATGGTAACAAAGTGATGCTTGAATTTCTGTTACCAAAGCAGACGACAATCAAACATACAGGGCATCAAAGCCTGGAATGTCATCTTTATCTGTGAATCAGATTTTGAACTTTCTGCTGCTGACTTGGAAGGGTAACTGTGACATGAACAATGAGACTTTTGGTTGCCAGGCTAAGGGAGCTACTGGGCAGCTTCATAGACAGGATTCCCAATGTAAATGAAGATGAGGAAGTGCATGATCATGCATTAGAGGCAACACTTACTTCATTAACCATCTTCAACACTAACTTCTTTAACACTGTTAGTAACCCTATTATGTCACAGCTGAGATGCATCAGAAGATTTTGCTCTAAAAAAAAAAAAAAAGAAAGAAAAAGGAAAGAAAGAAGCAAAGCTATATAAGAACACAGCAAACCAGAAGATTAAAAAGTTGTACTATATAAGTCAACTGCTGGTTGCTGACATCAATAAAATATTGTCTTTTATTATACTCATTAGGGAACCTTTTAACAATGATTAAAATTTCCTAATACTGCACTAAAATTTTTAGCTGTTGCCTGGAAAAAAAGAGGGTATTCTCAACTATATGGCATGCAAATATTTCAAACAAATGTTGTCATATGTGGGGGTATTAACAAGTACTTCTTAGTCAAAGCTGGTGATCTGGTTTTGGAACCCACTCAAGAAAGTAAAGTAATATGCATATATGTATCCTATATTTAATACAGGAGCACTGAGATTTTCTGGAGATCAGCTGGAGATAAGTGATTTAAACTCTTTACATGTGGAGCTGAAACCTTATTAGCTATAAAGTGCTGATAGGTTTTGGTGTTTTCCTCACCTCCTAGATCGCCCTTTCCTTTCTTCTGCATTCTGTTGTATGGTGATAGCTCTAAACAGGGCAGTAGGGACCAGCCCTGCTTAACATCTTTGTCAGTGATATGGACAGTGGAATTGAGTGCACCCTCACCAAATCTGCAGACAAAACACTAGAGGGAAGAATTGCTATCCAGAGGGAACTTGAGAGGTGGGCCTGTGTGAAATTCAACAAGGCCAAGTACAAGGTCCTGCATCTGGGTTGGGGAAATCCCAAGCATGAATACAGGCTGGGAGATGACTGGATCAAAAGCAACCCTGTGGAGAAGGACTTGGGTTTACTGGTGGATGAAAAGCTCATCAGGAGCCAGCAAGGTGCACTTGTATTCCAGAAAGCCAACCATATCCTGGGCTGCATCAAAAGAAGTGTGACCAGCAGGTCAAAGGAGGTGGTTGTCCCCCTCTACTCTGCTCTTGTGATACCCCACCTGGAGTACTGAATTCAGCTTTGGGCCCTAGCATAAGGACGTAGACCTGTTGGAGCTAGTCCAGAGGAGGGCCACATGAATTATCAGAGGGCTGGAGCACCTGTCTTATCTTCACAGGCTGAGAGAGTTGGGACTGTTCAGCCTCGAGAAGAGAAGGCTCTTGGGAGACCTTATTGTGGCCTTCCAGTACCTAAAGGGGGCCTAGGGAAAAGCTGGGGAGGGACTTTGTCAGGGAGTGTAGTAATAGGACAAGCTTTAAGCCAAAGAAGGTAGATTTAGATTAGGTATTAGAAAAAAAAAAGTTCTTCAGTCAGAGGGTGGTGAGGCACTGGCACAGGCTGCCCAGAGAAGCTGTGGATGCCCCATCCCTGGAAGTGTTCAAGGCCAGGTTGGATGGGGCTTTGGGCAACCTGGTCTGGTGGGAGGAGTCCCTGCCCATGGCTGGGGATTAGAACTAGATGGTCTTTAAGGTCCCTTCCAGCCCAAACCATTCTATGATCCTATGACTAGTATAGAAGCATGATTATTGATCAGAAATGTCTCGGCAAAGCAGTGTTTCGGGGGTTAGAAAGATTTTTGCTAATTAATTTTTGGAAATAGAAAAATTCTATATCCAGTTTTATCTATGTAATGCTTGCACTCTGAGAGCAGGATTTCCAATAGTAGACAAACACAAAGATTTTTCTTTAACAACTGTAATGAAAGTATTGTTTTTCTACTTTGACAAAAGTGCAAGTTCTGATGAGTTTGGCACAGAATGTGTAAGACTAACCATATGATTTCTATCATGCAAAAAGATAGGAAGCTTTGAGGAGTATTCCGTCAAATGGTACACCATGACCATAACTCTGGGTCATATTCCGATGCATTTGAAATTACAACTGGTAGGAGAAGGAAAGAGAAGGCATGGGAGGGGAAAAAGAAAAAAAAAAAAAAGTGGATCTGGACAAACAGAGCATAAAGTTCTTAAGCAGCATGCCAGCTGGGGAGAGAAGTAATTATTTGATCCTGGTAACAAATCCTCTGAGACCTTTAACAGCCTTCAGTATTCAGGTTTTACATCGTGGAAGACAGTATCTTTGGTGCGAGAGTACCCCACAGAACTGTGTGAGAGAAAGGCTGAATGGCTGCTGCAGGGTCGCCACCAGGTAATCTCTTACCTGTGAGTACCGAGAAGCTTTGTTCATTGCTCCCAAAGCAGTATACAGTTCTGCCACTTGCAGGTGGGTCTGAACCAGCTTCCTGGTCCAGACACTCTCAGCTTTGAATATGTGTTTAAACATCAGCAATAGGCTGATTTCTGATTTTACTGTTTGAACACAGTTGGTGTTGTAGTAGAATGAAAATGGTATTTTCAGGGGAAACTTCCTATTGTCTCCTTCTCACAGTCATGACCACCACACAGCTGTGATTTTTTTTGAATAACAAGGAAATTCACTGTCAAAAGTTCTAGGAAAGAAGTACTGCAAATAGAGCTGAAGTATGCAATAACTCATTTCTTTGTAGTTTTAATTCTGTCTTTATCCTTGTGTTGTATTTCACCCTGAAAATACTGAAAAAGCTTGATAACAATGTGGGTCTGTTAGAGCAGGTCCAGAGGAGGGCCAAAAAGATGATCAGAGGGCTGGAGCACCTATCCTGCGAAGGAAGGCTGAGAGAGCTGGGGATGTTCAGCCTACAGAAGAGAAGGCTCCGGGGTGACATTATTGCTGCTTTTCAATACTTAACGCGGGCTTATTAAAAAGATGATGAACAACTTTTTGCTCAGTCAGATAATGACAGGACAAGAAGAAGTTTCAAACTAAAAGAAGGGAGATTTAGATGAGTGAGATGTTAGGAGGAAATCCTTCACTCAGAGCGAGGTGAGACACTGGCACAGGCTGCCCAGAGAAGCTGTGGATGCCCCATCCCTGGAGGTGTTCAAGGCAAGGTTGGATGAAGCCCTGAGCAACCTGATCTAGTGGGTGGTATCCCTGCCCACAGCAGGGGGCTTGGAACTAGATGGTCTTTAAGGTCCCTTCCAACCTGAGCCATTCTGTGATTCCATGATGAAAAGAACACTGCTGACCAAGGGCAGATAAAAACAGAAGTAAACTTAATGAGGGTTGATGCCCACCAGACTGACAATGTTTCATCCACGTCTCCCAGTCTCCAGCACCCTCCATTTACTCTGCCACCACCGGTTATGTTAGAGACTGCTACAAGCCTCAAGAACATGGATAGGGTGATTTTGCTTCTCTCCTTGCGCAACGCACATAACCGAGTGCAGCAGTGGGTGGTTGTGGGTGAGTAAGGTCTCTTTTAGCTCCGAGGCCCTTCTTTTCAGAGTGTGTACTGTTACTACCTCATGTAATTAACATCTGTGCCAATCAGAGCAGCTGCCTATAACATAAAGAATGCTAGCTGAGCATTCAAGAAGATAAATGAGGCAAGGGGTTGCCAGGGGGATGATGGTGTGTCAGATGTGCAGTGGCTGAAGCATACATATGTATTCATATTAACTGTACTGCTCTTAAGTCTGGGGGCAGAGTTAAGGCTTTAAGGCAGGGATGATACATCCTTTAACTTTACATGTTTTGATTTTTTAAAAGTGTGAATACAGATGTATTGGATATTCTAAAAGCATATGCAAGCCCATCAGTCAATTTTAACTCTATATGAATATAGCAGCAAAGCAGCAAATAGAAATGATTAAAATGATGGAGAATATATATGGTATTTCCTCCGGGATCTCTAGAAAAAGTAGTGCTATGTAAATTCAAATGCCAAAATATCTTAAAAATGGAAGATTTAGAATATCTCACAAATTAGGATTCTTCACTCCAACCATATGTATCACATCCCATAGTCTCAGGAGCCATTTGGTGCTATAATAATATGGAAGACTCTGAGCTATTTACCTTACTCCATTTTAGTTCTCTTCTCAAACTTTTACAACTTTCGATCTTGGTTTTGAATTTTCAATTATTTTTTTTAATTTATTTTTTTAATTTATTGGGAAAACAAGCTACACTGACATCATCCTATTTGGACATATTAGCTTCAGAATGATGATAGTAAAATCTTTATGTCCCCAACATCCTAAAAGCATTGTAATGCAATAGTCATAGGGTCTAGACATACAGTGGAATAGTTTTGTCATCACAATCTTGCATCCAAATGGCCTCATAAGACAATCCCTGTAGACGTGCAATGAAATCCTTTGCTCCTAGTGACAGCATCACAAACTCTAATTGTTAGGCATTATTCTTGCTTTGACATTGACATGAAATCTGTACTACAAAATGCAGATTTCATGCAAGTTTACATCACACTAGCACACTCTTTAGAATTAATATTTACCTACATACTAATAATTCTTCAGTTATACTGGAGCTGTACAAATGTCTTAGCTTTTCAATATTTTCTTTGCCCAAGTACATTACAGTGGTTGTCTAGGGAAGAAAGCTTCTTTATCCAGATTTGAATGGGGGAAATTTAATAAGTCTTTAAGCATTCAAGCACATAGTTTACAATTCTACAATAGAAAATAGTTTCTTCTATTTTTTTCTGTTTTTTTTTCTTTTTTTTTTTTCCCCCAGAAACCTGAAGCGCTCAGAAAGCAAGTAATCTCAGATTTACATACAGAAGTATTTGCATTCTATTTTACTTCATACTCTTTCAAAAATATTTCCTTTACAATGTGCTGGTCAACATTATGATAAGAGTTACCAAAAGATTCTCTAAAGTTTATTCTGAAGTGATGAAGGAAATTAGCTTCCACTTTCACTTATGCATCTAGAGCAAAGTTCCATTGGCAATAACTTATACGGTATTTTTTTAACAAATATGTTTCTAATTTCCACTCAGCTTTTATTGGAGAGTAGAAGTTGGTTAGTCTTGGAAAACAAAGCACAGAGAAGGAGTCATGATGTTGCAATGTTTATCTCTACTATTGATTTTCAGTACAGTCACTTTGCTTTAGCAAAGGCTGGGCACCTCTGTAATTGATTGAGGAACCCAGGCCTCTGAGGAGATGGAGGATGTACACTGAGGTACTCACAGAGATGGGCACAGAAAGACATTTGTTCTTTTATGGCAAACATGCAGTCTGAGGGAATGCTGTTTCTAAGAATGAAAGCTGGAGAGAGTGAGCCTTCATGGCCCTGAACAAGAGATAAGAGCCTGCCTTCTTCAATTCTCTCATCCCTTTCCTTGTGTTCTCTCATCCAAAAAGGGAGCAAAGTCAGGAACCACCCTAGCTACACAAAGTGGTTCTCACACATGGTCTACGTCCTGATAAACTGTAGGTGCTGGCGATGGTCCAAAAGAAGTTTTGTTAGCATCTGGACTACTGGGCCGTGTCATCAAAACTTGTGTTGTCAGCTAATGTGTTTTAAACACCTACTTTCTTCTTGTAGTGAGAGGGCTGATGCTGATGAAAAATCAAGCCAAAATGCAGCCCTGCTTTTAATTTCCAGAACAGAGTGTGAGTATTCCACCAAGTCCACTACATACTTGATAACTGATGTTGATTTCACTTGCAAGGTACTAATCCTGCAATGTTGAGTAAACAATAAAATAATTATAAATATTATAATTTATCTAAAATTAAATTTTAAAAAAATAAATTAATTAAAACTAAATCTCCCTCTAATAAAATGTTCTAGTAAAGAAAAGTCCCAGTGAGTGGCAGGCACTTATGTTGAAACGGCAGTATTGGTCACATAGAAGTATATTGTTGAAAGAGGGGTGTTGACAGATAAGGATAAAAAAGACTCTGACACCACTTTCTTGGTGAAAATAGCATTTTTTTTCTTAGAATAAAGCTAAGCCAAAGGTTTTGCATTTGAATATTTTTACTGACATAAGGAATTAAAAAAGGCTTTTCGCTAAAGAGTTCCAATGTATTTTCCAAAGTGCTTTGGTGCCTTACTTTAAATTTAATGATGCGAGTACATTTGCAGTGGACTCATTTCGGGTGTATGCATGCATATTTTGTGGATAATTAAGTCATCAGCAGTTGCTTGGCATTACTGGATAACTAAATAGCTACTACAGAACTGTTGTGAAGAAGTTAAAACAGCCTGGGGCAGTCTTATTTTATGCATCTGAGTTATCCCAAACTAATTCTGCATTCATGAACTGTTGCTATTTGTATCTGGAAGACAAAGCTTCCAAATTTTTACTCTTTTCTCACCCTCTTTGGGAAATTTTCCCATTTCTCTGTTCAAATAAATAAAACGGGAGTTACTCTATATGCAGTGGCAGAGAGGGGATTCTGTATACATGAATACAAAAAGTATCTCAAAGGGCAGGTCACTTTTCATTCGGTCTTATGCCATAAGAACTTTTCAAATGAATCATTATTAAAATACAGTATCTCCTCTGTCAGAGTAACTCAGTTGTTTAATTCACTAATGTATCCACTTGATGTCACTGTCACTGCCCAGTAGAAAAGTAAATGTCAAAGGGCTTTCTGGTCATGAAGACTTTGCACCAATAAGTGACTGAGCAGCACAGCCAGTTGTCTTTTGGACCCTTCAAGGTAGCTTTATCCTTGTGATAGTCCATTTTGTTGATGTGGACACTTCTGCTTCCTGATGCTCTTTATTTATGTTTTGCATCTTCCCAAGAGGAAGTAATTTTTCAAGGCTGTGTTTTCCTGCATAGAAACATTCTAACATTCTATTTTCTCATAAGTAGAGAAAACCCTTGTAGCATTACCTTAAGCATCTGTTATTACTCATTTATTGTTAAGGATAATGACAATTTTTGAGAAGTCAGTGAATGACATGTATTTATTGAAATGGTACATGATCTCTTGGTATTCCTCTTATCATTAGATGAAAAATCTATGTTTTGCAGTTTCCTTTTCTTCCTCATTTCTGCATTCCTCACATCATCTGTCAGTGTCTTGTTCAAACCTTAAGGAAACAAAGACATGATATTCATCCATTTCCCCCCCATATTTCGGTTCACAAGGGAAAGGTGGTTTTGTTGTTGTTGCTGTTGTTTTTTGTTGTTGCTTTAATAAATAAGTAAATGAATAATTAAAAATATATATTTTTTTTTTGCATCCCTCTCTCCTAGACTTATCAGACTGAGGAATCATGTGACTGAGAGTGGAGCACTTAACTATTTTAAGCTGGGGTTTAGGCAACTGTCCACACTGAAACACGGTTATTCTATGTAAGCTGCTCCTTGCAGGAGCCAGCATTGGCCAGGACCAAGTGCTCTTGGGACAGCTGTATATGCTTTAACAGGCCTTGATCCTTTCACTGTTGTCTTCTTGCTGTCCAGGTAATAAACATTTTCTGTCAGCCTACAGCTCTCTCTTCCATGTCAGAGTAACAATCTGATCAGACAGAGCAGTGCAATATGCTCTTCTGTGCTCCTTGCTCTGGGTGTCAGTGTCTTAGCAGCACTCCTGCCTCCTTTCTTGCTGCTCTGCTGGAGCCTTTCAAAGGGTTGGAAAGCTGAAGAACTGGCATGTGGAACTGCATATCTGTACACTGGACTTCATTATTTGTGTGCACATAGGTATTATTGTGGGGGCTGGAAAAGAAGATTGTAAGGGTTTCATAGAAATATACACTAAGAGCCAAATCCTCATTAAAAATTGCCTTAGAGTCCAGGCCAGGACAGAATTGCAGGCACAGAGATTATTTGTGTACACTGCACTTTCAGAGGGTTACTGAGATTCATGTTCCTTTCTACAACATCTCAGACAGTCAAGCTTTGCTATACAAAGAATAGCCCATATTTTCCCCTGTGGAGCTACAGCAGCTTTATACTGCCCCAGAAGACCAAAGTGGCCTTAAAACTGGTGCAGCAGGAAACAAGAGGATTATATTAGTTTGAAAGACAACTTAGAGATGGCATTCTCAAAATCATCACCTCTTGTTGCTGCCAAAATAGGATGCATGGCTATGGTACCACTTGTCCCACTTCCCTTCTTGGGTGTGCTGTTGCACTCCTGCCCTCTGGGCTGTTGGTAGCCAGTGTTATTTAGAGCTGTCCTTATGCTTGGACTGCAAAGGTCTTGCTTGGCATGCAGCCATTCCAGGCTCTGAAGAAGCCAATATTTCTGCCCTGAGCTGTGAGCTCAGGCCATAGCAAATGATCAAGATCAAAGGTTTTGTCTTTTTCCTTTTCCAAGCTTTGGGGTTAGATTCTTTCCTGTACCAGGGTTCCCTACAATATAATCCTAGGAGCCATTTTAAAGGTATTTTACTCCCTTCTCTGCATGACAGTAGTTATTGAGTTGTGCTAAACTATAATTCTGGAATAGGCCTTTATTGGATGTTTGTAGCAGTGCACCACTATTCCTGATTATTTTTTTCTTCATCGCTTATAATATGAATAGAAGAAGGAGCCACGTGAAGAGGGTCAAGTCTGGTATTATGCTTAGGTGAGTGTTGATTTTTTTTCCCTTCATAGCATTAATTCTTTTTTTGAGGTACTTGTGGGCATATTAGGATCTATTTGCACTATGCAAGCAGCACAAGGAAGCTGGAGCTGTGGAGAATGTCTGACTCGTTGCCATAAAAAGGGAAGCAGATGTACCACTGTCCTTACAGCAATCTGCCTTACTACCATGTCAACTAGCAGCAGCTGCAATGATGGAAACTTTCCATGTTTCACCCTCTTCCTCACTGAAGTGTGAACTTGCACACACAGCTATAAGGATAGTAAAATATCACCAAGTGATAAACACAATAAGTGATAAGCACAATAAGCATTGTTTGGTGGTGTATGGTTGTTGTTTTTTATTTTTGTTTTTGTTTTTCTGTAACACAAAAACCTTAATAGAAATAAATATTCTGAACAAGAGTAACAAAGTTTATAGCGTTCAACATTTCAAATGCAGTAAGAAATTCAAATAATCAGGATTTCAAGATTAGCATTGATTTGTCCTCTGCATTTTTTGGTTTTAGTGAGGTTTTTGTGATCCTTACAACATAAGAGCAGACATATATGTAGTTTAATTTTCTTCACTGGCATAGCTTGCACATCCCAAAAGGAGTCTACAGAATTGTTTGTAGGACTGAGGTTGAGATAGGAAGTTAAATCTGAAACTAGAAAAACTTGGTCATGAGCATAATGGGGAAGGTTGACTGAATTAGATTAATTTTTTTCATGTCAGTTGTAAAACTGCAGGAGAATGAAACTTCCTAACACAGAACAAACTAATAGCCAGTTGTACACAAAATTCTGTAAAACATATGTTACATCTAGTAACCATTATAGGTTTCTACATGACCTGGTTCACAATGCTTGGCAGCGTAAAGAATTTGACTTAAAAGTTTAACAAATCTTCATACGTAGAAAGTGAATTCTTCAGGGATCAAATGCTCTGCAGGGCCTATCCCAAATACTAGGGAATAATAAACAGGTTTTCAAAGGCCTCACCAAACAAATGCATCTTACAGTTATTTCTGAATACGGTCAACTAATTTTCTGTATATTTTCTTGTTGAGTTTCAGAGTACCCTGATAAGAATGCCTCAGCCTACCCCACCACCTCCCTGTGGCAATATAACCCCCAGCCTAATCTTTAAGAGAAAAAGAAATTAAAATGATAAAAGAAAAATGGTGTTATGCATATTTGGATAGGAGTGATTAAACTGGATGTTAAAGTATTTCAAAAACATATCTTCCTTGCAGAGAAAAAGCAAAGTGAATAGCAGCTATTAAAAGTTAGTCATATAGATGGGATATGTTCTACTGTATCTATTTAACCAAACTTGAGCAGCTACACCATGAATAATACTTTCATGTTTCCAGCTGGTCTTGCCTCCTGGAAGTTTTACTTCAGACTTCCCTGAACCTGTGTAATTACCACAGTTTTTACATGGTCTCCACTACTGCCACAGCTGACTGCACTTTAGGTGTTTGCAATTAGAAAATTGCCTTTCAAAATCTGAAGGGACAATACGTAGCAGAATTTTATTTTGTTTTGTTTACCCCTTCCCCCACCCCCCACCCCACCCCCATGTTTTTGTGTGAGAATTGCGCTGAAAGGGACAATTGGGAGTATGCATGAACATACAAGGAAGAGATCAGACCTCTCTTTCTGAATTGTGCCAAAGCAGTGCTCGACCTCAGTGACCAGTGCTTCACCAGTCCAGCTCTGATGCCAGCTCCAGCACTAGTCAGAGGATTTATAACAACTGAGTCGCTGCCCGCTTTCAACTAGCAGCAGCCTCAGGAGCAGCAAGCCCTCATGCTCCACACCCATTTCCGTAACTCCCAGAAGAACAACCAAAGCTGAATATGATTCTTATTCTGTGGGACAGGGAAGACTTGCATTGCTTGCTTGTTGTCCCTGTCATGACTTCATCATTGGATTTAGCAGGAGAAGAGGAATTTCTGCTTGAAGAGGCAGCAGGAAACAAATACCCATGAGTGCCAGTGGCTGAGGCAGGCCCGAGGAAGAGGCTGCTAGAATTTGGAGGCTATCCCAGTTCTCACACATACTTCAGCCTCTGAAACCAATGAGCAAAGCAATGAGATGTGCCCACATAGGGACTGCAATTTTCTGTAAGTGGCTCCCAGGCCTCCATCAGTCATGCTGCTCAAACCACAGCTCTACTTGCCTCTACAAACAAGACCAAACAAAGGCATGAGTGGAGCCAGCTCACACCTTGCCTCCTACCAGATGCAAATGATTAAATACTTAATAGGAGGTATAGTGCATCATATAGGACTGAAGTAATTTATTTACCCCTGAGCTGAAGCAAGAAGAGGAGGCATTTCTCAGAGGATAACTGTTTGGTAGGCTGCCCCCTTCTGAGTTTTACAATACAGCCTCTCAGCTGCTCTAGGAGGAATGTAGTGACTTACCTAACCCACATATGACCATTCAACATTTAAAAGCTCTCTCTCATGCTGTACTGCCTTCTTGAAGGGAGGTTTTTCCAGCCTGCCTTTTTGAGACTAACTCTTCACATTTGGCAGAGCCAGTCAGCTGCATCTTCAGCACCCTGCTTCCTAATGCACCCGTTGCATTTTCTGGTGGTCCAGCTGGTGAGTGTTTGCCTGCTTTCACCCAGTTCTCCTCTCCTCAGCCCTGAGGTGATGATGTGTTCTTGCAGGGGGCCTCAGATCCATGACTAATAAGGTAAATTGCTCTTGGAACAGTTGTCTGAATATAGGCAGTCTTATTGCTTCTTGTCTTTAAAACAAAGCCTGTTTTTTAACTTTGTCGAGCACAGAGTTTGTAAAGTAAGGACAACTCTTGCGTGTCAAAGATCACGGCACTATTACTGTATGTCACTGTGAGCTTTTCCTAAATCCCACAGTACCCTGGAGTCCCCTAGTTCATTTTAAAATCCCTTCTTTTATCTCAGTGCCCTTAACAGAGCACTCAAGCAGTGCTTAAGCCCTTTCCAAGCTAATTCCTTCCCTACCTAATTCTCAGCAAACAGGCGCAGAGACCTCCCACCCGGCAGCCATTATCCCTGTAACAACCAGCGCAATTCTGCAGCAGGCCTCAGCGGGCGCCATGCTCTGCCTGGAGCCTGGGCCCTGTGTTACATTACTCTCTGCCCATACATAAGCTCTGGTCGTCTATATTTTTAGCATACAGTATTTAGTATATAATGTGTGTACTAGGTGGCTGGTCTGTCTTCAGGTTGCTTCAAATTACTGTTATGCTCGCGAAATTGCTTGAGATTCTTCAACACTGACTGAAATTTTCATTCACATACAGCAAAAGTTGACTTTCTATATCCTGATCAGGTGAAGTCCACTGAATGTGCCTTTCTGACCAAGTAGAGACATCCAGTGTTTAGCTACCCCACTGTAGGAAGGCAAGTTTCTAATCAAAGCATTCCTCTAACCTCTTCAGAGTAAGCCATCGTACTGAAGGTAGCCTCTTATGCATAGGCCCTCCAAATGGAGTTGTGACAAGTATTTACTTTGACAAGGTTATGAAGGTAGGCAGAATGGCTGGAGATTTTTTCCAATTTATCTTGCAGTCAAATGTGAAGAAGCTTTTTTAAAAGGTCTGCTCTTCTTTTCTCCTGTAGTTGTGGGTAAAACATTAGCCTCCTTTGGGACATGTTGTGAGGCGGTGGTTGTTTTGCTTTGTTTTTAATATGAAAAGCTAAGGCTAGAAAACCCTGTGCTCAATCTAGAAATCTTGTCTGGTGCATCATTCTGAAAATGCAATGTTGTGCTGAGCCTTCTGACAAAGTACAAATTCTGTAAATGTTTTTTTCTTGGTTGGTAAAGATGTTTGTATCTCTGAGTAGCAGGACTACAGATGAAATCCTGGTAGATATTGCTAACAGTTACAAACAAATTGATTTTGTGTAAGATAATCAAAAGCAAGGATTTATTTAAGCTTTAGCTTCCAGCTTTCTGGTTAATTCTGAGTTTTCTTACTGACATTGTCTGTTGGTTGCACTGTTCAGCTCAGAGTTTTCTATTATGTTTTAGTTGCTGCTTTGGCATGTTCAACCTCTAACATAAATCACTTATTGTACTTTGAAAGTTGGATAATGTGTTTAATGCACCCAACATTAAAAATACACATCTGTTTTGATGTTAGGTGCATCATGCCAGTAAATAGCATCATTTATCTTAATATTTTTCACTTCACATATAAATGAGTAATGAGTTTACATTCATAGAGGCATTTCTAAGCAGTGTGGTTAGTTTTTGTTGTTGTTGATGTTGTTTCTGTTGTTGTTTTCCCTAGTTTCTTATAGCACATTGTTAGCTTCTAGAGAAATTTATTTATTTATTTATTTATGGTTTTCCAAAATCTCTGAGGGGTTGGTTAACTCCTGCCTCCCTGCCCAACCCCCTGGTACTTTGTCACCACTTAAACCACCACCTAAACTCTGTTGAGGCTGTATTTTATAATTTGCTTCTAGCACAGAAGTTTCTGTGGTTTATGGTTGTGCATTGTTAGGCAGCATTCATCACCAATCAAAATTAGTCTGTCCCTGGCCTGTCTGAGCCCAGCGTTGCCATATGTGCCACTCTGTCTGTGGGGGGAAGGGGAAACAGGGCAGGATGCAGGTAGCTATCTTGCTTTCCATTTCTTTGCTGATGCCAGTCCAGTGTTGGAAGAGAATGCAAGAATCCAGCTATTGGGTTAAGTACCAAAGCTGCAATTTTTATTGAAATGCAATAATTCAGGCTTCAGTGGTGCCTGGCAGATAATAGACCCTGTGGTAGTAAGTGTTCATAAAGCTTGAGGCCATTGCATGCCCTGGACTGCAAAGCAATGTGACCCTCAACAACCCTTCCCCTTACTGCCCTTCTGTCTCCCAAACCACAATATTCTTGTCAAGACATTTAACAAGAATCATGTTTCCTTGTGGTAAGTCATACCCATGCACTATTTTACACTCTTTCTTCTTCTCCCTTTATGGGGATGTAGACCTGGAAGAAATCTCTTGGCTTTTGAAGCAATGCCTGTGCTATTACAGACACTTATTTCATATTGCTCTGTTAAAAAATACAATAAACTCCCACTCTGAGGTGGAAAGAAAATTGGGTCACTTACCCTGCTAGTGGAAGAGAGCTCAGGACTCTTAGATGTCCAAATTTCAGAAACCTAGATTCAGCTTCCAGAATAAACTTATTTTTGGCCCCAACAGCCTTTTCTTAATATATCAGCATTGTCCTACAGCTTAAGTAATGCTTTTGTCTCCCTGGTGTCTACTAACAATGATGTGTTAGGAAATATCAGCCATTTACACCCTCATTCTCTTTCTACCAGACATACCAAGACCTTCCATCCCCACAAAGTGAGTGTCTGCTGTATAAAACTGCATAATAGGTTTGTGGAGTCACACCACATCTGGCCTACCATCATCACAACGTGTTAATTTCTGGCTCCTGTAATACTGAGGAAGGAATTACTTCAGGTCTTAATTTACTTCTAGCAGATAAATTCCCTGATAGTGAGAATCTTCATCCTAGTTTCAAAGACCACAAATGCCTCTCCCAACAGAGGTATAGGCCTCTCAGATCACAAATCAGATGTGATGCTTAAGGCACCATTTGATGTTGGTACCTACCCAACTATTACTGTTTGCTTCCTAATTTTGATTTTTATAGACGTATTTGCATCTGTAATTATCACTAAATTAAGAAAGTTGAATTAAGAGCACCAGACTGGGTGGGAAGGGAGAATAGGAAAAAGGTATGTTCTATGTCTGTTTTCAGTTGGCTTTTACTTTCTTGTGATTAATCATGTAGAATGTGGTGACTCTTCTGAAAAAAGTCCCTGTCTTATATGATTATACATATATAGTGATATAGATAGATAGATATGCATGTGTGGGTATGTGTATAAATAAAAAAAAAGTCTGTGTATGAAGAAAATTAGATATTATTTTATGATCTTTTGCGCATCAGTAAATTACTGCCTGTAGTTCATGACTCTTAAGAAATGAGTGAGAAAAATATAATTCTGTGTCAGAGAAACAACACGCACATATTGGTAAGAGACCATCCATTACAGCAAACAGCACTAGCCAACATCAGGTCTGTCTCTGCTTTCTCTGTGTGTTTTGAGGAGGTACTGTGTGGTAGTAATCATCACCCCAGAGAATTCAGGGGTGCTACTGTTGAGCCAACAGTTGCTGCAGGTATGTCATTACAGCCATATGCTTAATTTTTTTTTTAATAGCTCAGCATCAATATTTCAGGAAGGTTGTACTAATCAAGCAGTGCAGAGCTCCAAAGTATCCTTAAAATAGATAAATGCCAAGCTTATTTTTCTTGCTAAGCTTTCAGGGCCATTGCACTTCCATGGGTTGGTGTTCCTGGTTGCACAAGTAGTTGCATCTCTGAATTTAGGGGAGTACAAACTAGCCTAACCCAACGTATATGAAGGTTGGCAAATGAAATGAGTTCAGAGGATCCTTGTCCTCCAATGCACAAGAACATGTGCAATAAAACAACAGTTCACTGGCACCAATTTCTCACTTCTAGCTGTGAGAAGCCCACCAGGTGGAAGGAGAAGTGTGTCTGACTGGGGCTAGCAGCAGTGATGTGAGGTCAGGTGTGATCCTCAGTAATAGGTCAGAGGATGTTATGACAGTCTTGCTGTGCAGTTGCTCTTCCTCTTTCTAAGCTGTTCTAGGAGAAGAGGCGGGGGGGGGGGGACGGACTTGTGGATTTTATTTAACGGTACTTCTTCATAACGTCAGTGAACTTGAGCTATAATCTTGAGGTCAGCAGTATATGAGCAAACTGACGACACTCTGATGAGAGCTGTGGTGAAGTTACAGGGCTCGTTGTGGACTCAGCAGCCTGGCCATGTGGTATCAATGTCAGAACCAGAGCCTGGAAACACATTTTTATATCTTTAATGCAATTTCAAACTTGAAAGTAAAGTGAAGTAAATTAATTAATGAACTAAAACCACACATGAAAATTCAGAAGTTGCTGTTATGACTTTCCCTATCCTTGTTGCAATCAAAAAGTATTTCTGCAACCTTGCATCAAACTAGGCAGGCCAAAAGTCTGGTGTTTTTTTTCATCTGTGATGCAGCATACCCTGCAACAGTGCTACTTCAAGAAACATGGTGTTGTGCATCCTGCCACTGTACATATGCACACTAATACAGATTTGCTTGGCTCTTTCATTCTTTGTTAATGGATAGTGACTTCTTTCTCTATTGTATAAAAATGTCTCTTGACTAAATTCCTTGAGCTATGAAGCAGTTTAAATTTTTTTCACCTATATCCTGATGGACAGCAAAATCCAGGGTGTGACAAATGGCACCTGACATCCAGGAAGGAATATATCCTTAAGAATAAATCCATATCTCCAAAGTCTGTCTAATTTTATAGGACAGCCTTTCATTCTAGATCCATATCTACTGCAGTTTCACAAAGACCAGATCTTATTTTTCAGTTCCCATGAATTATAAGCATTACAAAAGTTCAGTTACAAAAATAAGTTTTTATTTACTTCAGAAACCTGGCTGAAGTTCCTCATCATTCCTCTGTATTTTGTATTTTGTCTCAAAATACAAAATGTAACTGGGAAATATATCCACAATTTGGGCTGGGGAGCAAAACGCAAAGAAATGGCTCATCCAGAGGGATACTTTATATTTAGGCCGAGATCAATCTTTTAGTCAAAATAAGATGTACTCTCTTGGGATAGAAAAAAAGGTATAAAGGAAAGGCTAGATTAGAGCATTATAGTCTTTGAGTGCAATGCTGTGTTATCACTGGGTTTGTTGAAGTATTGAGCCTTAAGTAGTTCTTACTGAAGTGATGGAGAGAGAGAAAATGATACAATTTCCTTTAAAAGTTTGAAACAGATTGAAGTACATCTTTCCATTGTTTGTTATAAATGGACAAATTTTTTGTATAGGAACAGACAGGTATGGTTATAAACAGACATCCACGTTCTGTGTTTCTAAAATCATTACAATATTGTATCAGCTATGGTACTAGGTCTTTTTCTTTGCTGCAAAGATAAGTCATTCTTTCTGTAACATCCAGGAAACTTCATTCCCTGCTGCCTTTATATGGAGTTTCTAAGTTTCATGATCACAGATAGTCTAATGCTCCCTCGTCTCTCTTTATAATCTTAGTGATATCCACAATTTAGTTTTGTGGTTCATCAGTATTTAATCAAAGCATTTTGAAGCTATCTACAGTATTGAAATAAAAGGGTATAGCTAATGGGGAAAAAAAATCCACCTGTAACAGACGGCGGATGAGATGATATAGAGAAAATACAATGGCTCTTTCATAGAACAAACACAAAAACTACTTTATTGTTGCCTCTAGATTGCTCCGTGTCTTTTTCAGATGCAGATTTGTGTCGCTTCAATTAGCAGCAAGGTTCTGACTAGGGTTTTAGAAGAGCGCATTAGAGGGCAGGAAGTGTGGGTGTTGCACAAGCCATACTTGCTCTGCTTTGAAAAACCTGTCAGCAGTTTGCAAACATGAATACAACAGAATGGATGTCTGAGAGGTGGGTCAGAAGTTAACAGGATTTTGCCCTACTATGGAAACTTAAGCTGCAGATCGGAAAGTGTTTATGTGATATCACAGTTTGAGTGACAACTGTCAATAGGTGTTGGATGGAGGTGAGGTCAGTATAGATTTTTTTCAAAGACTGTCTGCTGGTATTGCCTGTCATGAGATAGCTGTCATTTTCAAATCATTCCATACATTCAGCAAATGTAATGCATCAGCATGCTGGCAGAAGCACTGAGGCAGCAACTGTTATGAATTTTTTTTGAGATGATGGTATTCTTCCAGCTGTGGTGGTTGAAACTTTTTCTACACTTACAAAATATATGGAGTCCCTATGTATTTGGGAAAAAGTATCAATTAAGGTATTTTGCTTAAATTTGTGTGTGTTTGGGCAATTTATGATATGAAAATCAGTTCTTCTAAGACTTTTAATTAAGCACCCCGATGTATTTCATGTTTCTTTCAATGGACAGAAAATAACTTTTTTCTCAAATGGACTTCATTGTACAGTGTTATGCATTTTTCATCTTATGTGGGAAAAATCAATTATTTTAAGAGTTCTGTACTTCTGGCAGTTCATCTAAGTGAATTCTTACTCTGTTAAATGATCATCAGTATTTTCTTTTTACGTAGCAACTCCTGTACAAGTGTTGTAATGCACACAAAGCAATGCAATTTGCCATCACAGAGAACATTAGTCTTGTGTGTTATATGGACTTGTGAACTTCTTGACTTCAGCCACAGTACTTTAATATCTATTTGGGTAAAGTTTGGGGGGAAGTGAAAATGAAAGATTAAGTAATAGGGAAGAGCTCACAGATTTTAATATATCTTTTATTTATTGCAGCTAAGGGGCTGTAATTCTGATTAGCCCATTTGTCTCACTGTAATTCTAGCAAGTCCAGTCAAATAAATGATGAATTACCTCAGTGTGACCTCAAAAACAGGTCTGCAGTAGTTACAATGTGCTGTAATGGCATAAAAATATTTGTGCTGAAAATAACATCCACATGTGTAAAAATGCTTCATTGAAAAGTTAAATTGGACTTTGTTGATACTAAGTTATGTTTTTTGACAGGCATATGAGTAAAAGATTAATATGACCTTTTATCTGAGATACTGAATTTTATCTTCCAAAGCTGTAGGAAGAGGTAAGACCTTCCCCCTTATCTCAAACTCCAGACTTTTTCAGGTCAGGGGCTGTTTCAAATGGTTGGTTTCACCAAATCATGTTTCTTGACATTCAAACTGGGGCAAGGATCTACAACGTGGAGAAAAAAGTTCCTAAAACAATCGCACGCTCTTTCAACAGTCGTCACAATTACAAAATGAGAAATGTGATTGCTAAAAATAACAAGTTCAGCAGATTCTGCTGTAGATTTTACTCAGTTATGCGTAAAGTATTCCTCTAACATAGAACAGAATGGTAATGCATCTCAAATATAAATGCACCAAGTTTACCACTCCATTAACCACACCTGTTTGTTCTCAAATGGTGTATCTGTAGTAATAGAAGTATCAAAAGGCATTTTATTAGAAGTTAGCCTGTTTAAAACCTGTAAAGCAATTTCTCAAGCACTAAAATCAGTTGAACACGTTAATTTGTAATGTAAAATTCTTCCAGGGTCATATTTCCAGAATTTTGACTCACATCTCCTAATCCTAATTTAGTATGAACAATCATAAGCTTTTAGAAGTGTCATATACACAATGGTAGTCTCTTTAGAATAACAGTACTATTTCACGCTGAAAGCTGATTTTTTGTTTTTGTTATTTATTTATTTTAAGGCAGTACTATGACAAAAGTATTCTGCAGAGCCTTTCAGGTTTAATTTTACAATGTTTACATTGGAGCAGCTCAGGAAGAGGCAGATGTCCAAGGGTGCAGGTTCAAGAGCTCCGATGATTTATGGAGAGGTGGGGTCAGAGATTCCTGTCCCAGTGATTCATCCCTCCTCTGTCCTGGCAGCCAACTGGGTGGCATGCCCAGAGCTGAGGGCCTGGTACCTCAGTTTAAATCATTATTGATTTCAGTTTACACGAATATCCCTGGCTGTGAACTGCAGTAGCTGAGGGCTCTGATTCACGATCTCTGTCAGACTTAAAAGTGGTGGCTGAAGAGCTTTCTGAGCACAACAGCCTCTTCAGCAACTACATCTAACTCCACACAAATTAGAAATTGGTCCCGGAATATTTTTCTATTCATTTGTGAATTATTATTATTATTTGTGAATTATTCTGTCTTGTCCTGCTCAGTATTTGTATGCTTGACTGGGAACAGAGTAAAACAAAAAGCACAAGTTAAAAAGCTGCTCAGAAATGCCAATTACATTTTCTAAGTTCTGTAAATGCTAGAAGTGTTTTTGACAAAAGATCTTTATTTACTTCATAATGGAAAAATAAATTTACAGGAAAAAAATACCTTTTTATGGAAAGACTAGAAATTTTCCTCTAATAGAAGTCCTCTCGATGGTCATAAAGATTCTTCTTTTAATGGAAAAGATTCAGACTAACTTTTTTAAAAAAGCAAACATTCAAGTCTCACAAGGAGTAATGTTTAAAGGGGGAGGGGGGTAGGAATTATATGCAGTAAAGTCTCCCATTGAGATTAATCAGCCATGGGCCCATCAAGCAAGCAGTTGTCACTGTAACCTGTCTATAAACCCACACAGAGGTAAAATAAGTAAATGGCAGTGACCTGCTGAGCCATTTTGATTTATCTGTAGATTAGATAGAAAATGGTCTCTTATTTTTCATGCAAAGGTTCTGACATCTTCTAGACTGAACTGGGGTTTCAAAAGGGACTTGGATTTGTTATTCCTCCTTGAAGATACCCCACGCCTCCAGCTGCCCAGAATACATGTGAATTCCAAACCAAACACAAACAAACAAGACAAAGACCATTTTGCAGTCCTCCCACTCCTGCATGTGTGGAAAGTGCCATGTTTCAGTGCTAAGGTAGATAACTCCTGTTAACAGCTAAACCAAGCACACTATTAAAGGTGTTTCTCCATTTTTTAGCTACATAGGACTAATTTGCAACCTGACACTACTTTTAGTCATGCCCCTGTGATGGCCAGTCTATGTGAGCAGAAAATATATTGAATTATACCTCACACATCCATTTCCTCCTTTCCTCTGGGTATAAAAACCTCATTTCCGTTTGCATTGTACCCGGGCAGATCCTTCAATCAGCATGCAGAGAGCTGCGAACATGGGCTTTGCCCACTTCTTCCCTACCCCTGTCCTTCCTCTGCCTCTTTCTTTCCCCCTCAGACCACCTGGAGACAGTCCAAAGGAGAACAGTAAGACTGGCAAAAGACTAAAAAACATGGCATAAAAGAAAAGAGCAAAAGTATTGTGGTGTTTAGTGTGGTAAAGAAAGCAAGGAATGAAGGAGCGAGAGCATGGGAGCGATCTTCTTATCTCTGAAACCCTGCAGCAGAGGGTTGAATCTGTAAATTGTTTGCATTTTTTTTGTCTATGACAGGTAAGAGGTGGTGGTGGTTTAACTGCAATAAGAAAGACTTAAGAAAAGCTATTTAATGGCAAAGATAGTGGGGTGGGCAGGCTGGAGAGACTGTGGTGTCTCCATAGAGTGTTGTTTACTGAGAGGTTAGGCATGCACCTGTTGGCAATAGTTGCTTCTGCTTTGGGATGAGAAGATGGACAAGGCGATCTTTCAGGAAGATCTTGACCTGTCCTGTTCAAGAAAACAGAAATGGTGTTGAAACAGGGATATGACAGAGTAAGGCACAAAGTAAGATGTAAGATAGGCTGCACAGAGATGAGTATTGTTGGTAATACAACTATGTGATATATCTACAGAATATTAGTTTGGCATCATTTATCTTTATAGTCACATTTCTGTCCTAGTATCCCTGTCACCCATCATTAGGGAAGGGGCAGGAAGATGTACATACTTTCATTCTTGTAATGCAATTATTGGATGTAAAAATTGCAACATGCACCTGCCACGTTTTGAACCTATTACTGCAGTTCATCTGGAGGTATCCCTGACCCCCTGGAATGGGTTAGTGACTTCGTGATTTCTTAATGGTATCTTGACCAGCTTCAGACTTGCATTTTATTTACGAGTTCATTGCAAAGCGCTGTTTCTGATGTACAAAGCTCTTTTTGGATTGGGTCCTGTATATCTCTGAAATTACCTGTCTTTTTTATTTTGCTTCAAGAGTTCAAATTACCTAGAAACTTTTGAGTTAAGATGTCTTAAGCCCTACACAACAGGACAAAGCACTGATGGTCACTTACATGTGGCTGTATAATAGCTTTCCTCAGTATGTATTGGCCTTCTGGTTGCTTAGCCATGTGCTGGGTTTTTTGTTTGGTTTTATTTGTTTTTTAATGCAAAAGATATGTACAGAAAGAGCTCTGTTTTCAGTTTGTCTGACTGACCTGAAGACTGCCTTCATGTTAGATTAATTTAGACACCTACTTCGGTTAGTCCTTTGCATTTTATTGCAAACATTCAAAATCATTCTGTGTGACTCATTAAGTAAATAGGAGTAAAGAGCCCAATCAAGTAAATACAAGTCATCGTGTAATAAGTGGCAGTCCACAGGCCTACAGTGTTTGTAAGAGCTTTGAAATCTCTTTTCAGTGTCTCGTTAAAATTTTAACTTGGCATTTAAAAAGAACTTTTTATTTGTGTGTCCTTTGAATAGTTTTGACACCATTAGGGGTTATAACATGGTAGGAATCCAAGCAGTAGTATACATGATGGTTGTTTGTAGATTTTCTAACTACCTGAGTGGCTGAATTGAACAAATTTCCTATCAGCTGAAAGATGTAAGGTGCATCCACCTGGTAGGAGGTGGCTGAGGTGGCCCTCATCCATCCAGGGACTGAAGGTCTCTGGCAGGAACCAACGGCCAGAACAGTCTGCACGGCATGCAGTGATGATGGCTCTCCAAGAGCTGATTATAATTTACCTCTTCTAGCCCTAGGCTTTGAGAAGGAAAAGTTCTTCACAGCAATGGAGTTTCATTATGGAAATAACACAAAATCTTTGCTGATTAGTCACATTCTTTGGGTGTTTCCTTATTGATGGTAAACCTCTCTTCTCTTAAGGCATAAACAGTCTTTCAGGCTCTTACTGCAGCCACCCAGGTTCCCAGGAACTGTTGTAAAGTGTGCCAGCCACTGCTTTCGCTGGCAGTTTAAGCCAGTTTCACGTACTAGTCTGCAGAGCTTGTGACTGGATGTTGGGAGGGGGAAGACATAAAAACAAGTATCAGAAAATTTTAACTGCCAGATTTGAAGTTGAAAAGGGTTTGCTCAGCTGTCATTTTTTAAGGAAAAAATACAGACTTCAGTTAAACTCACATGTCCTAGAGCTGTTATTATTTTATAAACTGTTTTAATCTCAGCACAGCACATTCCATAAGTTTTTCTTTGGGCAGTTTCTCATTAACTTCTTGTTTGGAGTAACACACGTTATTAAGAAGAGAACAGTAACATCTCTGCAATTGCCACTTTTCTGCATGTTATTCTTTGGTTTCAAGATATACTTTTTTGAACAAAAACAGGAATTAGAAAAAATAAAAATTGAAGCAGATGAAGGATTTCAGAATTTGTTCTTTTTGAATATTCATATTGACAAGAGCTCTGCACATCCACATGACTTACTGATACATATTGATTTTTTCATCTTTCTTCCTTTTGTTTCAATGTTCCCTTGCATTACACTTTTCCCAAGCTGAGAGTATCATCATATGTGTGCAGTTAAAGATTCACAGAAAAAAAAGAGTAAGCAAAAGTGAAGAGAAGAAAAAAAAAAAAATCCTTGCCTCTTTCTGCAGCTGGCAAGGACCACTGAACAGCAGGACCAAGCTGTTCTGCTCTATGTGGGAGGAATAACTTGATAGCTAGTTCAGATTCAGCAAGACAGTTCAAGCAATGTCCCCCAAACTGCTTTGATGTAACAGCTCTTTATTACCTGAAAAGAAGCTAGCAATCTTCTGCATTGACTTCTGGTACATGTTAATCAGACCATTTGCTGAAGGTGCCAGATAGAGCTGAGGAAGACTGGCAGAGACACTTGTGCTACCGTTGCTCTTGCTGCCTCCCATGTGTCTGGAAATGGTCCAAATACAAGCAAGAAACATCTGACCTCAAGATATCAATGAGCACTTCAAAGTGCCGATCTGCTCATTCATTTTGACTGTCATCATGGCCAAGGCATTGGGAAGATGACAAACCTGATCAAGACCATGCTGTGTATGTTCTCTGAGGTAAGGCAAAAGACAGAGCTCTATAATCATGATGATAACACTGATAGACCCTGCTCCTCCCCTGCTGATAATATTGTGACTGAATAATGGAATTCAAACCAAATTCATGCTCCCTTTAGACATTTGGAACAGCAAAGATGCTGTTTAACACTTAAATGAAGCCAAATTCTTTTTTTTCTAAAACCAGATAATTTAAGTAAGATGGGACCAATTAAGATTGGGGTGGGGGGGAATGATGCTATTCTCTCTGTGTTTGAATTCTTTCTCTGCCCAAATAGAAAAGCCCAGGTAAGCTCTGCATAGTTTTATGAGACTTTTAATGACAGGCATAGTAAGTCAGGACCAGAAAAACAGGTGTGGAAAAAGCTGAGCATGTTGGTAATGGCTGAAGATGCACACAAAAACCAAAGTGTTCTTGCCCAGGCTCTAAGCCAACAGTTTCTCTGCAGCTCCACAGAACTTTTGAAGAGCTTGCAAAGTGAAAACTCGAGTGTTTAGGGGAGCTAGGGTCATAATCTCATCTCTGTAGATTCTGCTGGCTGCTCTTGGTGTGATTTAGCAGCATATGGATAGCACTTCCGAACTTTCCCCAGCGCACTGGATGAGAGAAGGCAACTTCTTGTTCAAGTGTTAAGCTTTCCGCTGCTAGGAAAATAGTTAAATGGTAATATGAGTATTACTCAAGGCCAAAACCAATGACAGAGTAAATCAGCTCCCTGTATTTCAATGACTAATACCATTGATTATTGCCAGCTGAGAAGTGGGCCCCAAAGAGTATAAAACAATAGTGGGTAAGAATGAGCAATCTATTTTCATATATCCAGAATGATTATGTCTCTCCAGAGATGGAGCCAGGCAAAGTTACAGTCAGTTATTGCTAGTTCCTTTTCATCAGAAAAAGAAAAGAAAAAAAAATAAACGGTTACATCCATACGTCTTTGTGCTTGTTTGTGTCAATATTGGTCTTAGCCTAAAAACAACAGAAACTCTGGAAATCAAAATGCTGTTCACTTTGGTTAGCAATGTAAACTTCAGTGCTTAAATCTCTGTTCTTATTTTTATGTAATTACTATCACATGCTTGATCTTTGTTTCCTGCTTTTTTAAAGAAAATTCAGCCTTATTTATGCTATTTTATGCTTCTCATACCATTTTTTTAAGTTACACCTGCAGATTTTTATCTGCTTTCCCTCAGCATAAAAGACTCAGGATCAGCACTTTTCCGTTCTCCCATGAAAAGTGATGAGGTCTTGCAATGGCTTAAGTCACACGATCTGTCTCATCGTCGCCTTAACCAGACACCAGGACCAACAGCACAAAGCAAATGCTGTCTTGGCAGCACTTTACTGAAGTCCCCATGCAGATGCTCTGCATATTTCACAGTAGAATTAGTAACAGTAATCATTGTCAAAGACTGAAAATGTCCCTGCTCAGGACTGCTCCTGGCAGTGAACGATGACAAATCTGTTCCCTTCACTTGACACTGTGAGATGTCCACGCACTGCAAAGCTCCGTGGTTTGGAGGCACTAAATCACATTCTGAGAACAAGCAAAACTTGGCCGTAGTACCTGAGGCTTTCCCTGTCTAACATACTGTGCTGTCAGGCTTTACGAGGTGCACTAGATCTCCACGTTTGGACTCTGCTGCACACCCTGTACTTTCTCTCTCCCTCACTTTTTTTTGTCACATTAAGTTCTCTTTTTTCAGACTACATGTATTCCCGATTTGTACATAGAGAATTTAGTAAGAGTTCTCTTTAAAAGCGTCTTGAATAGATAAGCAGTCTTTCTGAAGTGTTCTTTGATGAATTTTAAACAGTAACACTGACATGTACTTTTTGAAATAAATTTGCAATGCTTTCTTTTACCTGAAACAAAAATTGTCTCTAACTGTGCATAACTCATAGTAATGTCCTTAAAGTACAGCTTTTAGGATATGGTTAGATATCTTGCACATAGCAAGTCTATTTAAAATTTTTTAGCCTCAGCTTGGGAAGGGGAAAGGCAGATTTATTTACTTTATAGTATCCATAGGTATTTTTCAGAGCTTCTTTTAGAGAATACAGCTAAACTGAACAGTAGATTTTTAGTGCAACACTATCTTTTCAAAACTAACTGCAAATCCAAAGCTGACGGTTATTTGCCCTACATGCACTTGACTCAGAACAATATTAATTTATAAAAATGGCTTATAAAAAGGTTTGTGTTGCCAAAAGAACAGTGTTCAGAAAATAAAACCCAGAGTTTTCCAGTGTCAGTGATAGCTTTAGAATACATTCTAAGTAATTACATACTTTAAATGACTTACTAGTTTTATGACATCCTTTAAAAGACAGCGTGTGCATTCCTGTTGCTTATAGCAGTTGTGCTGCTTCCATTTGTGGAAGCTAGTGTGAAATGGAAAGGAAAACTCCACAGCATTATTTCAGTAAAAGTGAATGAATGCATGTATGAGTGAGCTCTTGGGTCAGAAAGCTTGATTTCCTTTATTTTTTTTTTCCTGCCACATTGGAGCTAAACAAGTGCAAATTGGCAAAATGCAATTTAAACTTATTTTGAACGGGTGTAAGAAATAAAAATTTACTTGAGTACTTGAGGCATCAGGATTTGGCCAACTGAAGTAAAATATTTCAGTATTACTAGTGATGTAAAGATGCTTTATTTGAAAAGTGTCAGCTTTTCTTTGTGGTCAAAAGTCCCCCGTCCCCATAACATTAATGAAAGTCAAATTTACAGTGATGTCCTTAGTAATTATTACACAAAATGCAAGGAGGAGTTAAGAAACCTACCTCTGACTTAGAAAACCTTCATCTAGTAAAGCTTCATAGGGAAGAAGTAATTACACGCTTGTTGACATTGAGCTGAACAAATATCATCTGTTTTTCAGCTCAGATTCCAGCCCAAGATTTTGGGCCTGTCTTGTGTGTCCAGTAGGTTTATCATCCATTGAGATCCTTCAGTGTTTCTCTCAATGTTCATTCATGACAGCCTGATGACTGTGATAAAATAAGACGTTTTGTCTTGTTCACTTGGATAAGGCTAAAAGGGAGGTATAATTTCCAGTTACATTCCACCTTTTATTACTTTTGTGGTTGCAGTGTTCTTTTTTTTTTAGGGTAATTAGCTGTAAATTCATTTTTTTCTATGAAATGTTAATGTCAAACAAAACCAAAAAGGTATTAGAATTTAGAAAATTAATTTAAAAGAGCAGAAAACATTTACTAAATGTCTGTAAATTTCCACCCCTTACAGATTTAACTGGATAAGTCATTCTCAGCTTTGTTGAAGAGGGAAAAATATCAAGGAGCAGCACATGCTTCATGATGGTAATTCTCTTCTCCTTTAATCAAACTGCCAGCATTCCTTGCTGAGCTTTATGAGCTCTCACCTCCAGCAAGTGGTTTTTAGAAACCCTTGCCAGGGAAGACAGCAGGTTAAGACATCAAGTATTCTCCTCTTTCTTTGGCCATCTCTCTTCCTTCGGCTAGATCAAAGGCCATTATGTTCCTGTTTCCTTGTAAGTCTGCTGATAATGTAGGTCTTTGTATAGCCCCAGAATCTGTATCTACTTGAGGAAATAGTAATCTCAACTTCCATATTTTAAAAGAAAGCCTCCTTTTTTATTATGGTCTATTTTTTATAACAAACCCTTGAAGATGTAGGCCAGAAAAACTCTCTGCAGAAGAAAAACTACAGTTTTTTAAATCAAAAGATTTTGAGAAACTCGCTGGACCTCTTTGCTGTCTGTAGCTGGAAATACTATAACAGCTTGCAATCGTTATTAAGCATATTTCAAGACTATCTTTCATATATGAAGCTGCATGCTTCTCCTTACTTGGTTTCTGCATTAGCTGTCAGTGGAGAGACTTGCTTTCTCCATCTCCAGCTCCTTCGTGTTCAACTTTTTTGAACTGTACAACAGAGACAGATTCATTCCACAGTATCATATTGGCATCCTGTTATTTGGCTGAAGGTTAGGGAATGCTAGTGAGTTGAGAGGAAGTAAATGAAAGGGAAATCTAATTTTTGGTGATAGAAAGGTCTTCCAATGCAATGTTAAAATTTGTGACGCTTATTGAATACTTCTCTTTCTGCCTCTAGGTGTTCAAAGTGATTAGTTGTAGCCTAAGCAACTTTTACCACCTCAGGCTTATCACAAGACTGAATTGTTTTGGCTGTAGACCTCAATAAACACATCCAAATCTGTGATATATCTCTCACCCAGGCAGAGAGATTTTTATTTTTTTTAACAGGAAGGCTCAGAAGCTGTCTTTCTGAAGAAATGTGGTCACCATTAGGGCTATGGACTAGGCATAGTAAAAGCATTCAGGCACCACAAGACTTAACCTTTACAGCAATCTCACCATTGAACCAAAAGAAGGGCACCTGAGATCCTTGTACAACGTAGAGTAGGACGTCCCCTTTGGAGAAGATGAATAAACCAGGTAAAATGTAAATTATCTAAATTGAACTGCTGGAAGAAATGTTGGACCTCTGGTCCAGCGGTCCAACCTCACTGCTCAAGCAGGGACACCTACAGCAAGTTGCCCAGGACCACATCCAGGCAGTTTTTGGAGTCTCCAAGGAGGGCGACTCCACAACCTCTCTGGCAACTTGTGCCATTGCTCTGTCACCCGCACAGCACAGAAGTGCTTCCTGGTGTTGAGACACAACTTCTTATGTTCCAGTTTGTGCCCACTGCCTCTTGTCCTGATACCGGGCAGCCTGGTTCCATCCTCTCTTTACATCATGACTGCTATGCTCTGGTGGAGCATTATTGCTCCCTGTTTCTGAGGGTCAGTTGACCCACACATGTGGGTGTGCATTTCCAATGCAGAGCCCATATTGTAGGAAACCACTGATCTGAGTTTGACCTTCAAAGTACTATAAGATTATTTTGTCTTGTCAGGCTTTTTGTGTAGCTTATCCTTCTGGTTTCTTACCATGGTATGTCCTAGGATAAAGCAGAAACCTTCAGAAGTGTCAGCACCAGCATTCACAAATGCGTTCACTAGTTCTAGTTAATTAGTGATCAGTTAACTCAAAGCAAAACAGTCTGTTACAGAAACACACTAGGTGAACACTTACTATGACTTTCCAAAACTGCTTGTCGTTGCTTTTTCTAGATATTTCTAGATAAGCTCTCTGATTTCAGCAGGGAACTGAGTTACAATTTTCAAATGTCAATGTGCTTTCTCAAACAAAGCTCAGTTGTAACCTACCTTTCAAATTCCCAGTCTCTTTTTCTAAATCAAATATGCTGGAAAAGGAAATTGTTCCTGAAGGACATTAGTCCTGCTGAATCAATACTTTTTATCACAAGGAACATCTTTGAATATCCAAGGAAACAAGGAAACTTCCACTCAGAAAAATACTAAGATGAATGTGTGTGTGTGTATATATGTATGTATAATAATATATACATTCAGAAAAATACTAAGATGAATTTATATATGTATGTAAATTCATATATATACATGTTCATAGTATTTTTCTGAGTATATATGAATGTATATATATACATATGTATATATATATACATACACATACAGATTAACACAAATCTGTTATATATGTGGCATTCTCTTTCTAGGAAAGTAAATTTAAAAAATAAAAATTAAAAAGTTCCTGTTCCTTGTCACTAATAATATCCCACACTTTGAGCCTGACACAGTGTTGAAATCAGCTACTACTACTTGTGTTGTTCTCATAATTTTGCTTCTAAAAAAATGTATGCCAAATGAGCAGTGTATATTTGTATTTGGTATAGCTGGGTATTAAAAGACAACTATGATTATGATACTGTGCAAATATTATTTAAGATTCATAAACAAAAGTGGGGTTTCAAGAATCAACTCTGAGTACCCAGTTTTGATGCTCATTAGAATTTCTTCCCTTATGCCTGTCCCATTTCAGCAGTAAAATCCAGGCTTTAATAGCTTTTGCATGGACTTCCTAGTGGGTTTCAACAGCACTTCAGCAGTGGAGGACAGTATCATATCCCATTTTACAGAAAATGAAAGCAAGTTACAGAAAAGCAAATTATTTTTCCCCAAAGTCATCTATTAAGAAAGGGGCAAAGCTAAACTTTATTATAACTTCCAAGAAGTAGCTCAGCCATACATTTCTATCGCTATGTTGGCTTTTCTTTCCTAAAATTTGGCTGCAAAGACATTTCTAATTAACATGAGGTTGTGTCAAACCTTCTACCTTTTATAATAGTAGAATGCAACCATTGCTTAATCCTTTCTCTCTATCTCACACACTTCTTTGTAAAGAAATTTTTTTAACTACAGGCACAGATTAGGAATGGGGAAAAAATCCCTGTAGTTTTAGATCACTGGCAAGAATATGGGATGTAGTGCATAGTTCACGTGCTGTATAACATTGAAAATACAGAGAACTTCATAGCAGAAGTGTACGTTTTAGGTTCGCACATATTTGTGAGAATGTTAATACTGTGTTATGGGAATAGTGCTGAGTTCCCTGTTATCATGCAAGCAATTGCTAACTGTAGACCTCTGACTTTGTAATTTGTTCTTTATGGACTAGCCTGCAGCCAATAAGCAAAATCAATAGTCTTTGCTGAAAAGTAAGCAAGTGCCAGTGTGTTATGTGACAGGTGAAGATACATGTGCTTACCAGGGGTCAGGGGGCCACATCAAATTTCTCTCTGACTTCTTTTCAAAAAGCTAAATCCATTTAGGGAGCATTCGTCATTGGAAAATGTTGCAGTGGGGAATTAGACAGGCTCCTGCTCTTCTTTTCTCATTTAACGATGTTTGTTTTCAACAGTCTGTTCAATAATGTCACTGAGAAGAAATTATGTGAGAAGAATAAAGTGCTTATAGTCTATTTATTTATTCATTCATTTCTGCGGAATAACACTAGCTGTTGCATTCTCATGTTTATTAATGCTATTGTGGTAGTCCAAATATTTATTTGTTCTCCTTTTCCTTTGGAAAAATGAAGGTGGGACAGAGCAGCATGGAACAGATTACCTACTGTTTAAGCGTAAGGTGAAGGTTGTAGCTCCTAGCAATCTTATATAGCCTATAAGCTATTGTTTACTCTACTTGAGTAGGATCTAAATACATGCCACAATTTTAGTACTGCACAAAGATTGGGAAGTCTTTTGTTTTCCAGGTGGAATGACCAAGCTTGAGGCCATGAAGAAATGCTAGAAAATGTAACATGAGCAGGCTGAGAAGGATTCTGCTGGCCTGTGAAAAAGCAGGCTGTTTGTGGTGGGTGCTACTTGTGCAATTCTCTCTCTTTTGCATCAAATGTGGAAAGTATTCCAGTGGTCTGGTTCACAAAGAAAACTGTTCAAACCAGCCCTCATCTCTCGACATACTGGATTATAATGAAAGGCAGAAAAGCAAAGTGAATAATCCAACAGGGGAGACTTTCCTTAGCTTCTGGGGTGGCTTAGTCTCATAAGCAACCACAGAAAAGGACTTAAAATACTGAAGTTATATTTATTGGCTTTTAATGCTTATGTGCCTAACTTAGTTCTCCTGAAAACTTTACTTTTGGTCTGATAGAAAAAATGATAGAAGGCTTAATGCCATTGTTTGCTTCTTATTGAATGTAGTTGCTCCGTTTAGTAGCCTGGAGTGTTGCCATTGTACTATCATATACACATGTGCATTCCTACGCAGGAAAAACAAACAGTTACCGTACCAGTTCAATCAGATTAAAGGTTCCACATGTCAGAGCTGAATACCAAAAAACAGATTGGTGTGTTAGATTTCTGTTGTGTCCTGTTTGATTTTTACATGCATAATAAACATCTCTTAATTTTTCTACCCAGCATTTGCTTTCTCTAAAAACTTTTTTTTCACTGTAAGCTGCACAGATCATTACCTTCATACTTTCTCTCAGACAAGCACTGCATTTGATGATGCTGAATTATTCTCAATGCTTCCAGAAAGCTGTGGTTGAAGCTGTTCAGTCTGGTTGCTGCCATGCCCATGTCTGCTCTTACTCTGAGTTTTAGGATTCAGGATGCTTTCACCATGTTATATCTAGTGAAAGCACAGGTTCAAGGTGCTCAATAAGAAAAGAAATTTCTAAGATGAGTCACAGGGACACTCAGCCACCAACAGTAAGAAATGAAGAAAACGCTTTTTGAAAAACTCTTTTTCATCATCTTCAGAGAAAACTGGTGCTACCTCAGACTTTAGTTGCAAAATATTTAAATAACACTTTTTAGATATAAAACCTGTGGGCTCTGCAAATTTCTATACCACCGATTTCAATTACTGTGGGATCATCTCTTCCTACGCTCTTTTAGTGCGCTGAGAAATAGTTTTCTTCTTGACATGAATTCCTAGGCAGATGCCTGAAGTTCTGATAGACAACACGGGAAAAGCAAATGGCTGTGTCTGGATTTTGCAGCTGATTATTTCTCAGGGAAGGAGTCTGTAGGCAGACTACAAACAAATCAAGAATTTGTCTTTCCAGCTAAGGGGTTGCAAAAATAAAATTTAATAGAATTTTATAGCTTGAGAAATTAGAAGATAAACAAAAAGCTCTTCCAACCTTCCTGTTTCCCATTCTTTTCATTGGGTAACACAGTTGCTGCTCTACAGTGACAAGATGAGATAAAATTAAAATGACTTCAGAAATCCCCTGAGCTCCAAGCTGCAGAGGGTTGAGGTTAAGCTTGAGGTTTGCCTGCTCAGCTCCTTTTTTTGATTGGGTCTTAAACCTTTCCCACACTAAATAAACACCTTTTTATAGGCTTTTTCTTCACAAATGGCAAGTTTTGTAACTTTATATGAAAAGCTCTTGTTGCTGATTCAGACTAAATGCTCCTTCATTGCTACCAGTTCCTCTGTCACCATGGTCCTCGGAAGAATAGTGCCATGGGCTGGTGCTTGCCTAGCCCCACTAGCCCTGCGCCCTTCTTGGGTCTACATCAGTGCTTCACGTTTCATCTGTTTCGAACTTTGTATCCTGAGTCTGATTTTGGTCACTGGAATATATCTGTTGATCTTATTGTGTGATGCACATCGCCTAAGTGCTGAGCACCTAGCCAAATGCTGTGTCTGTGCAGACAAATGATTGCTTGATTATAATACAGTGGGACATATACATGCTATCTTTAATTTAGCTAGTAAAGGTAACAGCAAAAATGTACTGGGCATAGATCCGTTGTTTGCCAGCAACTGCAGCACTGTGCCAGGTCCCCAGAGCGTTTGTACAGTTCATGCTCGGGTCTGTGCTGCCACATCTTCACAGCTATCATTACCACTTTGCTACCATGCCATCATTTGTCTGGGTAGATGTAACGTTCCGAATTAAACAGAAAAAAGACTAGTTTAACCAAAAGTCTCTTTCTTTTAATTCTCCTAGAACCCTATCATTTATTATCTTGTCTTTATCTTGCTTTTATGGTTGCAAGTATCTCATCAAAAGAAATTACCAGCAAAATTTCTCTGGTGCTTGTCTCTCTCTATTTCATCATCAGCACACAATGTATACCATTTACGATAACAACTCCTATCGCTTTGGTGATGGCAGTGCTACACATTTGGTATGACACATGCAAAGGAAGATGCAAGCAGCTCATGTTCTAAATGATAACAAAAGGTTGAACATGCATCCTTCTTGGCACTAGTCTCCAAAACTGTGATTTGTTGAGACTTTAATTTTGAAGGCTATCCAGATCATGTCACATAAATCCACATTTATTTATTTATTTAGGCCTTACCCAGCTCATCAGATGAAATACATTCTTTTTTCGCTGTCTTCATTACACATTACTATCAAAGTCTTTCTTTATGGTACTTTATTTATTCTAGTTTTATTCACTTTCTTTCTCAGTGTGCCACTTAGCAAAGTATCATGTTATCAAGGAGGGTGGGCTGTATATGCCTGCATGATCAGCTGCAGAAAAAATATCTTACTTTCAAGTTAATCCTTGTTCTGGAAGGGAGTCAAGTAAACTCTTTGCCCAGGCAGAACCCACCTAGAAATCAACAGTGTCTGTGTGAGTGCAAAATCCTCTTCCATATACTTAGCTGTTACTCTCCTTATTTTACATTTGCCTGTTTGCTTTCTTCAAACCAGTCTGAAGTGTAACTAACAGTATTTTATCTTTGGTTACTGGATTACAGTTGCATCATATATTCGTGCTGCATTTCTCTTGCCACCATTTTTGTATCTTTCAAAACATACAGTAAGAATGACCTAGTTCGTACGTATGTGCTTGTAGTCCATGGGATTGTGTTGCTGAGAAGATAACATGACTAATACCTATTTAAAGACTAGAGAAGAGCAGAGAGAGATTCTAAAACAGTTCACAGAACTGATTCTTATTCAGATCATTCAGAAATATCTTAGTGGAGAATCATTGACTTGGAATAGTTTTGTGACCAGCATTTATCCACAACATAAAATGATTCCCACTGACCTTAGTGAATTTTCAGGAAGATTCTTAGAGTGGCAGAATGGAAACTAGTATCAGATCCAGGACAAATAAAAATTTAATAGATCAAGTGTAATCATTTCTTGAGCATTTTGTTAAAGGTCTGCAATCATAAGTGACAAATTAATTCAATTAATTTTGCTTTTTTGGTTTCTAACAGTGAGTAATATTCTAATGATTCATGATCTGAAATTCATCCTAGAGCAAGTTCTGCAGCTAATACCATTACACATATATAGAACAACGTTTTTAATCACATGAACCTATTTTCACCAAAGGAGGCCTTTGGTCTGCAGGTTTTCACAGGCAGTTCATTTTAGATGCTTAATATTCATACCTTTTTCGTGATGGGAGACCTAAATAAATTACACTCAATTCTTAATCATAAATATTCGTACTGAATTCACCATCTAAATGATTCTTAAGCCTATAAGAAATGAGTATAACTTCTGTATATGTACAGCTATAAAGCTTGCTTTGCTTTAAAGTTGCTATTTTACAATGCTTTCTACCAGAAAATGAATCTGTTCCAATATTTTTGAAAAAAAAGGTGCGCTACATAATTCACACACAATTCAAGTGAATTAGCTTCAGGAAAAAAGAAAACGTGCATCAGGTTGTTTTTACACAAATAACTTTTATTTAAAGAAAAGATTAGGGTGTCAATTGAATCAGAATCACTTTTAAATGGATTGTAATTCCTCAAGTAGATTTGCAATGTGAAAAAGAATTAAATAAACTTTAGTAAAGCAGATTCTTCCAGAAAGAAGTATTGTGTCTCAACAGCTTTCTGGAGAAGTCTTACATTAAAACATAAGGCAGTCTAGGGTTTGCTTTATGGCTGAGCTCTCTCTGCAGAGCAGTAATGTTCACTTCATTTTCTATCTCTAAACAGGCTGAAAAAAAAAGGTATCAGTGTTACTCAGCTGCAATGCAAATAAATATTCATAACAATGGCACATGCATAGCTAATTGAACAGGTTTTGTTAATATTATACTAGATATTCATGGACATGTGCCTTTTTCTATAATGAAAATACTGCCTAAGGCTAGCTTTGTTTTTCTTGTCAAGAACAATTTATGTGCTTTCATTTAAATGAATGTAAACTTCTATTCTCATGACAAAATAATTCACTATTAATTTGGGCAAAGAATTTCTTTATTCCCTTTGTGGTATATTTTATTGAAAAAGAAAACCCTAAATGTATCTCAGAAATTTTCTCTATGCATTCTGTCTAATTTCTGCAATAACTAGCATGAATATGTAGGGATTTCAGTGATTACTTACTAAGTAAATATGGGATATGGGCACGTGAGATATTTTATTTAAAATTAATCTGCAAAGAATTTTCTTGAAATTAATGATTCCTTCATGGATGTTTTTAGTTCTGTCTCTCTCCTTTCCCCTCTCTACCCCCCAGGCAAATTAGAAATATATACATTAAAAACCATCACACTTCCCTTTTCTTTATTTTTTTCCTCTTATTTTTTTCTTGTTCTATTACTTGTAGCTGAGGTTCTGGTCCTCAAGAATGTTTTGAAGGGTGAAGAGACCTAGAATACAGTAAAGGCAGATCTTACAAATGTAACATGGATGGAGACCATTAGCTGCTGAGAAAGGACTAAGATTTCCCTCTCCCCCTTTATCAGGTAGCAAAGTATATATCACTTCTTTCATGGGACTCTTATTGTCTCATCTTATTAACTGTTTACACATTCTTCTCATTTAAATTTCAGTGATGTTACTTAAAGGTAACAAATGGTGCTAAGCACTGATTTAACTAATGAATTAATTCAGTTCAGATGGCAAATTAAGGTTATCTAGTAAATAGAATATAACTCTTTCCATTAGAAGAGTGAACCTCAGGCTACTCTGCTGCCTGTAATACTGAGGTTATCGGCTGCATTATGATTCTTTCACAAAGTATCTAAATTACAATTCTTGGCAATGCTCTTTTAATCAAGTGCTGATACCTACTGTGCAGCTCAAGCACCGAAAAGGGGAAAATGTAAGTGTAGAAAAAGCAGGTAAACATTAACTATTGATGGAGATGATGGATCCCAGGCTATATAGTAGGGAAGCTCTTGACTTTAAAAATGACTTTTAAGCGTTATGCATCAGTACTTTAAAGATATCATATATTTGGCTTTCACAAGTGATAAGGCTTCCATCTCCTTATAGCGTTCTTTCAGGTGTTTCTAAGGCAAAGTATTAAAACAAAACATGCAGAGCTGCAGTAGCTCCTTGGTATGTTCTCTTTTGGGTTTTGGTTCCTTTTCTGCCCATGAGAACCTAGTTAGTTGTGAGACCTGTTCAGTTATAAGCATCTCTCCCAAGCAAGGGAGGTGATATTTTCTTTGTGATACATAGCCTTACCTCACACTGGATTTGAGATGGTGTCAGAATAAACAAGCTACCTTCATTCTTCGCCTACTGACATCATTAAGAACATTCAGACGTTAATTAATTTGGAAAGCTAGAAAGAGGGTGGTTTTCCCATTAGGAAGAGGCAATCTAATGTTATTGGTATGGCCTATGGCTTGTGGTGCCTTGAAGTTCAGAGAAGCTATTTCCAGTTATACATACCCTGCATCCTGGCAACCTGCATAGTCCACATGAGTATGAAGAATGTATGATACTGAGTTTAAGACAAGGAAAATGAAGACACCAGACAGGCATATGACCGCTCTGGGATGCTAGATCTTCAGAGAAAGCTCTTAGACCTCTGAATAAAAAGGTCTGATGTATTTGGGGCCTGATATTTCTATTATGAAAACGCGTGCACACACAAAAATAAATAGATGGAAGGTAGAATGAAAACCCTGCTCTGAAGGAGACTGTAAATGAAATAATATTCTAAGGGAAAAAAAATCAGAAGAATGGTTTCAAATTCATTTAGAAAAAAGTGTTTAACTTTTTAGCTAGCATAACATTTGTATTTATTATGTGACCTTGATTGATTAGATTTTTTGTTGTTTAAAAGAATTACATTGGATTTAAAAAAAAAAAAAGTGGAATTTTAAATAGTCTTTGAAGATCACTCTCCACCCATACAATAATGCATCTAGGGATGAGGAGAACTTAAAACATTGTAAGGCTTGAGTTTCCAGGCTCCAGCCTGGGCCAGCACAGGTCAGCTTCAAGCAGGATCCTTCCCATCACAAGCTTTTCTTCCCTACAGACTTTCCTACCCAACAGAGAACTGTGAACAGATGCAGACTTTTATGACGATACATAACAGTGCCAACTGGTGATATTTCTATCACCAGGGAGACTTTTAAAGTGTTCTTGGCCAAGCTCAGCTCCCTTCATGTCAACAGGAATTTACTTGTAGTAGAATTTATTTTGCGCTGCTGCATGAGTCTCTTGAAACTTATGGCTCATTTCTTTTTCATTCGTTGTAAACATCATCCCTTCTCCTACACATACGCAGTCTTGCTTTTTGTATCATTTGGCTTCCAGTCCAGCAAGTGGTATAATTGCACCAGGCTAATAGTATTCAGATGGGTAGCTATGCAAACAAACAGAAAATGGGGCTATCTGATTCAGATTCTTCAAGACCTTGAAGATCTCCAGGAATGGGGAATGCTTTGTAAACAACACTGGGTACTGATAAGAAGCAATAACTCTAAAATCCTTAATTGAGTCAGTTTTCATGGCATTGTTTTGCTCTGTGTTGAGACAGGTAAAGCTAAGAGTGTTCCACAAGAATCACCATGTTTTCAGGCTAGTGAAGGAAGTATTAGCAAAATGCAGACATACCTGTCCCAAGTCAGTGGTCATATTTCTCAGTTCAAGTTACTGAAACTGTCCAGACTCTCTAAAACCATAAAGAATTTTGCCATATATAGTGTATAAAAACACATTCACAAAGCTTATTGTAAAATAAATGCTTTATCATTAAATCCCTGTAAGATTTTGCTACATCTTATCTGCCTGTCCAAATTGTTTCTGTAAAAGCTATTTAAATAATTACTCAGAGAAAACATTATATTTGGGAGAGAAACATTTTACTATCAGCAAGCAGAAAGGTATTTTTACGTAACATAGCAGAAAAAAATACTTTGTGGTGTTTACCATTGTACAGCAAATGCAGGAGTCTCAATTCACTGTACAGGGTAAGAAGCTGAACAACATGCACTGCTGCGTCCTTTGCTAAAGGAACTCTCATCATCAATTGTTAACCTTAAAGACAGTTGAGAAATGAATTTGATTGTAGCTTCTGTCTTTCTTGCAGTCAGGCATATTGGGAAGCAACAGATCTTAAAATGAATTATGTTCTTTTCATTACAATGCACTGGCTGGGTTTAGTTTTAATTGTTGGGGTGTTCCATGCAGTAACAAACTATAGATCCTCTGACAGTCCTACTATTCATCTGATGTAGGAATCTTATAAATATATTCTTGCTGTGACTTTAATATTCATACGTTTCATTTATTGTTTTTTGTTGTTTTTGTTTTTTTTTTGTTTGTTTTTTAATTCATTGGAGGGGAAAGTAATATTAATGAGTATAGAAACTCTGTCTGGAAAGCCATACTCATTTTCATCTGCTGCTGGCTTCACAAACAGCTTTAGATCACAGCTCTTGTTATTACGGATTTGTTTTCCAATCTGATAAATGGGAACAAGGAGGCCAGTTTCCCTTACCAGCGTGCCCTGAGACTCGCTGATGGGAATGCTGTATCTTTTGCCTCAGATAATTTAGCAAAGCAAAAACTATGGGACAACAGCATGCATATTCTACTCTGTTCTTCCATGCTGCTTACTGATAATAATGGCAAGAAACAGAGAAAGAGAAGAGTAGATGAGTGACTCTCCTGCTTGTGTGAAACTCCTGACTCACCTACCTGGGGAGAGGTGTTTTGTAGAGATTTGTTTGTTTATGCATTCCTAAGTCTTTAAAAAAAAAAAAAAGGAAACCTGGTTTCCTTGCGTCCTAGCAGAAAACAGTGAAAACTCAGTGTTTTCAATGTTTATTGAATCCCACTCCAAACAAATTAATAGCTTGAGTCCAATTCATCACCTCAGAATGTATTAAAAGTGCTATACTATCACACCATTTAATGATGTCTTTTATAGTCACAATAAGATATTTATAATGAGAGACTTAAACTTTCATGTTTCTTAATTAAGGAGATTTTCTAAACTAGTTGTAACCTGCATTTGGCCTTATGATGCCTCCCAGAATAACAATGATCTACCAGTTAATATGTAGGGCTCACGACTGATTGTTGCTCCTCTTCTTCTGCATATTAAGTAGTATTCATTAATTAATATTCAGCTTGCTTGCTTCTTGCACACAGGACATCATCTTTGCACTGGGTTCCCAGTAGACAAAAGAATAATTGTAGTTTAAATGAAAAGCTTTAGAGATCCCTCTGAGTGGGGTGTAAAGATTACAAACATGAAAAAGAGTTCAGAGGCTGAAGACATCTAGGATTTTCTTTACAGAAAAAAAAAAAAAAAAAAAAGAGGGCCTCTAACTGGTTTGGTTTGGAACAACCAAGCTACCTATTATCCATGTTGATAGCATGCTACAGAAAGAATCAAATTCGTTCTCAACTGTATGTAAGGTTAACAGTTGATGACAAGAATTCTTTTAGCAAAGGATGCAGCAGTGCATGTTGATCCAGCTTTTTATCCTGTACAACGAATTGAGACTCCTGCATTTCCTTTACAATGGTAAACAACCTTAGGATGTATCCTAACGATGTTCAGAAATTGGACCTAGGTACCTGAAAGTACAGATTTCTACCAGTTTAGTAATTTCATTACATTTACATTCCCACTTCCTTTTTTTCAGAACACAGTATTTCTAGGACTGTTTTTGAAATAAACCTTGTTTTATTATGTGACTTATCTGTTTTGCACTTTTATATAAAAGCTGGTTTATCTGGTTTCCATTTTGCAGAGAAGAGATCAAAGTTTCCAATTCAAGTCTATTTCTTGATGAGCCAAAGAATAAAATGTTGTACACAATTACTTTCGCGCATTTCAGCTGATGGCTTTGCCAGGATTCACCATCAGATAGCAAAAGAGGTTTACCAGGATTGTTGCAAGTGAATCTTATTTTGGAAACAGTGATTCTACAGTCATTTTTCTTTGTTTAATGAATTCATCGCTACAGAAATGACATTATTAACGTGCTCCAATACTGAAAGCAAAAGACATAAACAGATAAGATTGTGTTTTTGAGAAACGAGATTACAAAACACAAATACATTTATCCTGCATTCAGACATCTTGCAGTTACTACAGAGTTTACAACTGCACATCTACACTATCATCTGACCCTATCTACAGTCTTATAAAAACACGCAAAAATATATGCTTTGAAAAACTTGCCCCACCAGAAAAAAAGTTCAGGAGGTTGTGCAGCCACCTACAGAGCAGATCTATTTTGCAATTGCCTGTGAGTTTCCATGTTCTTAGAGTAGCTCGCTGTCACGGGGCTGGGGATTTTTTTGTTCATTGCCTTTTTTTTTTTTTTTTTTTTATACAATAAGTCTCCCTTTGGGACATGTCACTTGAAGCTTGTGTTTGTCATGCTCCTGGTGCAGGGAAAAAACACACACTAAATTCAATCTTTAAATTAAGCTGTAACCAAGCTTGTATATTCATTAGAGGAGAAAAATTCTCTTCTGAGAAGTTCAAATTGTTTATTGATTTTCATTTCTGTGTTCAAGTGAAGCTTGAGTAAGTCTGTCTCACTGCAGTCCCTCTGGGGCAACACTGCCAACAAGTGCATCACATTTCAACCCAAGTGAGCAGTTAGCAACAAAAATCTGAGAATTCCTTTAAAACTATATTAATAAATAGTTATAGGGTGGGTTTTCCCGTTCAATACAGTTGATTCTTTTGCAAAGGGAATAACAGTCTTAAATTGCAGACTATAAATGACAATTCTCTAGACAAGACTTAAAGTAAAATCAGTAAGTGGCAAGTGCAATTAGTGGTGTGCTGCTTCAGGAGTGGGAGGATGGGGGAAATAGAGAGAGGAGGAGGGGAACTGCTACACTTTTCTTAAAATTTTGTGGTGACCTAATGATGTGACTCTGTACAGTTGTAGTCATCCTGTGAGTCTCTAAGCGAGGAGCAAAAAGAGTTACCAACACTTCACATCTCTGTTTTCAGTCTCTTTTTAAGAACAGTTAGCAAAAACCAAAATCTTACGAAAATGTACAACTGGTACAACTTTGAGGGAAATCTAGAGTCTGTTTTGAAAGTGGACTGAATGACTGAATTGTAGTTTTCCTGGTAGTATTGTCTCTTGCTAACAATTTAAATATCACACTGGCTGGTAAAAAGTAAGCTGAGCTATTTTTCTGGTTTCTCAAGGTTAATTTTAATTAAGAAATCTAATTAAATTATTTTGAGTTTATTAAATATTTAGTCAAATTTTCACCAGGATGGATTATTTTTACCAGTTTCCTTCTCAAGTTCCCATGTAGGTAGTAAAAGCATTTTTAAAAATAAAACTTGTTTGTACGTTCTGGTCTTGTTACTGGGTAGGAACAGTTTGTGTCACTACTGTGAGATAAGACAAGGAAAGATAATTCCAGCTTCTCTTTATAGAGATAAGCAAGAAAGCAGCATTTCATGCTGAACAGAGAAACATATTAATTCAAATATAGAGAGGATCCCAGTACATTCTTTGAATAGTCAAAGGCCAAAACAGTGAATAAAATATATGGAAACATTCCTAGTAGAAATTACCAACCACGTTCTTCAAATTTAAGTTAGCGATGAATAGAGGGTATAAAAAAAATCATAATAATTTTAAAAAGAAATTGGGGTGAATGAGCATCATCTGTGTATCTGTTTCAATGCCTTGCATTTCTTACAGGAGAGAAAGGCAATGATGAGTGATGTTTCCTTTTGAGTAAGGTTCGTAGATACTGGGGGGGCATCTATTTCCAAAGTCAGTCCTGCAGGCAGCCAATTAATGAAAAACTTGTCTAGGGCAAGGACAGAGGGGAAAATTGTAACCAAAGAATCCAGCTTTATCCTGCAACGCATTCACATAAACTTCAAAAATAAACAAACAAGCAAAAAAAAACCCTCATTCTATGATATTTTTGCGTCCGATTCCATTGGCTCTGCTATGATGGGTCCCTTTGCTGCCTCTCTGTGCTGTGTGCCTGAGCACGGAGAGCTGCCCTTGCTCTGGGTGATGTCTTACTGCTGCCTTCCTCCACCAGCACTCATCAAATGCGTGTTGAGCTGTTCTCATCCATGGGCTCTTTTGTAGTCCTGGCTCTTTTTGCATCTATTTCTTCCCATCCATTCATTTTTTATAAGTTTTCTAATCCTTTACCTTTGGGCTGTATAAACCCCAACAGGAGCTGATACTCTCGTGTTTAAACATGCCTTTTCTTCCCTCTCCCAGCTTCCATCACAGCCTGTGTCTGTTAGCGGAGTCTGCAAAGTGATTATTGGCCAATGGTACCGTAGCAAATGGGTCAGCACAGAGCAAATTATAATATGACATTTAAAAATACGGACTGTGTTCAAATTTTCATAATTTCAGAGGATTCCATGCTTTTTTCTCCTGAGATATTCATGTTGCATGTAGAATGGGAAGTTTTGAAATATTCATTTCAAATAGCTGTTGATTAAATCATAACTGGTAAGTCATCTCTTTCTGAAAGCTGTTCCAGACAAGATTTATTCAAGAAAAATTAAAATGAGATTATAAAGCTTCCCCTGAAGATTAATTTTTTTTTCTTTTCATTTAAGGAGGGAACTTTGAAAATGCATGAGTGATGTCTTTTAATTGCCGAATGATTTTAAATGCCAAGTGATGACTGTTAATTCCACTTAATTTCTGCAACCAAATTATTTAGGCACTTAATAAAACCTTTAACTTCTCATTATTAATGCACAGACCTGAAGAAAAAGCAGTTGGGCTGTTAGTACTGACAAACTGCTGAACACCCCATTGGTGTGGAGACAGAGCTCTATTTCCAAGCTACAGGAGATTTTCTCCTTCCCTCTATCCCATTCCTCCTCCTTTTTAACCCAGCAGGCAGACTTTGTCCAACCATTGGGTTCTGTGTCTAGCTGTTTTATGTCTTTATGTACTACCCTATCTTCTTGCTGATCCTGTGATTCGTCATCCTCTTGCATTGCTCTTCGCGTGGATTAAGATGACGGAAAACCCATGGGGATGCCCTGCTGTAGTCTTAGGTGGTGCTCTAGCTACAGGTACTTCTAGCTGTTCTGGAGTTTCTCTCCATTTGATTTTTCAGAGCTGTTCTGTTATATAAGTATGTACATATGTATGTGTATGTAAATGGCTTTTTTTTTTTTTTTTCGCAGGCTGCTGAAAGTGTCTCTTCGATCTTACATATTTGTCTGTTGAAATATTTATTACAACAACATATATATATATATATACACGCCATAGATTGGCTGGGCTAATAATCGGTAGTTATGGCACTCAACCATTTTAGCCAAGAGACCTGAGTAGGGTCTGTTACGTTCCAGAAAATACACGGTACGTAAACTGTGAGTGGTGACTAAATAGCAAAGCTACAGCTGAAGGAGAAAGAGGAATGTTCATTCCCTCCTCAGCCATTTGGGAACTTTAAATCTTTTCCAGTTAAAATGTTAGCTGTAATGTTTGTAGAACACCATGAACATTTCTGACTGTGGTAGCATCTCACTTTCTGGTTCAAAATGAACAGCATTTTGCTAGAAAATTTCCAGAGTACCATAATCACCATAACAGCGACAGACTGATCAAATGAATCCACAAATCCAGAAGTAAAGGAAAGACGGAACTGAAATAAGATCTTGTACATGTCCTCTATATAGCAGGCAAAATAAGAAGTGTCACTGAGAAGCTGTTGATTACTAAATCTCGTTAGTTTAACTTTGTTGGTTATGATATATTGGATACTGTATTTCTCAACTCCTCTACAGCAGTTTTCTGTTCCCTAATGTTTCTCACTTATTCTATATCATCATCACCTATTCTTTGTTGTTGGACATCTTTGTTGGTCTGATGTAAATGTTAATGTTCTTTAAAATACAGATGTCATCAACAAAGACACCAGTAACTCTACTGTTTGTTTGCAGCTTTCACAAGGGTTTTGAAAGTCTTCACACAATCATACAGTGTTACAAAGTATTAATTCACCAGACCTGAGCTCTCCTAAAGATACAGAATTCACTGAAGACTTGAAAAAAATTTTAAGTTATTGGAAGGAATGATATGGATTGTGAAATTATTATTTTTTTTTTTTTACCATGTCTTTCTTACTTTTTCTCATGGAACAAAATATTCTGTGGCATTTTGGACTCTCTTAGTTTGCCACATGGCAGAATTAGTATGCCAAGCTGTCCTACAGCTGTAGAAAAATGTAGAATTTCTTGAAATGGTGAGGTGGTTCAAATAGTGGATGACCTGTTTACGGGAGCTAATACAGCGTAGGAGGTAATATATCCTTCCACTTCTTGAAATAATTAATTCAACCATATTATGTTAAATCAAAGATGAGTTGCTTTTCTTTACATAAATGAAAAATTAGGCAAGTACTTGACTTTTTATTCACCCACCCACAAAACTCTCCAGAGGAGAAGTGTTATCTCCATCCATTTCAAACAATGCAAATGATGGCTTAGATCCCACCAACCCTTCACAGTGTGAAGTGGACTTTGGTGAAAGCATTGCCTTTCACCCCTATCTCTGTCTTAGTTCTTCCCTTAACAACCATTTGCTGCCATTAACTGGACAATTTCAAACTCCTCCAAAGTCCTGCAGCATCTGGTCCATGGGCCAGATGCCATAAATGCTGATTCATGCTGGAGAGAGCCCCAAATCCAATTATTACTGCTTAAGGGAGAGTTGTTTTTTTTTTTTTTTCATCCTCAGATGCTATTTGTTCCTTATGCTATGTTTTTGGCCACATAATAGTAAACTGTGCTGAGTAACCTAGACATGTAAAATATGAGGCTTCATCCCACAGCATTCTGTTCCATGTCATCAACTAGATGTATGACAAGTTACCAAGATATAGGACATCTTTTTTTTTTTTTTCTGGTGAATTGTTTATTAAAAATAATGTCTAGATTCCTGTTATTTCATTTTGTTTTGATTTTAGACAACTAATGGATGGATTTTATTTATTTAGTGTAACCTAGTTTGGGTTTTCATCTTGAAGGGAAACATTTGAGCAACTATGTTTTATCCAGAACAGTGGTCTTTCAAAAGACCTGATTGGAAGGCAGAGGACAAATGGAGGAAGGAGAAGGATTCTCTTAAAAAAGCTTTCTCTGTTTTTCAGTAAATGGTTTCCAGAATCTCTCTTTCAAAGATTATCCATTGACTTCTCTTTCATCATCTAACACTCCATTTTCACTCTTTTTATTTTTATATATATATGTGTGTGTGTGTGTGTAATATGTACAAAACTGGGAAGGGAGATTTTATTCCCCAAGAGTATTTAATTTCTTCTCCAAAACTTCTGTTCCTTTCAATATATTGTCAGCTGTCTTAGGAAAGTCTTATGCTTATTTTTACTCATCATCTTTATCAGCCTTGAGTACATACATGATGCCCACAATATCAAAGCATATTTTTCTTTTTCTCTGGTGCGAAGAACTGCCCAGTTCCCCATCCAATCCAACGTCTGGTGTATGAAGGCTTACTTGTCATTAAGCTGATTTGTGAAAAATACAAATCAGTTTTCATAAGAGTCTGCCAGCCAAAAATTAATTCCGTCATCCACCGAAAGCTCTTGGGCCTAATTCTTGCTGATTTCCATGAAGGTTCCCTGATTTACATCCTGAGAGGGGAGAAAAATCAGGATGCTGGTGTGTAATGTGCTTAATATTAGGGAAGATACCAAGGTTCTATTTCCATCGATATGAGTTCTGCCAGGCAAATGTCTCAGAAGGAACTTAATTTAAAAAAAATGTTTCTTGGAATCAAAGCCACCTTAGATTAGACAAAACAGACAAGGACATCAGTTTTAAGTTTCTGTTTCCCAAGGAAGCTTGTTTAGTTGCTTAGTGTCAGAGGCTTCTAATTATTCTGGATATGTTTTTCGCTTTTTTAATCAGTTCACACACTACTGTTTCTATTAGTACAAAAATCTGCCATATGTTTTTACAGTGAGCAAGTTAATCTGAACACTGACCTTCACAGTATTGTCACTGGCTATGCTCAAAGCTGACTTTGTAGGAAGCGTTTTCATCGGTGGTGTCAAAAACCTTCAATAATTAAAGTTACTATCACATATGTACTTTTTTTTCTTTTCTTGTAATAAAAGAAGTCTCCTCTAGAGCAAACAAAGAGAGAAAAAATTAATTGATCTGACACTTGAGCTGAGAAGACATACTTTAAGGAATACCACTTAAAGGAAAAGGAAGTTTGGAGTCTCAAATAATTAAAATAAGAATTTAGTCAAGCAAATGAAGGCATTTTCTTTCAATATGCTACTTTGTGTAGGCTAGCAAAGTCTTTCTTTATGTCTTATATTGCTAGACTTTATTTCTGAACTTCAGAAAAAGCAGCAGGTTTAAGTTCAAACTACCTTTTTCTTTGAAGGAGGTAGAAGAAATAAAATTAAAAAATACAATTTTATTCAGGATGTATGTGGTATAAATATATATTTCCACTTAAGGATGCACCGTTTTTTTTTTTTCTGTAAAGCTTTGGTAAGCTCTTCTGTAAAAGTAACCAGTACTTCACCTAAGGAAAAGATATGACTACAAGGTAATACATTCTAAATATATATATATATTTTTTTTTTTTGGAGGGGGGGGGGGTAGGGGGCAGGGGGGAACACTGCTTTGTCAATAGATTGACAATAAAAAGTTGAAATCCTTAGAAATCCTTAGCATTAAAGATTAATGACTCCAGACCAAACAACCCCGGTTCCCTCAGCTGCTCCTCACAGGACTTGTGTTCCAGGCCCTTCACCAGCTTCATAGCCCTTCTCTGGACATGCTCCAGGCCCTTGATGTCCTTCTTGTAGTGAGGGACCTAAAACTGAACGCAGTACTCAAGGTGCGGCCTCACCAGAGCAGAGTACAGAGGGAAGATACTTACATCTTAATCCATCAGTTTACAAATCCTTTATGTCCAGCTGTCAGTAGAGGATATTTCAAGGCCCCCAAACTTTTTCTACTTTTGTGTTTTAGCTCAGCTTGCAATTCTGTGAGTACTATAAGCTCCCTTTAAACTAGTGAGGTTTCTTGTCAATAGGAGTCTGCAAAATCAAGTTTTTAGTGGAGTATCTATTTTAGCCTGTCTTCATTTTTGCCTGCAACTTCATTTGTGAGCTACAAGGAATTCATAGCAATATACTTTAACAATAGTTAATATTTTCTTTGATTATATAAATAAAATAAGACAGGCATATGAAACAAGATCATTCCATCCGTTTGTGGTGTTCCTATAAAAGGGATGGAGGAGGAGACAAACATTTATTGGAAGGGAAGTTTCCCTCCCTGTAATGGCCACAATAAATATGTGTGTTGAAGAAAAATGAATGCAAAAAGAAGACATGCACACCTGATGTTGAAGAAAAGCTTGTTCATGCTTAATACATTGGAGAAATTGTTCAAGAGCTGCTCATCCATGTTAAAAAATATTACCTCTGTAATTCTGCCAAGGACAGTGAGACCTATTGTAGTTGACTGAATAAAGTACTGGTCGTTCAAGTTAAAGTGTCATAAGGGCAGCTATAATTTATACACCCAATTTTTCTAACACATCCAAAACATTTTCTTAAGAATCAGGCCATATTCTTGGACAACATAAATTGGTACAGCTAATTAAAGGCAGTGCCTCTATGCCAGGTTTTCTGAGCTGTGTCTCTTGTCTACCGTGCATTACCTTGCCTATTTGCACAACCTGTCCATTTTAAATTTTACCTGACATCTTGTGTGTTTATATCTTCCAATTTTAACAATCATGGCAGAGATTTGTTTAGTTTAAAATAAGAATAGATTTAAAAAGTGCTAGTCTAAACTTATATGTAAAGCTGAAATGCGTAATGGGTCACGAAGGACAGGACAGAGCCTATAGTCTGTGCAGGAGTTATTGTGATTAGATAAGCTTTATGCCAATCATTATCAGGAATTGTATTGTGGGTCAGTCAGGAACCAACCTGGAAAGAAGATTGAACATATGGATGTGAACCTAATGGATTTGTATTTTAATACACATGGAAAGCTGATGTTAAAAAAAAAAAAAAAGGGCTAATAAATCTCATGACAACATCTCTTGTGCCAGCTCGCCAGCTTGTAGGACTGAGGTGAAAGAAAAAATGAGAGAAACCATTAAAGTAAATGCATTTAAGGGTGCAGGAGAGCAAGAAGGGAGATTATGGCTGAAAAGGCACTATGCCAAGACCTAGCATATCAGTCCTATACCCATATATTCACAAGAAGGAGAGCTTTGTCCAGTAATAATGGTTTGCTGGGTCTCAACTGTAAAGTCTGCCAGGTAGGACTGTGGATGCAACTTTGCTTTTGTCTGCTCTCTGCTGAAAGGCTGTCTCTGACAGCTGGATTCTAGTTAGAGCTGGTCCTCAAAGCCAACAGGTGAAGGCGGTGGCAATATTGTCTTTCTGCTTTTTACCTACACTGACTGGATACAGCAGTAATCCTATGTCACGAATTAACTACATTGTCACAGCAATGGTATTTTAAATGATCCCTGTTCCCAACTGCCAAGATACTTCTGCCTCACTGAAGCCAATCCAGCTGCTCTTTGTGCTCATACTGTAAATCAAATCAACAAAAAAGTACATTTTGAAAAAGAAAAATCTCTTAATTTGATTATTCCCTGTCTCCCCAAAGCAGAGGGTTGAATGGGCTCAGACAAGAAAACAGTAACATACGTGGGGAGGGAGGGAGTGATGAGAGAGGAGTGAAAGATATCTTTATGACCAGAGGCAGTACAGCCTAGATCCAGAATTAAGACTCCAGGGTTTGGACTTGCTTGCAGAGGTCTGTATGTATGTGTCTCAGTGTCTGCAGTCAAGCAGATGTTGAATGCATTCTGGAAACTCAGAGAAAGTGGCTGAGCTGAGATGTTGAGCAATTAGAGAGGAACTGGAATGCAAAAAAAATAAAAAATAAAAATCATTTAAGTGATTGTTTTCCACCGGAAAGGGCCTCATTCAGTTTTTACTCATTCACCTTTTAGGCAAACACTTATACAAGTTGTGTATAAACATTAATAACTTTCCACCTGGTATTCCAGCTAGCAGAGGCAAGCTAAGAACCAGTCTTTGCTTCTGCATCTGAACTGAAACCTAACAAGTACCTGCCACTTGTACCTCCCCCAAACCATGGAAAGCAGGGGATAGGTCTGCCACAGATGGGAGAGATGCAGGGAGCTAATAAAATCAAGAGCAGTAATATTTTTCTCCTTCAGTTTCTGAAGGTTGTATGTGGAAATGTTCAGCACTTTGTCTTGTGCGCTATCGTTGTCCCCTCTTAACTTGTTTAGAATCATAGAATAGAATCATAGAATATCCCGAGTTGGAAGGGACCCATAAGGATCATCTAGTCCAACTCTTGGCACCGCACAGGTCTGCCCAAAGTTTAGACCATGTGACTAAGTGCACAGTCCAATTGCTTCTTAAATTCAGACAGGCTTGGTGCAGTCACTACGTCCCTTGGGAGCCTGTTCCAGTGTGTGACCACCCTCTCAGTGAAGAACCTCTTCCTGATGTCCAGCCTAAACTTCCCCTGCCTCAGTTTAACACCATTCCCGCGGGTCCTATCACTGGTGTTTACAGTCACCTGCCTCTCCACTCCCCTTCGCGAGGAAGTTGTAGACCGCGATGAGGTCCCCCCTCAGCCTCCTCTTCTCCAGGCTGAACAGGCCCAGTGCCCTCAGCCGCTCCTCATATGTCTTCCCCTCTAGGCTCTTCACCATCTTCGTCGCCCTCCTCTGGACATTCTCCAACAGTTTAACGTCCTTTTTGTACTGTGGTGCCCAGAACTGCACACAGTACTCGAGGTGAGGCCGCACCAGCGCAGAGTAAGCGGGACAATCACCTCCCTTGACCAACTAGCAATGCCATGCTTGATGCATCCCAGGATATGGTTGGCCTTCCTGGCTGCCAGGGCACACTGCTGGCTCATATTCAACTTGCTGTCAACCACAACCCCCAGATCCCTCTCTGCAAGGCTGCTCCCCAGCGTCTCATCGCCCAGTCTGTACGTATAGCCAGGGTTGCCCTGTCCCAGGTGCAGGACCCGGCACTTGCTTTTGTTAAACTTCATGTGGTTGCTGATTGCCCAGCTCTCCAGTCTGTTCAGATCTCTCTGCAAGGCCTTTCCACCCTCATCTGAGTCCACAACTCCTTCAAGTTTGGTGTCGGCAGATTTGCTCAAAACACCTTCTAGTCCTACATCCAAATCATTTATAAAGACATTGAAGAGGACTGGCCCTAAAATGGAGCCTTGAGTGACCCCACTAGTGATCATCCGCCAACCAGATGTGGCCCCATTAACCACAACCCTTTGAGCCCTGCCCGTCAGCCAATTGCTCACCCACCGTATGATGGTTTTAAGTTGTATGCTGGACATTTTGTCCAGTAGGATCCTATGGGAAACCATGTCAAAAGCCTTGCTGAAGTCCAAAAAGATTGGTTTAGGTTTCTTCCCTTCTCTTTAAGACCGGTCTCCCAGATAGTCTAGCAGAAAGAAATGGGTGTTTCTACTCTCATAATCATCAATTCCTTTCCTGTAATAGAAAAGTGTTAATACACAAAAGATCAATTCCATTACAGAAACTGGGGTGACACAGTTTACTCCCCATACTTTTCCAATCAAATAAATGTGAGTGCATCAACTTATCTAGTCAGCCAAACACTGAAAGTTTCCACAACCTATATAACTGTTAGTAATGACAAAAAGGTTTCACATTATCTACCTCATCCACATTTCCTCAGAGATCAATATAGCTGAGCACGTCTTCTGCATTCTTCCATAAGGAGACAAATAATAAAACTTAGTTGCATCAAATGTATGTAGAAACCAGTTCTAAATGGAAAAGAAGGGGAAAAAAATCTAAAAGAATATCAATACAATGTTAGAATTACATTATTTGAAACAAGGATGAATGGGATAGCACAAAGTCAAAAGGATTTACTCAGCAACTTTCCAGAGGTGATAAATGATCTTTGTTAAAACATGGTCGGCACAGTGCATTTTACTAACATGTAAAGTATTTCAGTTTGGTAATTTGAAAATGTCACAATGTTGAAATTCCTCAAAGGGCTTTGTGGTGAGGGAAGGGAATATTAACACCTCATACAGGATTTACTTTGCTAACTTTAGGCAAGTTCTAGCCTCCTGAAGAGCCTTAGTTACTTAGATTTGTGCTTTTGTGCTGCCAATACTCTTCAAGGTGGTTTGGTGGAGGTTTAGGGCTGGAACTTCTGCAGCCTCTGCTTAGAAACCCTTTTTGAACTCACAGTAAATACTTTATGGGGGAGGAATAGACCTCAAAAATACAGATAGATTTGAAGTCCTCAGGTACCATTCACATCCATGGAAATGTATTGCTTGTTCCGTGGGTCTCACTCAGTTCTGCTCTCTGCAAGCAGGGATACTAGCCCATCTCTACCATGCAAAGGTACTATGAGCTCATTAATACTTGTGATTTTGTATGGTAACACTGAAGATACTGCTTTTAGTTTCTTTGTAGTCATTCACTTTTGTGCCTTTGAAGTGGTGTTAGTTTCTCTCTTTTCCTGCCCTATATGAAGTAGCTTTCTTGGGCCTATGTTCACTGACTGGTTTTAAGGCCAATAATGCAAACCTTAACTTGTATTATTAAGCATTTTCAGCAGCATTCAGTCCCTAATAGAGAGGTTAAATATTGTGCTACATGGGAAATATCTCTAGGTAAATTCTGTCTTTCAAAGCTAGGTTCGTCTACTGCATTGTCTGTAAGACACAGTTCAAATCTGTTTTGGCTCAGTGAGGAATATGGCTTATAATAAAGTATGTAGTGTAGCAAAAAAGCCTGGCCTACAGGCACCAAAATTATGCCATGATGTGTTTTGGTTTTCTCATGAGTAATTAATGAAGTTTGTCTGTTGAATAAAGCCTTGACTGTTCACCACAGATTAACAAACTACTGTGAAAGTTACAAGGAATCTACATAATTCTATGCAAAGAAAGCAACTAGCCACCACCACCATCACTTTTCTGTGAAAATCCTAACCAGCTTACATTTGTTTAAGGGAGGTCATTCTGATATTAGTGCTCAGGTTGGCATCATCTTGACCCTAGGACTTATGTGACCAAAACAACTTTCAAGTCCTGGGCAGCACCCAATTGGGCTGCAGGATCCGACCTCTTATTCCACAGGCTACAGGCAAGCCACCATATCTGTTTCACATGTCAATGCTAGTGTTGTTCACGGACTCAAGTAAGCTCTTGTGATTTGAGTTTTGGAGTTGCATCGTGTCGAGAGACTTCTAAATGTACCCTGTGGTTGGATTAGAACAACCCTTTTTAACCCAAAGCTATGTTTTGAAACCATTATTCATACTGACTTCTGTAGGCTTACTTGTCATATAAGTTGTTACCCAGCATATCAGAACCTTGGCCAGAGCTACTAAAGTCATGAGTTCACCTTGTCTATTCATGCAGTTGCACATCTGTACCTCCAAGTATCCAGGACAGCACTATCCTGAGCCGCAAGCGGTACCACTAGAAGAATTGTTGTACGTTCAGACCCCTGAGAAAGAGCATATCAACTGGAAAATACCCATTAATACATGAAATTATTTGTAAGACACAGTCCCCTGAAATTCACGTTAAGCTATTGTCCTTGGTGCTATTGTGATATCATTCTGCTATCAGTCTTACAAGACACTCAGATTGAATCACATATCACTAAGTCTTTCTGAGCTGAGGTAACTCCTCTTTTCCGAACCTCCCAAAGTAGTTACAAATCCAAGCTGTACTGTGAAGAGAGAAACCTTTCAGGGATTAAATATCATTCTAAGTAAGAAACAAGTCCAGAAGCAATCCATTGAAGAGATTCCATTTTCTAACCAGTGGGTTTGGTGTGTGTTGAAGATCGTTATTCTGTTCGTTTTCTCTTTATAGCCAGTAAGTTGTAAATACTGGCATTCCTACATAACACCAAATAAATAAATAAATAAAAGCTACACAGAATAAAATCAGTAAAACAATTTAAGGCTCCAGACCTTAAATCTCTACAGCCTCAAATCATCTCCAGGTCCTTGATGAACAAGGGTCCACATGGATACCTTTTCAAACAAGCACCAAAGAAAGAATGAATAGCACGAAAACCATGCAGTGGTAGGTTTCTAGGAGTGTTTCGTTACAACTTCATTTATATGTCAAATTCATAGTAGGGCAAAAGATGACTCGGAGTTTCCCAAGGTGTTTGAGGGAAGGTTCGTGAGTTCTCATTGTCCATTCCCAGGTCCAAACTCTCACTAGGTGTCCCATAAATGTATGTAATACAGAAATGTAAAGGAAATCATACCGTTTGCTTGATGTCTTGAACTTGCAACTACCAGTAGCAGATATAAAATGAATGCAGGAGTGCTTTATAGCATGTGAAATAAATAAATTACTTGACATAACAGGTGCAGGAATGTGGATCTTGCCAAAGTCCATGTGTCATTCTTTAATCTACAAAACATGTGGCCTCTTCATATTTATGGATGCCCTATGATATGATAATGTAGCAATGAGTTAGAAGAGTGAAAAATTGGCCATTAAGAGAAGAAAGTCATCTTTTAGCTATACTGTCTTTGTCTTCATGTTACAGCATAAAAATAACCAATAACATAACTTGTATTTATCAAATTAAATACATGGGCTTTTAAATATATTCCAGAAATAAAAAATAAAATAAAATTTAAATTAAATTTAAATTAAAAAAAAAAAAAGATTTATATCCTTTATCTTAGGAAGTGAGTTTCAGTAAAGACAAAATGAGGTGTTGGACCTGTTTCTGCACCTTCTGTGTTGATTTTTACAGGTTAAATGTGTCTTACTCCAGAGATAATCCCATTCTAGACTGCAAACAACGGAGCAGAAACTGACTCCTAATCTTATTTGTACAACATCCAGCACTGTTGTAATAAAAATATTTAGTAATGGCAGCATGCATTCTCAGGAACACTCATGCAGTACAGAACTTTTCAGTAAGGAGCAAAACATTAAATGTGGAACTTCTTAATCAACTTTGGCTTGTCAAAGAAAAAGCCCTTTAGGAAAAGTGTATATTCATTAAATTCTTGTTCAAAGGAAATGTTTGAAACATTTTATAGCTGACAAATACCATGTTTTGGAATGGCATTTCATTTCACAGCATGTGAATTCATAGTTAAAAAGAACTCAAAAGGAAAAAAAAAAGTTTTTTAAAAAATGTACTGTCTAGATGAAATAGATGTTGTGTCAGCTGACCAACATTTTTTGGACAGAGATTATGGATGTCAGTTCAAGAAACTCTTCTTCATTTTTTAACTTTTTCCTCACAGGTCGGGGGAGGATACTGTTAAAAAATGCATAATGAATAGGAAAACTATTTCTTCCTAAACTGTATGTGTGCAGCTTGAAAAACTGTAGCAAAATGAAGCCTCAGCTGAAGTGAGCATACAGTGTATTGATTTTTACGAAGAAATCTTCGGATTCTTTTATTTCTTTTAGGGAAATGCACTGTTAAGCTTAGTTAAAAGGGGGAGAGGCAAGCCAAGTCCTGGGATGTCTTTCATGCTGCTTTCTGAAGATGGCTTTAGAAAACCAGAAAGTAGAAAGCCATTTTAAAGTGGTTTGCAGGAAGGGTATATACCTCTACAGAGAAACCTTCGTTTGGGTCATTTGGATTTCTCTCTTTTCCCTGGAAGCAGCTAGTCAAAACTGTCTGTATGCAACAGAAAGATAAAAATTTCAATTAGGTTGAGTGCTGTCATAAGCAGACTACATGAGAAGGCTTGAGATAATATGCATTACATATTGATGTCTATCAGCCCTGAGAACATAGCCATGTTTTATTCCATGCCCCTTTTGTAGGTTTGGCAGCAGTGGCACCCAATAAAGGCCTAATCATATTAATTTATGCCCCTATCAATTATGCATTCAGATTCTCCCGATGGCTTGTCAGTTTTTATTCACTATTTTCTGAAAAATACGCCTATTACAGTTACTGAGCAAATAGGAGGACTGTCAGAAACTGAGATTTAAGGAATATTACTTAAAAGGGGTGGGTTTCTTTAATTTATAAATCTTGTATTATATGTCATGCATTTGTTAGTTTTAAAAGAGGTGACAGTGCAGGGACAGATGTCACATTAAGGACTTTCTGAAGACAAGGGGAGAAGAAGTCTCCTTAAGAAAGCTCTGTGATTTATTCAATTTTTCTTGAAAGCAAAGTGTTCTGTGGTCTGCAGATGTAGTAAAAATGTATCAGCTTTGTTAGTTTAATATGAATTTGATTTTGTGTCTCTCAAATGATGTCTATCAATGAAGTACTTAACAAAAGTATTTTCAGTTTGTAAACTGATCTCTTTTCTGGTACAGGAAACTGTTCTATATCCAGAAATACATTAGAATCTTGAACTGCATTCTGGAGTCAGTGCCTACATTTAGAATAGTCGTAAGTGGTAAATATGACAGATAAATAGTTGTAGTGTCTGAAGTACAGGAACTGCCCCATTCAGTAACATCTACCAAGGAGTAGCCTATACTGGCAATTTCAAAATTACCTTGATGTCAATGTGTGATGTGAGGCAAGTCCAGCCTGCCCCATTCGTACATATTGCACTATTTGAATGGGTCCATGAGTGATTTGTCTAGGACTAAAACTGCTTTTTGGAGGCAAATCTCCCAGATCTCTCCACAGACAGCACTTAGATTTGTATCACTGAGCAGTCTCAAAGATCACAGTCAGGGCTTCTTTCTGTGAAACTAACCTGAGCTGGGCTGGAGACTGGGCAGACTCCTGGTCCTTTCCTGCCAAACCAGTAAAAAGGACCAAAGTTTATCTCCAGCAGCCGGAGATCCTGTCTAGATCACAACCCACTCAAGGTCAGGCCACTCAACTTGTGTTCTCAGGTTTGCTGAAATACCAACAGAATAACATCTAATGAAAAAGTAGATCTTGGCACTGACTCTCTCACATCTCACTTCTTGGTATTTCAGACTTTACTGCTGTTGTTTTACCCATTCCCAGCCAGTGACCACCACTGAAGATAAGTCTCTCTTCTTCCATCCTCCCTCACTTTAACAACATCCACTTCAGCTTCTTCTCTTCATCCCCGCTCAGCTCGAGCTTCTCCCTCTTACCTTTATAGCACTTAACCCAATTTCACATACTTTCATACCATTCTCTATGCTACCAGGCTTCCCTTCACCATTCTTTTAAGAGTACAGTTTTTAACTGAGGTCCTAAGTGTGGAAAAATAGCTTAGAGAAGACAAAAAAGTTCTCAGAAGTTCTAATGCTGTTGTATTGTCCTATCTGCTATGCTGTGGGTTGGAGTTGCCTCTCTCTGGGTTAGCCCAGAAATGCATTCCTTCTGTTATGAGTAGTATTCAAGGACACTGGTGACAGGCCCACACTCCCTGGGCAGGGGTCTGGGCTCCTCCACTTCAGTCTGTGCTGCAAGCCTTGCTCCTGACTCCTGATAGCATCAGTTCAATGCAGTTAACATACCATGGGATCTCTATCCAGGGACTTTGCTGGGGCCCTTCTCTTTTCGCAGGGTTTCCAACCCTTCTGCCACTGAGCTTGGCCACCTCCCCTGCTGGAAAGTTCACCAGGATAAGAGCCATCCTTTTTGCATGATGAAGTCCTGGTGAGCCCTGCAGAGCACTTTTTGCTGTTTCAGTGAAGGTATTTCCCCTTCCTAACAAGAGAGGAAGATTCATATGGAGGGGATCTCTTTTGATACTAGTATTTTCATACTATATAGGCAACAAAAACAAACTGTCAGGTCTCACCCTGGCAAAATCCTCTCAAGCTTCCATACACATAGATAACTGAGGCCTATGGGTTTTGTTTTCTTCACCAACTCCTGTTGTTGTGTGTTGCTTTTCTGCCTAAGCACTTAAATAATTAATGAAGACTGAACTTTTGCCTATTAAACAAACTTGTTTTTCCTTCCCTATAAATTCATCCACCCTTGCAAAGTACTTCAGCTTTGCAATGGGCTGTACCTTCCCTTACTTCTGGCTCTTTGAAGATTTTGCTCTTTGTTCAGCGAAGTTCTCAGTTCCAGGAACATGTACCACATTACCTAAATCATCCCAGTGTTTATTTTAGCCTGACGTTGTTAATGAGGCGTAGCTATGTTATAGCATTTAAAATCTTTGTAGCATCTTAAACATATTGTATCTTAAAATATCCCCTTCAGGTATATAAGTATTATCCAAATCACATAAATGGAGAAGTAAAAACAAATGTTTCGGGATTTGCCTAAGGCCATGTAATAAGTCAATGTCAGAGCCAAGAGTCAAACCCACCTATTTGTGGTGAGTCATCCCATGCTGGCATGATTTTGTGTATTACTACTATGGAAAACAGCCTATTCACTGAGTGCAGTACTTGTCTCAGTCATTTCGTGAACTGACTTTAGCAGTCACCTTCCCTTTAATAATAACTTTCCCAGAAATGCTTGTGCTAACCTAACTCCATATACTTCCTACATATCTACACAGGGAGTAAGGAGTAGCATATGGAACACAGCTTGCATTGCTGTGTTGTATTTTTTTCTTTCTCTTGGAATTTGTTTTGTGTGCGTGTGTTTGTTTTTTCTCAAGAAGGCTGGAAATGAAAAAGAAATAGAGGGGACTCTGTTTCTAATATGCTGGGAAGATTTCCTTTGCCTGCCCTTGAAATTAAAAAGTATCTGGACAGCCGTTTACCTTATGGAGTTGAATAGTAGTTCAAGCTCAATTATTTTCCTTTCTTTATTTTTTAAGGGTTCAGCAAGACTCTTACGGAAGGGGGTGTGTTTGTGTATATGCATGCAAAGGGGAGAGAAACACAGAGGCAGCAAATATGTTTGAGAGCGTTTTTGCTGATAGTAGGTAATCCAGAAAGTGATGAAATAATAAAGTGACAAGACCTGGCCTGAACATCTAGAACTTTGATGGTGTTTGGCAGGGAAAATTAGACCAATTAAAGGGTGCCTCTGGGAAGCTTTACCTTACATGACCAGAACTGCTACACAACATCTTGGTGCACTTGGCACTTTTACAGGGATAACATTTGTGTGAATAAGAATGGTTTTGCCAGTATGTTAGTCATCTGTGTGATTTTACCCTGCACTTGGAATGGGTGCATTTCTGCATTGCTTTTTGTTTTATACTAGCAATTTTCTCTTCATCATTACACTAGGCATTTTCACTTTAGTGTATATGGATCTTAAGTGTTTCCCTTCACCGGCAGCCTGATGATTATACAGTAACACTTGCTAAAGAAAACAGAAGTGGTACATCTTTTAAACAGAGTCAAAGGCACAGAAGAGCACTTTTGGATTGCACTGAGATATTTTTTCTCTCTTCCTAGAAAAACAGTATGAATCCAGACAGTATCATAAAAGGACCTAGAAAGAAGAGAAATATTGTCAGATAGTACATGAATGAATCTGCCTGGAAAACAAAGCTGATAATGCTGTACTTAGGAGGGAAAGACAAAACCCAGTCCTTGGATGGGAAAAGAGATGTCATCAAGTGATAAGACAAGGGGAAATGGCCTCAAGTTGCACCAGCGGAGGTTGAGGTTGGATATTAGGAGAAATTTCTTTACTGAAAGGGTTGTGTGGCATTGGAATAGGCTGCCCAGGAAAGTAGTTGAGTCACCAGTCACCTCTTTGTATGGCTTAGACACAGTGGGAACCCATGTTGGGGTTTGGTTTGGTTTGGTTTGGTTTGGTTTGGTTTTTTCTTTCATGTCTCACCACCTAAACAGTTCAGGTACAAGACACCGGTAAGATCAGAGATACTGATATATGATACTGCAGTAAATAACATTTTGACCTATTTTAATCTCACACCTTAAGAATAAGAGTTTTTGGATGGGTTTAGCGACTATGAACTTCAGGTTGGAAACACACTTCATCCTTGTGTCTGGTTGATGTGCACTGCTATGTATGCTGCAGTCAGATGTTTTATCAAATGACTCTTGGTTTTAGGATATCATGTTAGCATTTGATAGACAGAATCATCAAAATATTTTCAATTGAATACTTTCCTATTACAAAACAGTATTCTGTACAAATGGAGATAGTGGTGAACAGATCTATTTCTACTATACTTTCCATCCTTTTGAAAAATAATTCTAAAAAAGGAAATGTGAGTTCCTATACACAGTTTTTGTCTGACAGGAAAGAATACACACAGGTGCTGACACGTTCTATTATTGTCTTAATTGTTAATGTTGTTTTAGAAGCCATCATTCCAAACCTGAATTATTGAAAAGGAATGCTTGCAGTAGCAATTCACAGAGAGAAAAACTGACAGAACTGATGAGGAGGATGAACAGAGTTTGTTGTTAAAAGAATCTGAAAATCTAAAAACTTTCAAAACCATATGTAATTAAAGAATATTTTAGTGTCTGAAACTTTGATTTCTCAAAAGTTTAAAAAGTAACAGTTTGGTGTCAAGGTGATAAAATTATGTTAAATTAGAGGACCTCATAGTTTATAGTTCCTAAAACTCAGCCCAAAATGTACTTTAACAGTGAGATTGTTTCAAATATATATATATATTTTTTTTTTTTTAATGGAGAAGCTGTATGGATTACATCACTTTAAGAAAGGAAGTAGATGGCTAGAATGAAGTATATTAAAGATGGTGAATGTACTATTCCTCATCTTTACACATTGACCTTGTTTCTGTGTTCAGAAACCATACATAGAGTTGTCGAGTTGGTCAATAAACTAATCCAGCCATCAATAAAGCACACCTTCTTGTTTATTAATATGTGATTAAAAATGTATATGATAAAAAGATATTGACTGAGCAGAGTTTGGGTGACAAGAACAATTATAGCTTCAAGCCTAATCACTACATGAGCTGTTTAACCCAGTGAAAGTCAATAGTCTATTTCTGAACAATTACACTTTTTGTTTTAAATAAAGTGTTTGGATTTTGCTAGTGTTCTCATTTTCTCTTCATGATTTAGGCATGTACACAGAAGGAGAAAACAAAAAACACACAATAAATTACCCAGGATAATACAGCTTGATGGTCTTGGTTTGATAAAGTTGTAAATATGTAGCAAATGGGATTTGTTTTAATTATAAATTGCTACACACAAATATATTAACATCAGAATAAGTATATCTCTTTTTTTCAATTGTATTACTATCTGCACGGGTCTTAATCATAGTTCTACAATGTCTGTCCTAATTTATTTATTTACCTTATATAATTTATATATATATAATATACATATAATTTAGTTATATATTTTTCTTGTTATTTTAAGCTAACGTCACCATTTTACTGCATTCAGTCTAAGTGCTCCACCTTCATTTCATTAAAGTAGTTTCATAAATCTAACACGAAATTTCAAATAGAACCCATTTAATTCTTCCTTGAGCTATTCTTGACTTTTAAAAATTTTTCAGACAGCAAAATGTGCTTTCACTCCAAAGTAACAATATTGCTTATATCCTGGTAACAACACAGAGAAGTTTGAACTGGGTACATTTTAAATACCAGTACGTTCCAATACAGTGGCTATGCTGTAGCAGCTGGGACTGGTGAGTGGTCAGACATTCCTAAACAAGAGCACAGGGTCACTGGCTTATCCCCACGTTGTTAAAAATTAGCTGTGGGGCCTAAGCAAGCGACATTGAGTGTCTGGGCTATCCACAAGCAGAAGTCTTAGCCTTTTTAACACTGGTTTATCTTGTCAGCATTCAAGATCCAATGAAATTAATAGTACTCTCAGAGGTATTTGCACGTTCTAAGTCTTGAAGTGCAGGATCAGAAAGTTCCTTATCTATTCCATAAGTATCACGTTCATTCAACAGTAATAGTGAGTAGCATATCCACAGATATTTTTCCTACCTGCTGATCATGTCATCTTCTCAATTCCTTTGCTGAATAAAATGACAAAGAGTTCAGAAACAAAATGTTTTCCATTAATGCTAATACAATCCTAACATTTATTATTCTAAAATGCATTTGGTGTAGGTGAATGTAAAATTCACCTTGTCAATTGTTGGTATTTGAAGTTATTGTTTAATATGGAAGAACAAATGAGCAGAAGGAGAAACCTGCCATTGTGCTTACACAGCCTTAAAAGTCTAGGCTTCTTTGAAATTGATGCTGACACTATAAACATGCTTTTCTGAGGAACTTCATATTAATATGACATATTAATGTCCTGATGAAACATTAAGTAAAAGTCAATAAGCTTTTCCCCTGACTGAAGTAAGAGGCACCGTTTGAATCTTAGAAATCAGAGTAAGTCTACCAGGAGATAATTTCCACTTCCTTATGGTGTAATTCCAGCATTTTTCCTGGGTGCCTGATTCTGGCCAGTACCATGCAAACCATGGTACACTAGCACAGGTGGACCATCTGTATGATCCAGCATGGTATTTCCTATTCAACAAGAAGAGCTTTCTTTTTGGCAAGGGAAAAAGATAGAGTGTCTTGTGAAGGAAAACGGTCAGCCTTGATTCATTTTGGATGTTGATGTCCGAAGCACAGAGAATGCTTAGCCAGCAAATAAATTGTTTCTATTAAAATAAATGAATAAAATTAATAAATAAACAAACTCTTTAAATAGATGGCACAGTCAGTACCTCAGACGTACAGGTGAGGAATCAACAGCTGTGAGTAAAGAGATTGCTCCAGATGACAAGTCACGTCATCTAAGATATGAGACTTGCTCCGGGTTCTCTTTAGGAGAAGACAACTCTGTAGCTAAGGAGTGGAGCTCAGGGAAGCCAGCCCTGGCAGCCTAACCACCTTCAGAGCTTATGGGATGCAACATCTCCGCACAAGGAGCCAAGCACAGTATGAAAGGTCTGAATCTCTTTTCATCTATGGCACGGACATGTCTGAGTGACTGCCAATAGGTTCTAATCTGAAGAAAAAGTAGGGTTTGATATAAAGGTTCCTTTGCACTTTCAGATTAATAGGTGTATCTCTCCCACCAAAAAAGACTATTACTAAACAGTAAAAAAAAAAAAAAAAGAGTCTTTGGGGTAAATTTATTGAGCTAAAAATCTATTTTTCTGTGTTTAAATTTACTGCTTAACTGCAGACTGACTCTGAATGCAGCATTGCTAATAGTATGCTTTGTTCCAGCCCATTACTTGATTCACTCATATGTTTAAAAATATTAGTACATTTAAGAATGTTGGTACATTTATGACTCTATTTAAACACATATACTATAGATCTTTACTCTTCCACTAAATAAAACAAGAGTTTAATTCATTTTAGGTTTTTTAAAATACTCTCCCTCAGCTTTTTATATTACAACTCTAGGGTGAAGTTTACAGTTCTCAGTATTTAGGCAAAGTTCACCTGCATTTTGATGAAACAAATAGCAAAGGTATGTTAATTTATTAGTAAGGCATATTGAAATAAGTGTGTAGTCATTGAGAAAAAACATACTTTTCAGGTTGTCATAACATAATGGTAAATCATTAACATACGACAGTGTTTAAGATTTGTGTGGTGGCTGGGAAGTAACTGCTATTTTTATTCATCTCAGCACCATTATTTATGAGACTGTTTCATCTTCAGCCTCATCCACGTATATGTACGAGCCTCATCCTCATATGTAGTTCTACATATTTTGCCTTCTTCATCATCACCTCATTTTGTCCAAGCAGAAGATGGAGGCTTATTGACGTTTCTGCTTGCTGTTGTCCTGGCCCATACATGCTGTATAAGATAGAACATTGGTGTGTCTATCACACTGAAAGCATGCAGCGACTGCTTTTACAGTAGTTTCCATTTGACAGCAAGCATTCAAGTATTTCCAATTTTCAAAATTTCCAGAATTTCCACTTTTATTGTTGTCAGAACATTTTATCATGGATACTTAGTTTAAATGCAATTCTAATATTTAGAAGGAGAGCTAAACTTAGTAAGAGTCACACATTTTAGCCGCCAGATCTCAAGCACTTTCCACTTCTCTGCTGGTGTCACAACTAAGCCTGTATACACTTCTCATTCACATAAATGTGGAGTAACTGTGACCCCCCCAAAAAAAAAACAAAGTATGGAAAATCCTCACCCTGTGAAAGTAGTTTAAGCACTGTAGCTCTTCATGACAGTTTGAACTCAGTGAGGGACAGGCACTCTGCCTTTAAGGAGGTTGCCCCTTGCTTGTGAAAGTTAGACTGGGTGCCTAATTACCACTTCTGCCTTTGCAAGCCTTCATGAGTGAACTACTGAGGCCGTACAGCAAGTCCAGACTATCTTAATCATCTTAAATTTACTTCCTCAGACAGCTCTGCCTTTCACCTTCTCTCTGGTGGTGATACGGGTGAGCGAGTGGGGAGTTTTGTAACGCCGAGTGTGACAAAGATGGACCAGCCACTGCTGGTGGGAAGAGGCATCCTCATAGCCAGAAAATTAGAGTCATCATTTATTTCACTCCTCTCTCTCTAAATTTATGCTGGGAGGGTCCAAGGCAATTATATCATCAGTGTATTTATGAATAAAACCTTTGCCTTTGCACATGTACCTATGAAATATTGCAATGCTATTGCAATGAGCGTTAACCTTATACTCAAATGATTTACCATGACCCCTACTGTTGTTTTGGAGCCTTCCAAGATACATGGAGATACAGTCAGATCAGTACATCAAAGTGGGTACGTAGTTTTACATGGTGATCTTTCCATTCATGATTGAGATATAGTCACCTCAGGGGGTGGGATGGTACGGGATTATCATCACAAGCAATAGTAAAGCTTTATTGACGAGGATATCAGATCTTTGACTTGGTCAGATACACTGACAAGAATAGCTTTTTTTTTTCTTTCTCTTTTTTTTATTATTATTGGCCATGGTGAGAAGAATTTAGCTCTGCAAAGAGACTGATAATGTAGGGTATATAAACACGGAAGTTAATATACTGTATCAATATGACTCATACTATGTCTGGAAGTTGTTTTTTTTAAGTTGTTGTGTTTTTATTAATGTCGTTCAATGGAGGTGCAGATGTCACACTATGAGCTTCTGTCTGTGATACACAAACACTTGCTGTTATCTGGGTCAAAATCAGTTCCTCAGCAGCAGATGGCCATCCTTGCATTGCGTAACTGAGAACGCACTAGTTGTTCTGTCTTGTATATTGGTATAAAAATGATGGACTTTGAAGCTCATATTGCCCTGTTACTAAATACAAGTGCAACATCTAATAACAATGCTAAAAAAAAAAAAAAAAAAAAAAAAAGATATATGCTCTGTTCCCTAACTGGTCAGTCTTGTTTTGCTTGGTTTTGATATCAGCTGTCACTTTTACGCACTAGGTACTTCACATATTTGAGGTCTCTAGAAAGCATTAAGTAATTTACTCTATAGAGTTTCAATCAAGTCTGTGGTTTGCTAGAGAATCAGACAGTTAGGTTGTGGTGGTAAAAGTGATGTTGAAGAGGTCCTTACTCAGAGGAAATGGCACTTTATTTGTTACGAGTTACTACTCAAAATAATGGTGGCTGCTGATTACATCAGGACTCCTGAAGCTATCTTTATACTCTGCTGTCATACAGTCTCTGCATTACTAAGAACTGGATCCGTTTTCTCATTTTACATTTGCATTTATTTATCCCATTTGTTCAAGTTATTACAGGTACAATTTTACAATGCCATCATGATCATTTCTGGGCATAAAAACTGATGCTGAACTGCAGCTTTATTCTAAATGAGGATCTGCTGTGAAGCAAAGTAGGAGTAGCAAATTATTGTCTCACTTACTGTCTTGGATCAGTGGATGAATTTTAATCCATGGCTAAGCAGACAGTTAATTTGGCTGTTTCGGTGACTGCAGCGACTGCTTGACTCTAGGCCAAGGATCCTCAGTCTGAGGTCAGGACCACATGCCTGGTCATTGCACTTCCTAGCTTTATGACTGCAAGGAGAGTGATTCTGGAACCTCACCGTGCTGTAATACAGAAAACACAATTCTGAAAGTTTGAGTCATTTGGACTGTGCAAATCCAGCCCTCCGCAGAGCAAACTACGTTGTTAATGGCTCATCCACCCACTTGAAATCATGTGAAGATTTTAGTCCCTTTCCCAGTGGATAGCTGCCAGTGTTATCAAATAAATAAGCAATTAAATATGTGCTAATTGAGCAAAACAAGACAGAGGGTAGTTGGACTTTCGAGTTCAATCATTCTTTTGCTATTATGCTTAACTTTGGTAAGACAGAAAAGTTACTTGTGTTGAACCTGATCAGCAGATGAGCTGAAATAATAAAATTATCAATCTGCTACCTTTCTGAAGCAGATGACTCCCCAAAAAGTAAAATAAAAATAAAAATTAATTAATTAATTAATTAATTAAACCAATTTATTAAGATAAGTGAGATATCACTAATAACCCTTAAATTTGCCAGGGGTCTGAATGAAGTGAAAAAACAAGGAAATAAAATCTATAAGGAATCAAAAATCAAGGAACAGATATACAAACCTATACGTCAAAGGAAATTAAAAAGAACAGCAATATATTAGGTAGGGAATAAGTCTTGCATAGTCAAATAATATTTTGACATACATACAAACACTCAAACTAAAAGGGCATTACAGACCTGGTAAACATTTAGAAACAGTACAAAGTAGTAGGAAATGACTGAATGAAAGCTGATCACACTGCTCAGTACCAATCCCTTGCACGGATGTTTTATCATACAGCCTTTAGTTATGTTGTCATGTACCTTCAGATGATCAAGAATTTTCCAGGAAACACAGTTTTCCTCAAAATTCAGACTATGTCATAGCAAAAATGTTAGTTCTGAAGCAACTGGGAGGATTTAAAAAAAAAAAAAAAAAGAGAGAAGGAGATTGTGCAGTAACTTATAGGCAAGTTGCTAGGTTGTATGCTGAAATGGAAATGTCCCAGATACAAGGGCTGTCACTGGTAGGGACATGGGTTACCACTTTATTTCCATGTTCTTAGACACTCTAGACTTGTTCCTCTTTTTTTTTTTCCTCCCTGTCCGTCCATCTTTTCATGAATAATTTAAAAAAAAAAAAAAAAAAACTTGTTTCATCCATTCATGTTAAACAGTAAAAGAAAGCAATTTGAGAGGGCAGTGGGGCTTTTCTGATTGACTTTTTCACAGGCAACCCTTTGTCATTCAAGGTAGTATGTGGAGCAAGGCTTACTTCAGCAGTTAGTTCCTACTGTTAGGTTTACCTGTGCGGGACTCTGTAGGGGCACACAACTTAAATCCCAGTCTGAACACAACACTTATTTTTCTGCTGTTCCTCTCCCCACCTCAGGATAGTACAGTGTGTTTAGCAAACATCTTTTACAACCTGAAAGCCACGAGATAGTTGTATCCTTCTAATAAATCTGTGTTCCAAACAAATGAGATTAAAGTCAGAAGTGCCCACTAACTTGGAGTATCCAATTAGAGATGCCAATTGCTCGTTTTTTTCAGCCTGTTTGGCATTCTGCATCCCTTGGCATAGTCAATGTACAGTCCTGTGGATTTTGTCTGAAGCAGTGAGTGATTCGCTTGAGCAAATCAGACCCCAAAATTTCATGATGGGCCCTCATAATACGAAAATCTCAGCTCATCATTACATTTTGAGGTGAGTTTCCCCACATTACAGAAGCTTTGAGGTGAAATGGGAATGGATTCAAACTTGTTTAGCCAAATTTAGCTACCACATTACCATGAGGCCTTGCTTTCTCTTCTTGTAACAGTCTGCCTTCTCTGCAAACAGTACCCAATTCTGTGACGAACTAGACAGAGATCTAGTGAATAAAAACTACAAAGTTGTGACTGGCCCCCAGAGGACGTGTGCCTTGCAGGGCTCCATTTGTGTGTTAGGAAATTGGTGGAATAAACTCCGTGTGGTCTTGTGCAGGGAAACTGAATAAAGTTGCTCTGAAACCCTCGAGTTAGTCACTGCCTTAACACCTGAGTGCCTGGCGTTACAGCTAGTGATGAACGTGTAATGTGTTCCACTAGCTTGGTGGTCACTCACAGACACACACAAAAAAATTATTTAAAAATATTTTGAATAGTCTCAGAAATACGTCTCTTGAAGGTCATTTAATTCTTTCCAGCATCAGAAAACAGCTTCTATTCAAAACAACAAGCATTAATGCTTAACTGAGGAGTTGAAATGCATCAGCTAATAATACTGAAATAAAACATTTTGACTTTCAGGATTTTACTATGTTTCAAATAAAATTCAGCCCAGCTATTCTGGACATCCTGTAATTACATATCCTTGCTCTTGGCTGACAACATTAGATGGTTTTGTTATCCTTGCCCTGCCAGTCCCTTTTCTGCCCTCCAGGCTCCTCAACCGAACACTTTCTCTCTGCTTTTTCCACGCAACCTCTGTGTCTCCTTACCTAATCAGTCCCAGGCTCCTGCCTCCAAACACCAGTCCCGCTTTTTCTCTCTGGGCTGTTTGGCTGCCTCTGTTGCCTGCTCTGTCACAGGGTGGATTTTTCTCCCTCTCGTATTCATGCAGAGACCTTTCTTCTTGATGCAACCTTCAAATCGTTTGGAGCTTAGAGGAGATAGGATTCCTACCTCTCAGATCCTGTGCCAAAGCTCGGGCTCACAGGGAAAATTTGGAGGTGGGGATTAATGTGGAAATCTAGCTTTACCACAGTATCCTTAAGCTTCTGTCCTCAGTTAGGACCAATCTTTATCAATTTAAATATATTTTTTTCTGATAGAATAAAAGAAACCATGACTGAGAGTGTGCTCATTAAAAAAAAAATAATCTCATATTTGCAAGTTAGCCATATTTGGATAATTTTTTTGAGAGAGGGAAAGGCACTTTTTAAATGGAAAAGGTCACATTTTGAGTCTGTGCTTCAAAGCCTGAGGGCAGCAGAGCATTTCAAAGGAAAAAGTTTCCATTTTTTTAGTATGAGCAAAACTGTTTATTTTTCCATAACCTTGTTCTTGGAAATGGACAAATTGTTTTGGCAGGTATTTTCAAAATAATCATCCCGGTACAGACAGTCAGCGTATCAGTTTTCAGTCTAAGTGATGATGTTTTTTCTAAAGCTACATGCAACAGAAAATATGGTCTGTGCTGGGAAACATTAGCCAAGCACAACACGAGGAATGGCAGTGCGTCCACCTCCGACTGTTGTCACATATTATGTCCTCTGAGGGTTTCTGATTTTTTTCAAACAGTAATTGCCTCATGGAAAGGCAATAGGGTCAGTGGCTATTACTTTCCTATTTTACAGGCAGAGAAACTAAAACAGGAGGAAAGGAGAAAAAAAAACAAAAACAAAAACGCCAAAAAAAAAAACAAGGGTAGGTTCCAAAACTCCTGGCTTGATTCTGCGTCCCCCATTTTGGCACCACTGCTGCCGCCTCTGAGGCATGCTGTCGGTGCGGTGTGCCTCTGCTCTGGAGGGTTACTGGGAGCCTTCAGGTGACACAGACACATGCACCAGAGAGAACATCCCTTCGGTACTGTCTAACTCTCCGAGACTGTGACTGGAGGTCTGGGGTGGCTTTAGGAGGGGGCAGAGCAGGCATGAGGGCAACCAGCACGTAACAGATTCATTCAGCTAAGAACAAGCCCCCCTCCCACGCTCAGCCCTGCAGCTTGCAGGAGTGTGTCTGTACAGTGCAAAATGAAAGCATTCACGTACCGAGCTGATTTCTGAGGGGCCTGACGCAGCACGGCAGCAAGGCCCCATGGCAGAGGAGGCTGGAGAGATGTCGGGCTGCGGTAGGGCGCTGCCGAGGCTGAGCAGCTCACCCGCATGGCGAGCTGTGTCCCAGGCACTGCCTTTCTGGGTGCTCCACGTGCCCTGCCTGGGGTGAGCACCCACGAAGGCACGAGGTGGAGGAGCTGCACGAAAGCTTAGGCCACTCTCTGATTTGCTCCAGAGGATAAGAAATGCAGTTAGGTGTTAACAGCAAGGGACGAGACAGCCCGTGCAGACCAAGAGCCTCTGCTAAAAAACACCCCAAGAGCAAAAACCAACTCCTTAGCTTAACCTGCAGCCCTCTTCAGACAGAGAAGGGTGTAAAAAAAAAAAAAAAAAAAAAAAAAAAGGAACTGCCAAATCAAACTGCTGACTCCTTTTTTCTTATCAAAACACCACAGCATACATCTTAACAGCCCGAAGTAAATCAAACGCAGGACCAGCTGGAACTGGGCAGCTCTTGACCCTCCCTTGATATCAGGTGTGTGCCGCACTTCTCTGGCAGATTAATTTATGATCTCAAGTAATTGAGAGCCCCTAAAACTTTCAGTCCAGCTGCTGGGACAAGGCTGAAGGTTTTCTTTGGAAAACGTCACCACTAGGAAAAGTTGGAGGCCTTCCCGCTTGACAGAGATATTCCACTGCTGATGGCAGTGACTTTGTGTCCCCTATATCTTTTATTTTTAAACTCGTCCAAGATATAAATATGGGGTGAAAACCGAAGGCACGGCCACAGCCTGGATGCGTGCAGCTGAGCGACTGTCTGTCCCCTTTGGCATCTGGGGCTTCTCTGGGGGAGCCTTGGAAGCATTTGTAGAAATGCAGCCCTAAAGGGACCTTTCAGCTAGAAGAAGTAAAGAAAGGTCCAGGGAAGCGTATTCAGGGTAGGGAGAGCAGATCGCCTGCCATCAGCAGCAGCTCGGCAGAGAGCGTGCCCGTGTGTGCGATCAATATAATCTATTGCGAAAGAAAGCCTCGGTGTTTCTGCAGAGGGGAAAGAGATTTAGAAAGAAGCTCTTTAATTATTACCTGCAGAGGAGTTAGACTTTAACTCCACGGTAGCATACTCCAGTCTCTCTGCTTAGAGGTTGGCGTGTGGGGCAAGCATCTAACCTGCCTGAAACCTGGGCTGGAATGCAAGAAGAAAAATAAGGAGAAAAAAAAAAAAAAAAAAAAAAGAGGACAAATATAAAGGATCAGCAAGGCAAGAGTGGAGAGGATAGCCACCCACATGGGGCTGTTTTGACCCCCCTGCACAGCATCACCACCCCCCCCAAGGCCCCCAAACGCCCCGCACCTTGCTGAGCATCCCCGGCCTCTCCGCGCAGCCTCCGCGGGGGGCAGCGGACCCGGGCTGGTGGAGCAGCTCCGTGCCCAGCCGCTTCCTTCGGGAGACCACCCCCCAAAAAATAAAAATAAAAAATAGAAGGGGAGAGCCCTGGGGCAGGCGGGCTTCTAGGCACGCCAATCCCAAAATGCGAGCAAGGCTCTTGGTGCACGTGATATTTCTTTCAAGGAGTTTTCTTCTCTGGCAGGTCAATGTGTTAGTTAAAAGTTGGTCCGGATCGGTCACTTACAGCCCCCGATGTGCGATTAACACATAAAGGGACCACCTCCCCCCCTTTATCTTTATTTTTTGGGAAGATATCAGAATTTAAAAACTCAGTAGAAACCCCATTTGCTCCCTACTATTAACTAGCGGCCGCACAGAAAAATCATTAGGGCTATAATTAAATGCGGGTCTGGTTTTGAAGAGCGCCCTGCAAAATAGCCCCAAAATATTATGTAGTAATTTGATTTCTTTTTTTCCTTTGGCACTACAGGTGCTGGCTGTGTTTTCCCCTCATTTCCCACCCCATGTATATTAAACAGCGGGAGAACATCGCTCCATTGTTGGGCATGACCCGAGATTCCGCCGGCGTATTTTGCTCCTCGATGTAAAATTGCGAAGTGGGTCTCCGCGTAAAACTCGCTATATTGCTTTTGATAATTACCTTGCGGTCTAAACTTTTTCACATCCCAGTTCTTAAAGAAAAAAAAAAAAAAAAGAAAGAAAGAAAGAAAGAAAGAAAGAAAAGCTGAGATCTCAGCGTGCTGCCACCCCTGTATGGCTCAGGCCGGGCTCTCGGCCGCTGTTAGGGGAACTTCAGCAGCGGGTGCGGCGTTTCTGGGGGCGCCCTGCCCGCATGCAGCCGCGGAACCCCCCCGGACCCCCCCAAAGCCCCCCGATCTCCCCCCGCCCCCCGGCTCCCTGTAACGCGTCCCCTTGGGCGCCGCGGAGCTGGTGCTTGGCAGCCGGGAGGGGAATCTGTCAGATCTGAGCGCAGGACAAAATAACTCCCGGCGTTATTTACGGCGGGGGGGGATAAATATATAAAAAAAAAGATGCGGGAGGCCACCCTCCTCTCGTCCCCAAGGTTTTATTCCTTTCCTCCGCGGCATTGTCCCCGCACCCGGTCTAAGCCCCATCGCGGCTTTGCTCGGCCTCGCCAGGCAGCGGCCGCGGGGCGGTGCGGGGTGGTGCGGAGCGATGCGGGATGGTGCGGAGCCCACGCGCGGCGGGGCGGCCCCGGGTGCGCCGCTCTCCGCCTGCCCGCTTCTGGCTGTTTCTCGCAGCGTGATGTTTTTTATTTATTTATTTATTTTTATTTTTTTTTTCCCCTTTTTTTCCCCTGCCCGGTAGGCTGCGGCAGGTGAATGATGAGCCCCCCGGCTCCCGGTTTATGAGCCGTGAGATTGGAACCGCGCGGGGACAGCCTCGGCGAGGCGAGGCGAGGGGCTCCGGGGGGTGGGAGCGCGCCCCCACGCGTGTCCCCGGCCGCCTGCCCCACGCCGCGCGGGTGCCCCCCGCCGCCTGCTGCGCGCCCCCGCCGCCTGCTGCGCGCCCCCCCCGCGGGCCGGGCTGCGCGCCCCCCAGTCCCCCCAGCCCATCCCACCTACCCGTGGGGCGTCCCGCGTGGGAAGGCGCGGGTGGGAGCCGTGCCGCAGCGAGGGGGCCGGGGCCCGTCCCTGAAGGGCCAGGGCAGAGGCTGCCCTCGGAGCCCGCGGGGCTGCACCCCCTCCAAAAAAAAACCCCACCCCAAATCTGGCTCTGTCCCGGCCAGGCGCCCACGCGTGGCGTGGCGTGGGGCGGCCGCGGGGGTAACCCCCAGGAGGAGTGTTTTCGGGGCTTTCTCGTGAGTGGCTGCCTCGCTCCGTGGCTGACCCAAAGCTCCAGGCTAACGCTTCGCCCCTCTCCTTTCCTCCCTCCCAAATCCTCCCCCCACCCCAATAATCCCAATCTGCCTCTTTCCTATTCCCCCCCCCCGCCCTTGCTTTTAAAGTGAAGGCGCGTTCAGGAAATGCTGCCTGCCGCCTCCCTCCTTTCCACCCGACCTAGCGGGGAGCCCCTCTTCACCTCCACCACCCTAAAAAAAAAAAAAAAAAAAAAAAAAAAAAGCCGCAAACGCACCGTGTTTCCAACCTGGAGTTAAAGTCGGTGCTAATCCGGGTCAGCTCCTGCCCCTGTTGGGAAGGCAGGGAGGGAGCGTGTAACATATGGGTTGTAGGGGGAAAAACCAAAGCAAGCCCCCAAAATAAACAAACAAACCAGAACCTCGCGCACAATCACGGTGAAGTCAAATTCCTTCCTACACACCCACAACTTTAGCTCTGTCTGCTGCCTGGGGGGTTTTAATCTTGCAAAGAGAAAGGGGGGCTCCCTGCGCAAAATTACGCCTTCTCCTCTCATTTGTTAGCTGATTCCATCAAAAAGTTCGCTATTTATAGGCTACACACACGAACCTGGAGTAATACAAACCCTCCCGTGTTGTTCCCCTCGCAAAGTGGCCGGTCGTGAAGCATCCGAGCGGTTTGGTGTGTGCGCCAGTGAGAGAGAGACACACAGAGAGCGCTACAATCAAAAAGGGGAAAGAAGATCTCAAGCTGAGAGACTTATTAATTGCTAAGAGCCGCTCTGCCACCAGCCATGTGAGTACCTAACAACGATCACCTTTTGCACAGATGGTCAGCGATCAGGCACAGACACTTTCTGTCCTTTTCTTCCTCCCTCCCCTTTCTTATTTTTTTATTCCCGTCCAGTCTCTCTCCCACCCGCCTTTTTTTTTTTTTCCTTTTTTTTTTTTTTTTCTTTTCCTTTTAGTTTGAGCTCGCACGGCTTATTCCTCCCCACGAGGAGGAATGAAGCGTGGGGGCGAGCGCGGGGGAGAAAATGTGCCGGAGCAGAGGAAGGAAGGAAGGAGTGGTGGAGGGAGAGAAGGAGGAGGGTTTGTTAAGCGATCGCCTTGTCCCCTGAGCCCGAGCCGGCTGGGAATTAGTACCAGAAAGATAACGGAGGTTACATCCCTCCCTCTTCCTCCGCTTTTCTTTTCCGGGAGCACTCAGCCCCCCAGACAATTACCCCGGTAGCAGCGCGGCTAACGAGCTGTATTCAGCAGGACCCACTTGGGGGAATTAAAAGGGGGGAAAAACAGAAAAAAAAAAAAAAAAAAGAGAGAGAAAGAAAAAAAAAAGAAAAAAAGGAAAAGCGAGCGAGAAGGACGCGGGGACGGGGGCTCGGCGCCTGGCGTGCGGGCAGTGGAGAGCCCCCGCGCCCCACGGGCAGGGGCAGGCGGCAGCGAGCAGCGGGCTGGGCTCGCCGTGGCCCCGCTCCTTTCCCCACGCGTGGGCTCTCGGCTCCCGTGGGCTCGCCGTAGCCCCGCTCCTTCCTTCCCTGCCCTTTCCCCACGCGTGGCACAGCGGGCGCAGGCGAGCCCCACAGCAGCGTGCGCCTTTTAGAAACCGCACAGCGGGCTCGAAGGGGGGCGAGAGGGGGGGGACACGGCCTGTACCGGGCTCGGAGACCCCTCGGAAGCCGGGTGCGGGGCTCGGGGTGCGGAGCGAGCCGCTGGCAGCGCGGAGAGGCGCGGTGCTGAGCCGGCCCCCAGCTCGGAGCGGGTTAGCGCAGCGTTAAATTCACAGGGCCGGGGTTACCCGGGGCAGCATCACGGCGTGTGCCCGGGCTGTAACCTTTGCTCGTTTATACACAAAGAAGAGGGAGAGCCGGAGTTGCACCTGGAAATCCAAAGAGCAGGGTGAGTATCGGTATTCGCTCCTCTCCCTGCCGTGCCTGGGAACAAAGTTCAGAGGCAGCCGGCGCGGCGCTGGGTGCGGGTCCCCGGAGCCCCCCCCCCCGGGGCTGCAGCCGTCGCGTTTCGGGCCGGCACCAGCGAAACGCCCCAGAACTGCCGCTCCTTCGGCTGCAACTTGGCTGCTTTACGGAGAAAAAGTGACTCGGATCCGGGGCTATTTATAGGTGGCAGTAAAGCCTCCCTTTCAATAAGGAGCCGCGGAAAAGAAGCGTCAGGAAACCGGCCGCGTTATTGATTCAAGGTGCCGGGTGGTCACAGCCACGCTAGGCTCACAAAGTCCCGGCTCCTCTTGGTTCAGGCAGCGAGGAGAGGGATAGGAGCCGTGCTCTGCTGACCCCAGGGTTGGCCACAATTCAATTCCCAAGCACAGGTATAGGGCACAAGAGGGTTGGATGGAAGACTTCCCTTTTCTTTCAGACACACACATAATACAGGGCACCCGCAGGGCTGAAAGTGGGCCAGGGCTACACGGTAGGTATCAGATCACACAAAGCAGAGGAAAGAAATCCAGTTAAAAATACATTAGTTGAAATCAGAGGACAAGCTTGATTTTTTTTTCTTTTTAAACAAAGGTGCACGTTAGAACAAGCTAGAGGCACTTTGTGCCTGACGGTATCCCCCACGCCCACTGAAAATAAGGCAAGAAGCTTGCTCTTTCTTTGCATCTTGTAAACCCTGTTTTAATTAGAATTGCTAAAGTAGGACACCCCGGTGGAGGATGTTTTCAAGTATCCACCTACCTTTCTGCTGTAAGCAGAATTGCTGCCTGCTAAATTGCTTGAAACGCAAAATTCTGCCCCACCCCCAACTTGTTTTGGCACCTACTCACCCTTTCCCCCCCGAAATTCCAATCGCTTATGAAAGGTGCTCCATTAAGAGGAAAAGAGAAAGCCCAAACAACCAGCAGCAATGAGCTGAGTGGACTCAGCGAGGCTGACGTTGCTCTGTACAGCAGAAAAATGTTTGGACAGAGAGCGTCCCTGAAAACTAATTCCTTTTTTTCTCTCTCTCTCCCTCTTTTTTTTTTTTTTTTTTTTTGAAGTCCAAAATTGGGTGTATCCTAGCCCTTCTCCTTTAATTTATTTGATTAAATCATAACAAAGACAGACTCATCAGCTTCTCGTATTTCCTCACATGTAACCATACGCGAAACCTTTTATATGAAAGCAAGTAATTGGCTTTAGTTAACCGAGGGCAGAGACTGGGGCGAAGTTTTACGCCCGTTCCCAGAGCAGCATTTCACGCGAACGCGTGTTACAACTGCACCCAGTGCTCCTCGGTGGCGACCCTCGGGGTCTCAACTTTGTCTCGTTCCCCACAGCCGCCCCCTTTCTCCCACCTCTCTGGCGGCGAGGAAGGCTGCTCGGGTCGGGAGGTGAGGGTCGGGGGCTGGTTCAGGGAGCGCCCCCCTGGTTTTTACGCTCGGGACCGCTCCACGCCAATGTCCACGTCCGTGGGTGTTTCGTACCGTGCTCGCTGGTTCTTTTGCGCTCCTAATTAAGAACTAGATAAATTTCACCTTCAGGGAAATGAAGCCCTGTTAGCTCACTTTTAGTTTAAGTGAAAAAGAAAGAATGGAAAAAAAAAAAGACTCAAAGTTTCTCAGGTGGAGCTCAGATTCCCTTTGGTTATTACTCAAAAGAAGAACCACGTCAATTACCTCTTTTCTTTGGAAATGCCTGTCCGAGAAAATCCTGGCAATTCCCCGTGCCCGTGCGCGGGGCAGCTGCAGGCTGGCCGCTGCTGTTGCCCCGGCAGCCCAGCGAGCCGAGCGCCGCAGCCTCCCCGAGCAGCCTCTGCCTCCGCCCGCGCCTTTTGCTGCGCTCGGGAGCAAAATCCCCGTCGTCCAGGGATAAATCGCTTTCGGAGAGCAATGGGGCATTTGCAGCAAGCGCCGTATGAAAAATAAAAATAAAATACAATACAATAAAATAATAGCACACCCTGGTCAGAGGACAGGAACCTCGCAGCAACAGGTGACCAGGGGCACCTGCCGCTTCTCCAGGGTGTTCGAGTGCTAAAGCCAGGGAGGGAATTTTACAGCAGGAATCACGCTCGGGGCCGGGGAGAGAGAGGGGCATCCACCAAACCGTGCTTAGCGACACTTCAGCGAGAGTTTTAGGTTGCCTTGAGGCCAGCAGGAGCTCTGCGGCGGGGCGCTAAGGGCACCTTGCCTTGTCCTCCTCCTCGTCGCCTTCCTGGGGTCCCTCAGAGCCCCCAGAGCCGCCGCCGGGGCCGTGCTGCTGTCCGGGGGTCGGCGGAGCGGTACGCCTGCTTTTTAGGGGAAGAGGTTCCGCTCTGGGGTCAGCCCGAGCCCTGCTCTCCCCTCCCGGCTGGACTCTTTGTTCTTTGGCCCTTTGTCCTCTCGCTCCTCGGCTTTGCCCGAAGTTTCCAGAGGGCGGGCTGGAGGTGCGGCGGAAAAGTTGCAGAAATCCCCGGAATTAAATTTGCCGGGGCAGCGACAGCAAGCAGGGCTCCCCTCCGGGGGCTACGTCCCCGAGCGATGTCGCTTTGTGTCACCCGGACGCGGGACGGTTTCGTGGCGCCGGGAGCCGGCTGCGATGCCGGTGCCGGGGGAGCCGCGGGGGCTCCATGGGGTGCGGCGCCGCCCCACGCAGCCGCCGGACCCCTCGGCGCCGCGGGGAACCGCCGGCCCTGCGGCCGGCACCCGGACGTGCGGACCTTTCTGGTGCACAGGGGCAGAGACGGTCAGGGAACAGACCGCGGTGAGACGGGGCGGGAGGTCACGGCGACGGAGGATTTCTGAACGTCGGGTTTTACGGGACGCGCGCTCGTTTGTCTGAGTTGCACAAAGCCAGGAGGCGTTTGGCCTAATCGCTGTCTTTTCGGCGTGCTTCCTGGTTGCTTGACAGGACTGTGGCAAAATGCTGTCACAAGTTGAACAAGTTGGTGCTTACCTTCAGAGCAGACGAAATATCCTGACGGAGCAGCGCAGCAGCTTAAAGGACAATCTCAGCATTGTTAGTGGGAGATCATATAGTACTTCTTGGTGCCGGTAATAAAAGGAAAACCTACTCGTTCAATACAGTATATGGTGTAGCCTTGTCCTACCTTTACAAACACAATTAAATGCTAGAGAAGTAAAAACTTATTTTTCCTTTCAGTAAGAAATCACCCATAACTTTGCAGATATGAATTATCCCCCACCCCCATTATGTGAAAGTAGCAAAACACATCAGTGACGTGCATTTGGTATTAGGAAAGCTGATGAGAAATGAAGTTCTCATATGGTGCGCTGGACCAGGTCACAACAGGTTGCTGACAAAGCCAGGTTTGAGTCCTGAACTCTGGCAGACTTCTCTAACAGCGCTGCCACGCTCCCATTTTTGTAACCAGTGACATAATGGATGACCATAACACTCTGGAATTCACTGAAAGACGATTTAATGTAATTCTCTCTCTCTTTTTTTTTTTTTTTTTAAATCAAGAGATGCCCACAAATGTTTATACCAGCATAATGCAAATTCATTATTTTTATAAATGTAGAGATCCTGTATTCTTTTTAAAGAGAATATTTTCACAGTACTTCTGTATTAAATAAAAAAGGCCAAGATTGTTTATCACAGTGAGCCAAATTTCCAAAATTTGCATATTTTCTTTTCAGAATAGCAGACAAAACATGTTGAGAAATGAGGTGAGAAAAGTTTGAGGTAGACTAAATAAATATTTTAGATCTGGATTTTTTAATGTACATACGCTAGTAGAGATCATACCATCCTTCTGACACATGTTAAACCCTAGGATCAATTCTTTAATGAAATAGCTTTTGATGTGAGGTGGTGTGAGGCCTGTTCTGGCTTTGCTTTTTCCTCATGCTGAGGGGATATAGTTCCAGTAAAAAGTCTTGGAACCTCACACCTGGAAAATCCAGCTATAGGTATTTCAAGCTGGAAACTCGAAACCAGAAACTGTCCTTGAAAACTCTGACCTTTATTATTTCAGGCCGTGGTTCACAGTTGAATGTAATGATCAGTCACTAGCAAAGTAGAAAAAGATGCAGGCATTGTATCAGATGCTTTGATGATAGCTCAATTTTCTAGCTGAGTGTGTCTTCACACACAAGTCGACTAGTTTATTGCTTAAATCCAGAGGCTGGCCACATTACTCACTATTCTGTTTATATCCCAATGCTCATAATGTGTTGTTGCAATATCCAGGTAAAATGTTCAATGCCATTTACAACAAGGAATCTGCCTTGAGCAATACTATAATCAGTAATAGCTAGCGTTACCGAGAGGAACAGTTTCTGGAAATGAATTATCACCACATGAGTTAACAAAGGTACGTCTGTAATTTTGTTCAGAACTAAATAAAACTAGACATCCAAGAAAGAGAATACAAATTTAATTGGAAGAAATGGATCTTACAGAATGCTGTGTTTAATCAATAGCAGTTGCTTCTGCCTTTCGGTAATGAAGACGATTAAAGGGCCATCGCTGTTCCCAGGCTGTTGTTTGAATAGAGGGGTTCTGCAGCATGAGAAAAATGAATTTCTGTCTCAGAAATACCCACTGAAGAAAGGGTGGTTACACTTATTCACATATTGATTAATCTTCCCCTTTTTAATACTTTTTACTGATGTACATAGATTTTCTTTTAATAGATAAGGAATTTATATTTATTAAAACCAACAACTCTCTGCTGCTTCTCTTGGAATCTCTTCCATCAAGTATAGGTTCCCAAATATTGTGCTGTATTTCAGAAGGCAAATACGTAAGGATGTTTTAGGATTTTGTTGTCTTGTGTTTTGGAGCAGGGGACAAAGCTACTTAGTTGTTCACTACACTACTAAGTTGTTTAAATGAGATGTCAAGCCAGACCTTTTACCTTGGAATTTTTATCACCTTTGCCTGTCAATAAATACTTGAGGCAAATAATGAAAATTAAATTGCTTCCCTTTTTATTTCACTTGCACTTGTTATTATATATTATATCTGAAGAGCATCAGTGAAGAGGCATATGGCATAAAACAGGAGGAAATATAAAATGAACACTGTTTTAAAACAGATACCTCTAGGTATAGGTGTGAATGCATAAAGATTCATTTAAACAATTCTTAAATGGAAAAGCTCTAAGTTGACAAGAAAGGTAAATAGCATGTCATAGGCACTTAGTAGATGATGTCATGCTAACTTTAGGAAAATGTATAGCAGCGGTCTCCTTGACATCCCTGCAGAAAATTAGATCTTGACAGAAAGGAAGGGAGAGCATTTAATTATAAGAATCATTTTGAGAATGGAGGGTTACAACTTTAATATTGTATTTCTTTTCTTTTATTAGTTTATCTCAGTCTTTACTAAATTAAAGATTTTTTTGTTTGTTTCTTTGTTTTTAAATGCCCATGTTTTACTCTATCATTATATACTCAATAGAACTAAAAAAAGGCTTCAGAATAATGCAAATCTCAAGCTTTCAGGTATTGCAAAGGCCTTCTGCACTTCCTACATGTGTAAAATTACCACTAGCCATGGTGAATAGTGGTAGATATTGGCTGAGATTCAATAGATGAATAAATATCAACTTAGATTTTTCTTTTTACTGTTATGTCATGTATGGGGAGAGCTGGAGCTCTTTGCATTATGCGAGTATAAGGGTATACTTAGGATGTCAACTGAATGCAGTAAATATGTTTGCAACAAATGCTGGTGATAATGATGTTTCCATCTAAGTATTTAATGTTTCAAAATTTGTCTGACTTTTATTAGAATAATAATAGCAAACTTAGAAATGAGTTCCCTGTATTTAGATTTTGTCAAAAAAAGTCTTATTCAAACTACAAAAAGTGTTTCTCTGTATTTTTTTAGTGATTCACAACCTTAAGATGCAGCAATGGCATAATGCACACAAACTCCCTCCCTCAAAATACTCAGGCAAGATTAGTACATTATTGCCTGTGCACATTTTTTCAGCACGTACATCAGTAATGTACAAATGGATCTAGTTTTAAGCACAGAGAGGAGAGAAGATAACTCTTTATAAATTCATTTTAAGTAACTGATTAAGTTTAAAGGCTTATTTCTGTTTCCGTTGCAGTTAATATGAAAACTTGTGACTTTGAATAGCTTCCTCTTACTATTTGGATTCTGGAAATGCTCAGAATTCCTAGGCAGGGTTTTGGTTTTCTTGTGCAGAAATACATAACAGTAACACCATCTCTCCATTGAAATGTATGATTACAGGGGCCTTAATTTTTCATGTACTTGTATTTCCTATTTTTAGATTTTGTACCTTGTAGTAAGAAGCTTGCCTTCCTCTCTCAATCTCCTTCCTCCTCATTGCCATGGAAATAGTTGTCATGTCTGTAAGTGGGATATTTGTTGTTTAACTGTTTTAAGATTTCATACAAATATAAGATAACAGTTATTTTTATTATTTTTTTTTTAATTTTTAATTTGTATCAGATACAACTTACTACATTGCTGCCTGGCTGGGGAAGTTGCCAGTGAAATGGCATAAAGTTTAACTCCCATTAATGATGACTAGTAAAATGGATGAGGAACTTACACATTTTCTTTCAGTTAGGAAAATATTAGAGTAGATGGAAAAAAAAATGAACTCAGTGATTCTTTGCATATACTTGTCAGTCTACACTTTCTGAACAAATTATATCATTATTTAACATTTTTACTTTTTTTTTTTTCATTTGTATTTTTAAACTCAGGAGAAAAGAGTACGGCATCTAAAGTTTGCCTGAAATTTAAAATAAAAAATGTAGGTCTTTAAACAAGGAATGAGAATAGTGCAGACCCCTGAATTATAAATTAAGAAATCTTGTTTCTGTTTTGAGCCTGGATTTTCTCTGAAGAATTTTCTTCCCATCACACCCTTATTCATCTTGTCCGTTTGAAAAATGTTTAAAGAGGTAGGTATTTTGGTAGGCTACAACATGGTGACTCCTCAGTGTTCATAAGATACCTGGAGCTCTGCATGTGATGTTTTTGAATTAGTAGAAAGTGTTAAATATTAGTAAGAAGATAAAATCTTTTACATAAAGCAAAAATAGTGTAATCCAGTTATAGTTTCCACTGACACATGGAAATTGAAAGATTTTGCAGCTGCACATGTACATACACTGCTACTTCTGGGGTAGGTGGTGTCAGTATATTCCAGGAAAAATAGAAACAAATGGAGTTTATACTTCTAACTTGGATGATACAAACTCAGCGGAGGACAAATTACTACCTTTTTTTTTTTCTCATTTCTAGTCTGTAATAATATCTATCTAAAGGAATAAGTGATATATATATATATATGTTTCACAGCTAGGGAAAAAATTACTCGAGAAAATCTTGCTTTAAAGGAAGTGTCACATAGAAGAGGAACTCTATAGGTCCTAATTTGTCTGTCTTGGTAGAATGAAGAAATTATTGAAATCCCAGCATCCCAGCTTCCTCAAGAACAACTTGGTTTCTATAAGGAAGGATTACCAGTCATAGGCCCATATAAGTGACAATGACCACTGTCAGTTGCCGACTGAATTGTTTCTCAGTTCATTCATCCATTACCTAGCAAATAAATTGTCATCAATTCTTTTAGAGGAGGAACATGCAATACACAAAATATTTAAATGTTGTCTTTTGACTTTTTTGTAGCAAAGAATATTTATAGAATAAATACTCAGAGTAGGGGAAAAGAGACAGTTGAGGGACTGTGGTGGGACTGGCACAGATCCTTCCTGAACTGATAGAAGATACAGACCAAATTGTTTATCGCTGGCATGCTAACATCCTGAGATTTACAGTGAAGTTTCATTTGATCTGAAAGCTTGGCACTGCATCCATTGAAATCACTGAGGTTTGTGTTCTGCAGCCTAAAACTCCTGCAACCATGTCTAATTTTTACAAATGTTTTATTTTGACATCGTAATTTAAAACATTTAGAAAAAACAGACATGGAGAACCTGTGAGTGATTATGCTAATGACATTTAAAGAGTAAATTTCATCTATATTTTCATATGTGGGAACTAAGAGACAGAAGGAGACGAGACTCCCTAAAGACCAAGATCCCCAAAATATGTGGGTGATTGACTTAGGACTGCAAAGCAGGTTGCATACACCTGGTACACACGTGATGTGGCCTTCACAAACTACCAAAGCCTGGTTCCAACTTTTTCCTCAACAGTTTTGTGACACTCTTTCACCTAGTGGTAATGTTTCTTTCTTAAATCTCTATAAAGCTTGTACCTGCGTGAGGGTGAGAAGAGCTGTTTGTCTTTCCAGTACCAAAATAATTCCTTGAAGACTAACTCATGTATTTTCAGGCAGAAACACCTGAAATCAGATGGAATTGCTCTTAGATAGAAATTTGTTGCACTGAGGCTGCAGGGAGCAAAACCAGCATCTGATGTTGTACGTCCTCTGCAGCAGTGTACAGATGAGAGAGGAAAAATTGAGATAAAATGGAAAATAGTGAAGGGTCACTTTTGTTGGGCTTGCACGTAAAGAGTTGCCTCAAGAAACAATATGTACTTGTGGAATAGAAGGAATCTGCTTCTGGATGCTAAACCTGGGTGGTACACTTAGTAACTTAGGAATGCATAGGTAGGAACATAGCGCAACAGTTGTCTAACAACTGGAAATCAATACTATGGTAAATACCAATCTCTTAAAAAGAGACTTTATTGTTACAAAAGAGGCAAAAAAAATGTTTTGGGCAAAATTCTGTATCCTTTTGTGCATCTGGCTTTGTCACAACAAAACAGCAGGCATGGAAGCTGCTTCCCCCTCCCTTTGCTCTCCGGCCTCCTGAGCAGCCTGCTGCTTCAGTAACATTTCTTTTACTGATAGTGAGCATAATGCAGGGGCTTGGTACTGGGATCAGTGAAGTTCTCAGGATGGCTTCAGAAAGACTTAGATCAGATGTTCATGAGCTAGTGGCTCTGTTTCTTAGAAGTATGGCAGCAAAACATTACAGTGAAGTCTCCTAACTAGTAAAGCTGCTCTAATGAGTTGTACTATAGTGTACGATAGTGCAGTGAAAAAAAGGAAAAAAAAAAGTACATAAAATTATCCTTATTGAGAAGAGTGAATAGAGAAAATAAAGGACAGAACAAAACTCCCTGTAGCTTACATAAAGTAATTTAGAAAAAGCGGTTTGATATCAGAGTTGCTAATATCAGGCTCCCCGAGGTTTCTTCAGTCCTCCTGTAAATAAAGTGAGGACAGGTTTCAGACCAAGCGAGCTTCAGGATCATGTCCAGTAATGATATTTTATGCACGCTTTGTGTTGTGCTGGTGTACACAGGCTCTAACAGACTTCACACCAGGCTGAAAGTGTTCAGCCAAAGAAGAGGTGCAGTTAGTTAGCTCTCTCATCTGCAGAGCATAGGGGAAAGGCAAATGGCGATATAGAGGTGTTTGCGAGCGAGGTAGTTCCTCTAAGTGAGTTACTCCAAGCTTTGCCTTGCAGAAGCTGATCCCAAGGCTTGTAGCCAGGCTTGCAAATCTGCAAGGGAGGCAGAGCCCCTGCCTGAGTGCCACACAGCCCTTCCTGAACCTTTCTCTGCAATTAGGCAGTGCCAGGTGGCTACGTCTGCTCTTTATTCTTGTCTTTCTTTCTCCTTTTACTGTGGCTGGAGCTGCAATCTGAGCAGAAAAGTGACATGGGGAAGGCCTGATCCCTATTCTGCCCTGTTGAAGGCTGTGATTGTCTAGCTAAAGACTGAAAGGTCAGTACTCTGCAGCGGGTCTCCTTGTTTGGTGGAAATGGTTGAAACTCTGCAACTAACTACCAGCAAAAGACTGGTGTTGTTTTGAAGCACCTTTTATTTTATATTTAATCATCTACAGGTAGATATCTGCAGATTTGAGGACTACCCTTTTTATTCCTTCCAGAATATTCTAAGACACAAAAGTAAGACCTAAATATATATATATATCCCTGCTTTACTAAATTTATGTAAAAAACAAAACAACAACAAAAAACTAATAGATTTAACATATTTTAGATAGTTTAAGCAGTGCGTACTGTCATATATGACAAGGTTTCTTAAGCTTTATAAACTTTGTTTGTAAGCTATTAATGAACAGTGCTTCAGTAATGCAATGCAAACATCATAGTTAGAATGGAAATAAACATCTTATCTTCTTGGCAAAATTATCATTACCCTGTACAGAGGAAAGCCCTCTGTAGTTGTCTTTGTTGCCACCACTGCTGCACTTTCTCCCCAGGATAGCCCATTATTTGCTGCATTCCCTCAGCAAGCTTTTTCATAGGACTTTTGGATGACGGAACTTCATCTGATTAAATGCTCTGTACAGCACCTAACAAAATTAACTTCCTACCCTGAACAATGCTACCATGCTATAAATACCTAATGAGAAAAGGGATCTCGTAGTGTCAACCTGGAGTACTCACCCAAAGTTTTGTAGAAATTTCTCTGTATTGGCACTGAGGTGAGAGTCGGGCTTGAGCACAACAGCTCTCTCACCTTGCCTTTTGTGGCATGAGAGAAGGACACAATGTTTTTGGACTTATTTCTGCAAAATTTGAGCACTCATAATTCCTGCTTACATCAGCAGGAGAAGAGAGCACACAGCTCCTGGCACTAATTTCTGCCCTGCCCAGAAATTACCTTCAAGAGCCTCAAAATTGTCATTAAAATTCAATTGTTTCCCTTCACATTTACACATCCGCCCCTGGAAAAACAGCCATTGTGTAACTTCTGCCCCTCTCCCTGGAGGTGTTACCAGGAGGTTAACTCACAACGGGGATGGGAAGGTTGTAGCCCAAATGTTGACTGAAAAGACAGAGGCAAGAAAATGAGTTTACCTTCAACCCCTCTGGCTCCAACACTGAACTATGTAATAATGTAAGTGTAGGATTTCATTGCTAGATTTTCGCATTGGTTCTGCTTCTGTCTTGGCTACCATGCAAATATTTACTACTTTTTATTTTATTGCTGTTGCTTTATGACATGACCACTTGGCCAATATTTCATGAAAAAAAAATGCAACAATGCAACTTTTTTTTTCAAATTTTTTATTTTATTAAATATTGTAGATTTTCTTGATTAATAGGTCCTTAGCTAGTATAAACTGGTATGACTCCACTGATTTCACTAGAGCTACATCAGCTTTCACCAGTTGCATGCCTACTTTGTAGTATGTGGCTCTGACCAGCTAATTACTTTACCATAACATGGTATTCATATATGGTCATGGAATTTAAGGTTCTGACTGGTGTTAGGTAGTTAAATGTAAATAAGTATACTAGTCTTTAGAGTATGATCTTTTTCATTTTTCTCACCATTTTCTGTCACAAACAACCAAATTAAAACTGGTGTCCTCTCCTTCCCACCGGCCTCTTGGCTGCCTGCTAGGGGCCCGCAGGTATAAAACGAAGGATGGGTTCGGTATCAGCACATTTCACTTACAGCACTAGAAATGAGCATCTTTAATGCACCAAATAAGCTAAATGACAGGGGAATGCTTCCAGACGGCATTCCAGGGCTGTGAGGGCAACCCAGGAACCTGTGGTCCAACAGGCTTTGTAACACTGAACCATGTTGACTGACAAAGGCCTCCCTGCACGCTTCTGTATACCATTTTTTACCTACATCTGTCACATCTTTGAAAGCACAGCTTTTTGTTGTGCGTGAGGATGTACTTATGCACTCTGAAAAGTCAGAAGACTTGCCAAACTTTGAAGGCTAGAGACTGTAAATGGGTGACTAGCAGGGTCAAGATGGAGCTGAGGTCCTTCAGACCAAAATTATATAAGGTCCAGTATTGATGTGTTCATCTTCTGATTTAACATAACAGGTGCCTCCTCTACATGAAGTCCTGCAGTCTTAGGGAAAACTTAGTTCATACAGTGTTGGGTTTCCATAATGAAGCATCACAGGTGCTTTCTTCTTAACTGCAACAGTATCAGTCCCTCTGTCTTTATATAAAACATAGCAATTAAAGAAATCAAGTTCAGGGATGAAGGGTTTCATGTTTCCTCTTCTTCCAGTCTATAAACTGTTCTATGTGTAGGCTTCTTCCGCTCTTCCTTTTGAAGCTCCACCATCAGCGTTTAAGGTTATTCAGGCCAAAGAAAAGGAGCAACAGGGAGCATGACTGCAGCCTGCTGTGACAACACTGAATTATGTGGGGTAATCCTGGATCTCTGGCTTCCAGGACTCATTTAGCATTCATACATTGAGAATAAAACACATTAATGGGCTTTTGAGAATTCCTGAGATATGACCTGGATCATAGATAGAGTCTAACTGCCATTAAACATAATACCTTCTTGGCAGCCATTCCTCCTGTGCATCCTCTGCCTTTAAGATCTATTTTGGAGAGGCAAGAGGCATTTTGGAAATCTTGTAATCAGCCCCTGTCTACAAAGGAATCAGGCCCACTGCAGGCTGTTTTATCCTGTGCTTAGCATCTTGTATGTATGGTATGTGAAAGGGGAAGAGGGCTCAAACACCATTTGTACTTTAAATAACTGTGCCAGTAGTTACACAATCCATAATGTTTGTATTTTCACTAAATGCAGTGTTTGTGACTAACTTCTAGAAGAGCAGAAATGAGATACAGTTCTAGTATTGGTTCAGACTGGGCCAGCCCTGTACCACAGCCCATCTGTCAAGGGCATCAGGAAAGGTGCCAGTGAGCATCATACAATTTGTCTGCTACATATATAGAGTATCAGCACTTGCTCATGGCACTTTGGCAATTTCCATCTATGTCAAGCAAGACAAAGTCTGATTCCTTTACTACTTAATACAGTTGGTTCAAGTTTCTCCAACACTTGGCTCAAATCTTGCTAGAAGTCAGGCTGCAAAAGTCAGGAGGTGAACTTTCTTATTCTGCGAGGACTTGGATCCAACATTAGGTGAGGGCCCCACCCTGATCCTGATCTCTGATAAATATACTTTTCAATGTTGCGTTACTGCTAGTGTGTGAGCCAAATGTCTACACTGATATTTATGTTCAGCCAAATGGAAGCTTTTTTTTTTTTTTTTCTTGATTTATAAGTATGTTATGTTTTACAGACATGAGTAACCCATGTGGGATATCTTTCCCACAGAGTAAAACCAATGTAAATTCACATGACTCAGGGATTTGTTTCAGTGCTCGTGTATAAACTCTCATTAGAAATGATTACGCTTGAAGATCAAAAGAAAAGTACACTCGCTTGTATTAATGTTTAATGCATAATTCACATTGTTAGAACAAAAAACAAAACAGTCAGTGGTTGTTATGACAAATATTAAACATTGGCACTACTAACCAATTCCCAGAGAGGATCCTTCTTTTCACGGCACTGGCTGTGTGCTGATATTTCCTCTTGCATCTGTTATGCCGTTGTCTCTGAGACCTCTACATTTTAAAGACCTCTTCCTTCCCTACAGGGATCAGCAATCCCCCTGTACTAGCACGAGTGGGGCAGACACGAGACACCCTCTCACTGCAGGTGGCTCCTGTTTCCGGAGAGCTCTCAGTGGCAGCAGTGTAAAATAATCTAATCCAGTTGTTGACACAAGTGTGATTTTAGATATGGCATGTTCCCGTATGGTCCAAAGCTCTCCTGGCCTACAATCTCAGTCTACTTTCAGCCTTGCTATCAAGACTAGGCCCATGTTCGACGTTACTCAACACAACAGGATTAAAGAGCTTGATTTTCACCTTCCTTGTTCAATGCTTTCTTTCTTACCAGTGAGCTTCATACTTAAATAAGCAGGCTAAGCATAAGGGAGGTGTATGTGAAATCCATTCTCCATATCCTTCAACCAAGACCAGCACAGTAGAGCAAAGCCATGCACATAATCACAAATTGAGCTTAAGAAGAATCACATTTGCAGAATCAATGCCTGTTACATGGAGTAGAAGGGCTCCTCAATGTATATATAGGAAGATCCATGGATACCCTCTGCCTTCCCACACCTTACAGTCTTTCACACAAAGTAATTTTTTTCCACATATCTTCATAGATTTTATCGAATTTTTCTATGCCAGTGTTTAAATTTGTAACACCTAGCTTTTATATTTATGCTTCTCTTTGGAACTTTACTGAGCTTACATCACTTCTTTCACATCTATTTTCTTTTTTCCTCAAAAAAATGAGTTTGAAATGTAGGAGCCTTAATTCAAGTCAAAGAGTCACCTATCTTCCAAGGAAGGTCTGTGGCACAGAATGACATTTGAAGAGCTTTCTGCTTGGCATGAAGGTGCAAAAAAAAAATTTCCCTTTCTCATTATCATTTTGGTAATTTTCCTGTACACCAGTAGTGACACAATACACCTAATTCAGAGCCCTCCTGTACCCATTCAGAACAAATAACTGCCTGAGACTGAGGTAGGCTCTTCCTGAATCAGGTCTCTAAACAAACTGTGAAATTAGCTTCCTGTTCCTAAGGTGCCTCCTGAGAGCCCCATTGTTCTGCAAGCCATCCTGTGCAAGTTTGCGAGGTTCCTCATGCAGGAACTAGTATTGTTGCATTATAAAGGGTGCTTCACATAGACACTACTGCTTTGAATGGCATGTAGTCAAAGTACAAGCAGATCATGGCTGTTTAAGAGGACATAGCAGACCTTTGGGTTTTGTTTTCCTTTTGTTAACAACCTACTCAAAAACCTTACGATCAAGAACCTGGTATTTTCTCCAGTAGAGAGCTGACTGTCTGTTCCAACACAGCTGAGAATGTACTCAGAGTACGCATTGTTTATTTTTTTTGGTGGTGGTGTGGGTTGGTTTTTTTTTTTTTTGAAGTGCACATGGAATTGCTGTCCTTGACTTGATCATAAGTGCACAGCCGTTGTGAGGTTTCTGTTAAGAAAGAAAAACCTGTAATGAATTAAATATGCCTCGCAAGGAAAGAAGTAGGTCAAATGTTGAGCTAAATTAACCTTATGTTATATAGAAAAACTACATACATTGTGTTGTTTTCACGTGTGCAACTTCGGACTTGTCTACACACAAAATTATTCCAAAACTCTTACTAGCTACACTGCAATAATTACTCTCGACTAAAACCATGTGTAGACAAATTTTATGCCAGCATAAGAATTCACTTTCTTGAATTCTCTTAATCCACTTTAGAAGTGGATTAAGTGAAACCAGGAAACAGCTCTGTCATTCCAGAAAGAATGAGCCACCTGGGCACAGTTCTGCTTTACATTCAGACTCTACCTTAATCCAGCACAATTTTGCTGGGCTGAGAGACTCTTAAGATATATCTACATAGCAAATGAACTTGTGATTATAGACATACCAACCTTTCTTTTACTCTCGCTGGCGTGAGTAACAGCAGTAATGAAAGATGGTGGCAGACTCTTCAGTGTAGCCTATTAACTGGAGCATACATGCAGAAAGCCTTCTGGTTGTGAACAACCTATGCTGAAATCCACCTCATCACGCCCTCACTTCAGATACTACGCACGTCCCTGTACTGATGCCAGGGTGGGAACGCCTCTCTACATCTCTGGTGTGTACACACACCAAAAACTGCATATGCGATAGGACTGTGCAGCTGAACTAAATGGAAAACAGGTGAATTTAACTTCAGAGGTTAATCACATTGGAGGAGATGCATCGCTCACACATTTTTAATATACACACCTTTGACAACCAAATAGTGTCAGCTGTGCGACTGCATAGGCCAAATTAAATATGCTGCAGACAAGCACAACTCAGTTGATTTCACTAGGGCTGAATTTGGCTCCATAGGCGAGTTCTTGCTTATTTGACTAATACTTGTTTTGTTGCCTATCTGCTCATTTCATTTAATGAAATTAATGCACTTTAATATTCCTTTCAATGCATTCCAAAAATGGCAATTTGATTAACTAATTTGATTAACTAATTCCCTTTTAAAAGTGTAAAAATCACAAGTAAAATCTCACTGTTATGAGAGGTATGGAACAACTGCAAATGGCATCTTGGGTAGCTCTGCCATAACCTTCATCTTTTTAAACAAATTCCCCACATCAATCAGGAGAGCTTCATTTAAAAATGAATGGCAAAATATAGACAACAATCAGCGCTTTTCAAGTCTACCAAAAATGTACAGGTAATGTACCCTCTGCTTTGCTGAGCTCTGTTGAGACAGTATACTTAAGACAAACAAAAATTTAGTCTAAAGGCTGCTCAAAACAATTTCAAAACAGAAACATTAGACAAACTTGTCTTTATAGCCAAGCCAGAAAGCACCTCGAGCAGCTTGGGTTAAAAATAAAAAGTACTTTCAATTTCGCTCTCCTTAAAATGGTGCTTGGACTCCCTAATATTGTGAGAAAGACTTTTTTTTTTTCCCCCAGTTAAAAAGCAAAGTCATTTTCCAGTGGAAATAGACGATCTCAGCATTTAAAATAACGTGCTGCTCCAGAGTACTGAGTCTGGCAACAGAAAAGGTTTATGCGTTTATGCTAGATTCTCCCCGACTTTATCCTCTTAAAAAAACTGGAAGAGCAAAACCTGATTAGTAACAATATTAAGCAAAGGCAATCTTCCCTTTTATTGTATTTAAATGAGGAAAATGAAAGCGATGATGCTAATATTAAAGATGAACAGATGTAGCTGCAAAAATAATTTAGTTTCAGCCCTGTTGTGTGTTCCTTTGTGAACTCCATCGTGCTAGCTATGTGTATATTGTGAGTCCTTGTCAAAATAGGTGGCAAGAAATGCAGCATGGCATAGAGGAACTTGACTTTGGGCTTTCCTGAGCGCCCTGTGGTCAGCGTGCAGATGTAGTTTGGGATATTAAAAGTGTGTGTATGTAACAACTTAGCTTTAGCTGAAAAGGCACACAAGTCTGCGCCACCATGGATACCTAGGAGTGAGGCCTAGCTCTGGAAATACTTTTGCACAGGAGTAAATCCAGACATCTAAAGGCCCCTGAATTCACATATACTTACAGGATTTCCCTCGTAAGAGTCCAAAACCCAAGGAAAGATAACCAAGCGTGTTGCCAGCCCCTGCCCCTGCTCATAACAATGCCCTGGGCACGCAGGTGACGGTGCCCGTGGCAGCAGGCCTTGTCTCCCTGCGTGGTGGCACAGGGTGCTTTGGGACACAGCTGCACCCCAGCAGCAGGGCGTGAGGGTGGGCTGCACACCCCCAGCTCAGCCTGACACCATTTCACCAGCGACCTCCATGCCACGGCCCCTTCTGCCCTGACCCACAGGCTGCACGAATGGAGCCCGCATCCACCCAGCTGCCATGCCAGCCTACACCGCGGGGGCTCGGGGCTGATTTGGGGGGCCCGGGCCTCATCTGCAGTGCCTTTGGGGTGTTTTATTTTTTGCCCTAATTCCATTTCCCCCCCGCACGGGCATGGCGGGCTGGCAGCGTGTGCGTGGCAGCGTGTCGCCGGGCGTGCTGTCCCGTCGGAGCGCATCCGGGCTGGTGGAGGGTGGCAGCCCTGCCACCCTCATTTCGGTGGTTGTGGTTTTGTTTTTTTTTTTTCCTCCCCCCCCCCCCCCCCCCCTTTTTTTTTTTTTTTTTTTGCGTGTGTGCTTTATTTCTCCAGGTGGGACGTGGCGGTGCCCAGCGAGGCTGGCCTGGCGCTGATCGTCACCCTGAAGGTAAAATGAAAGACAAAAAGATGAACGCATGCCTGCTCCCCCGCGCCCGCCACCATCGCGGGCCGGCAGCCCCCGCCGCGCGCCGGATTTCCTGCCTCGGCTTTTTTTTTTTTTTTTTTTTTTCCCCCTATCGTTTCGCCGAAAATAAAAAAAAAATAAAAAATAAAAAAACCCCGCATGCAGAGAAACGTGCACGTACCCGGTAAACGAGCCCGAGCAAAAAACCCGGCCGCTTCCCCCTTCTCCTGCCAAGTTATCATTGAGAAAACAGCCAGGCGGAGTGACGTCCCGGGTCAGGCCGAGTGCGGAGCGGCGCTACCAAGGCGGCAGGGAGGCCCGGAGCCGCCAGCGGGGCCGGGGCCGCGGGGCCGGGGCCTCCGCCGCCCGCCCGCCGCCGCCCTCCGCCCGCCGGGGCCGCCCCCGCCGGGGCCGCCCGCCCCGCGCCCCCCTCGCCCCCCGCCGCGGCTCCCCGCGGCCCGAGCCCGCCGGCGGCTCCCCCCTCGGCGGCGGAGGTCGCGGGAGCCCGGCTGGAGGAGGCGTGTGTAAAGATTTTGCAATGTCCCTGCATGGTGTTGTAGACTTTGCGAGCAAAGAAACCGGCTTCGGCTTCTTTGAAAGCCCCGGCGACTCACCTGACTAGCCTGCCTGCCTGCGGTGCCGAGCGGACCAGGTAACGCCGGGACCCCCCTCCCCCGGCCGCTGACATTGCGGCGGGGGCGGCGGGCGGCGGCCGGCAGCGCAACCACCCCCCCCCCCCCAAAAAAAAAAAAAAAAAAAAAATCCAAAACCTTGGGAACCGGCAGCGCTCCCCCCCAGAAAAAACCCAAACCTTGGGCACTGCACTTGCCCCGAGTCCCCCCCCCCCCCCCCCCCAAAGCCGCCCCTCCAAGCCCGCACCCCACCGTGGTGTTGGTCCGTCGGGCAATGATTGAAAATTATTGGGGTGCGGGGGGATGAATTTTATGATTTATGATTATTATTAGGGCATTTATTCCCCGCCCTTCCTGCCGACCCCGCAGGTCTCCCCCCTCGTCCCCCCCCCCCCCCCCCCGGCCGGGAGCGCCGGGGAAGTGAGGAGGCGAGAGGGAGCCCGGAGTTTGGGGCCGGGGTCCCGGGGTGGCGGCGGGCTTCAACTTTAACCCGGGGGGGCTGGCCCCGGCCCCGGCCCCCTGCCCGGCCCCCCCCGACCGCCCCGTCCTCGGGGGGGCTGCGGCGGGGCGAAGTGCGGCAAGTCCTCGGGTTCGGGGGGGCTGAGCCCGGCCCAAGGGGTCTCTGCCCCCCAAAACCCAGCGCCCCCCCCCCCCCTCAGGCCCTCAGAGGTGTTTTATTTATTTATTTATTTATTTCTGGGGGGGGTGGGGTGAGAGGCGCTGGGTCCGCGTGCTGGCCGCGATAGCCGGGGACGGGGCTGGGGAGCGGGGGGCGAGCAGAAAGGAGCCGAGGAGCGGGGAGGGCAGGCGGGTGGCAGCGTGGGCAGGGCTCGCCTTTCCCTCCCGCAGCCCCCCCCCGGGCCGGCCTGCAGCGGGGGGGCTCCAGGGCTGGCAGCCGAGCGCAGCCCCGCAGGCAGGGAGCTGACCCCCACGCCTCACACCGCCGGCCGGGAGGGAAACCCGAGCGTCCTCTGCAGAAAACCACCCAAGTTCGAAGCGTTTAGTGGCAGCCCCTCTCTTAAATGCGAAGTGCAAAACTTATCCGATGCATTTTTATTTTTTCCCCCCCTTCCCAGCTTTATTCCAGAGCACAAAATGTTCCCGTGTAGCACACAAGCAGTCAGTCGCTGCTAGGATGGGAGTAGTTTACAATCTAACCTACATTAGCTTATACATGGTGCGCGGGTTGCGTTTGCTCTGCAAATATGCCAGGGCTGAGAATGGCGAAATGACTCATATGGTTGTGTTCCTCCTTGCCTCGAGAGTATCAAGGTGGCCCTTGTTCTGCGTGCTGGGGGGCTGGGGAGGGGAGGGGGCGGTTAATGCCTCCGCTGGAATCTGGCAGGTCTCCTTTTAGAGGACTTTCCAGTTTAAAATGTGCCAGGGGCAGAAGAAGGTAAACATGACATTCAGCGTGCTCATTATCAAAATAAGGAAAAACAAATCGATTGCATTAACTGTGTGTGCAGTATCACGGTTATTCCATAGTATTCCCCCCCTCCTCCCCGAAATTAAAAGGTTGCCGCTGGAGTGCTGTGTCCCTATCTCCAGCCTAGCACCACTTATTACTGCAACGGCATTTCAATATTAAGTGATCTTGGAGATATTTCATCTTTCATTTTGAATCCTGAATTTGAATCAGCATTAGAATGTCAGGGCTGCAAGATAAGGTATAACAAACTAAGTAGACAGCTGAAGGGCTGCCGGTGAAGGTGCTGCTGAGAAGGATATCTTGGGCCGTTCGCAGTAACCTTGTTTACAGGGACGATTCAATTGCAACCTGAATTTCAGAGAGAGCCTGCCTGGACTAATGCCTGTGTGTTTGAAACTGATCACGAGTGTCTTGCACTGTAAACCCTCTCTCTGCCTGCATCGCGTACTCACTAAAACTTTTCTGGAAGGTTATTATGATTTTCTGATATGAAAATTAAGATGTTTTCCTAAGAGGAACACTGCTCTTTGAACTGGTGTACATTAGCAACAAAGTATTCATGAGGTTTGATTTTTTTTTTTTTTTTTTTTTTTTGCCTCTGATGTGTCGGGATCAGTAGTTACACCGGTCGTTTTAACTTTATGTATAAGGCTTTGATTTATTATATTTAAGTCTCAGCAGTTTTGGACGTATTTTACAGTACTCGAAGTCAGTTCAAGTCAGCATGTGAAAAGACGTACGTTGTAATGAGGAACAACTCTGTCGTGGTCTGCTCAATTTTTGTTTTCTTTTCTTAAAGCTGTTCCAGGAAAATCACGTGCATTTAGAGAGTGGGTGCTAAATGCCAGCAGCCACATTAATGAAGAAAAAATGCTGTCGAAATACTTTGGAATAATAAATAGGATATGTAATGGTCAACCACAAGATAAAAATTTTACACAGTGTTTTTATGGCTCTAAATTGACTGCATTGTAAACCAAGCTTACTACTCTATTAAGTCATCATACTTTTCAATTATTTAAGATTTCTAGCCAAGCTATCTAATATCGTCTTCATTGTGCATATCAGAAAATTATATATAAGGTTGTAATTCCTTGTTGTTAGTCTGTGAGGGCTTTATTGCGGATCGGGGTTTAATTTTGACTTGTCAGGACAAATATTACAAAGCATGCACGCACGAAAATGATATGGAAATAGCCCCAGTCCTATGGAATGGGGATAGTTACAGCACTGAAATGTACCTAATACAATTTGAGATCCACTCACTAAGAAACCTTGACAGTATCTGCCTTCCAGGTACTGTGCATTTGGAAATACTATATCTCCATTTAAATGCAGATCTTCAGTTTTCTCCAGGGGGCAGTTGGCGAATCTTTCGATTGAACCACTAGTACTAGAAAAACTAACTGCAGATTTACCCATGAACAAGAGACCCTTTCAAGTCTGCCTGTTTGAAATAATGATTTTAAAATTTCCTAATATTGCAATTTTAGATTGATTTTAAATGCCTTTTCAGAAGTCACACAAAAGGAATGCTGCCTTTACTCCAAGTAGCACAATGTTTGCACACTTATTTAGCAGCCTTAAGAGAGATAACATTACAAGCAAGTGCTTTGTTTTTGCATGGCTATTGTGTATGCATGTGAGTTTTGTCAAATGGACAGAGCAGTCTTGCTTTGATTTTGACCTAGATTCCTCCCGATTCTTCCTATACAGCTAGTACCTGCTTATTTCCTGCTGTGAAAATAGGAGAACAACTGTTGATGCTATCTGGCAGGGGCTGCATGGGCAATGGACACTCACATCCAGTGAACTCCCCTCCTCCTTGAAGACTTCATTATTAATGGGTACACTGGTGCTACGGTTAGAAGGGAGTGCAAGCAAATATTCCCTCGTGTGATTTTTCATTCTTTGAGAGTCTGATTCAAAGGAAGACAGAAAAAAAATGGGTGTAGTGAGTTTGTTTCTCTTTCCATGTTGGGCACGCACATTTTGCACACTTGCATTGGTGAACAGGACCATGTTTTACTTAAAACAAGTCTCAGGGCCATCTTATTCCATAGTCACTTGAACCTCAGTGCCAGTAGGTGTCAGTCCTCCTTCGAGGGGCTTGTCCCACCCAGTCCAATTTCCGTACTGATTGCTAGATATCTGGTTGGCGGTGCAGCCCAACCCTGGGACGTGGGGAATGGGAGCTACCTCTTGGGGTGAAGGCAGCACGAATGGCCTGGTGCAGGGGAGATAAAAGATCCTGGCCTTTTCCTGACCAGTACCAGGTGCTGCATGCATTCATTGCTCTCTCTCTCTCATCCTGAGCATCTCTCAGGATGCTACCCTTGTCCCTGTGCCAAGCTGCAGAGATAGCACCCATATTATGCTCACCTGTTAATGGCATATAACCCATTGGCTTCAGTACCCTCGAGAAATCACGCACTTCAGCCTCTGCGTGGAGTTTGTGCAGATCTGGAAAGTTGAAGCTCATGTGCACCAGCATTAATGGCAGAGGTCCCATTCAGCTTAATTGATGGTGCTATCAACATCTGCAGGTTTGCATTTCTGGTGGAAGCTACAACAGGATGGACTTCTTAAATGAGCTTTTTGCACACTGAGGTTGAAAGGAAAGTTGAGCCAGATGCATTAACATTCTGTCCGTATCGTTCTTTTGATATCAGTTGAATTTCTACAAACGGGCAGAAGTAGGCATGAGAAGGAGATTAGGAGACAAGCTCTTCACAGACGCATGCTTTTTGTTGGCATACTGATCAGTGAAGATGCTCCTTCGCTAAAAACCTTGTTCTAAGTCAAGTCTCGGCATGCACAAACCTGCACATGCATATACAAGCTGAGCAGGGCCTATCCTGTGTAACACAATTTTTGCCTTTAATATCTGAGTAAGATCTCATATTGTAGCTCAACCATTAGGGGAAAAGAAAATGGAACTTTCTCAAACAGCTTTTCTGTTGGGGAATCTAGTGGCAGTTGCTTTGAAGCATGTGTAATTGATTATCATACATTTATTTTAAAAAGGAGACATAACAAGGAATCTAACATGATGTTTTGGAATATATCTTCTCCCCACAATGTTCTTGAGGGAAATGTAAGGTTGCAGGCATCATTTCATGCCCTGTATGTTTTTGAACATAAATCAAGGAAATTGTTGGAGAGTTATAGATGTTCATAGCAACTGTAGCTATAATAAACACATGCAGTATATATTTTCCAAGCTATTTTGTATGGGTGAAAAGCTGAAGCTGGCATTTTGTACGAACAATTCAACTTAATCACTGAAAATTTATTTCCTAGTTAGTGTGGATTACCAGCGTAGCATGAAGTCGTACACCTTGGCTTAAGTACATCTGGTTGTGAAGCCTTGGTTAAAATTGGGAATGGATTTAAATTGGATCTAGACACCTTGAATGAATTATTTCAGATGTCACATTTATTGTGATGCCTCCATGGCAATATTTACATCTATATTATCACTTATATTGGTTTCAAAATATGCTGGATGCTTTAGGGAGCAAATAAAAGACAAGAACAGTATGAACACCCCCACCCCCTGCACACAATTTTAATTGCACACATAGTACAAAACGTGACTATAGTAAGTAAAACAGGAAGGAGAATCCTGGCTGATCAGGTGGTGCAGAGCTGCAGGTTTGAACAACACGGAGCTTAGGCATACAAGTCTCTGGGTGATTGCATTAATTTTGTTTTAAAGTCTTAATAGATGAAAAGGGACAAGTGACTTTTGCGGAGGAATTTCCATGAGAGGAGGATAGAGACTTGAGTGAGGATGAGGGAATTGTTCCTTTCACCGACAAGGACCCAAACGTATTAAACTGATAGAAAGAAAATCCAGTAGTTGCAGTTAATATGTATATGGACAGCCTGGGGATAGGACACATTCAGGATCTGTGCAGAAATTAGATAGGTCTGGATGAACCGAGTTTGGGACTTGAAGTTCAAGCAAAATGCTGAGTTTCTGAATAAAAAAGGTAGGGCTGTTCCGTGGAGTCTGGTTTTCCAAGCGCTTTCAGGTGTAGCCCTCACTACTCTATGTATTCCTATTGCAGTCAGAGATGGATAATTAAAAATGGTATCGCTGCTGAAAATTCGGAGACTAGCTAAAAGGTCTGACTTTTAAAAGTGTTATGGTGTGTCTGTTGGACTTGTGTTTTATTGTGGTTAATTTCAGTAATTCTTTTTTTATTACAATAGCCAGAAATCCCTTTTTAAAAGAGAAAGGTGATATATTATTGCTCGGCTCCTGGAAACAGGGTTTTAAAATACGCAACATCTGAGAATTTGCACCATTTGTTCGTAGTATTAGTCTTCAAAGACATCCTCAGCAGGCAGTCATTTAACTTTAGGACCTGTCTGAATTAAATAAGAGAGCTTTGTAGATGGTCGCGGCTGATGGAAGTAAGGAAGGCCTGGCCTGGCCCACCTGTGGCACCGGTACCACCCCGGAGGAGCAGGCTGTGGGATTGCTTTCCAAGTTGGTTTCCACCCTTTCCCCTGGACTCGGGTGGAGGAGGGCTGGAGGCATACAGCCTCTGACACTGTGTACGCTCAGGACTGGCTTCCCCTTCTTCATTTCTCTCCTAACTCTTGCTCTCCATCCTCTCCGAACAGTTTTTGTGGCCTCTCCTTAACGTCTGGGCTGCCTTTTGCTGTCCTCTGAAGGCTGTAAAATGGACATTGGGTTGTGACTGCACTCCTTGCCTTATACCACTCTGTGAAAACAAAACTCAGTGAGAAAGCCAGAAATGGGTTAATAAGGAAAAATAAGGTGTTAATAAGGAAAAACAGAAGGTTGCAGGTTGAGGTATAGTTGGGAAGACTGTGGGAAGAAATATTTTTGCAAATCCTGTGTCCCCTGTGGTTGGATCAGTGTGCATTTTTAAAAAAGAGTTGAAGGAGCAGGGTCCATGGATCCATAGTTGTGATGGATGTGACAAGATTGTGTAGGAGGGGTAAGGAGAAGCAGAATCTGTCCATGAGAGGACATCCTCCGGCTTTGACAAGTTCTAGTTTGGTGGGGATAGGGCAGCTGCATGGGGCTGGATTACTGTTCTTGTGCAGAATTTGGAAGATTCAGACATTCCGTGTAGACACGGGTATTTAGGGGCTCTCAGTGAGGAAACTTCATTCACTGAAATTCCTCTCCACTGGGATTTTACTGCTTGTCTTAAATGAGTGTCTTGAATTCCACCTGCCAAAAAGAGCTTGTTTTACTTTGTGCTGAATTTCTAACAGGAAAAAACAAAAAACAAAACAAAAAAAACCAAACCTTTCCTGCCGAATTACGGCCAAATGAGACCAGGTGGACAAAGGTTGAGAGCAAAGTATGTAAAGCCTGGGCAGCAGGTTGGGTACTGGAGCACAGAGAGCAGGTTGTCCAAGGTCACTGCCGCTCTTATGGCACAGCTCGGAGCTGGACTCAGGAGTCCAGGCTTTAGTCCATTACCTCTCTCCAACATGCAATCCCTGTCTCACAACTTGAGCAACGGAGGCAGAGAAACCTTGCTTTTGCAATGTGCATTACATTTAATGGCTCTGGTTTCAGCATGGAAAGGAAAGGTGATGTGTTGAAGGTTACACAGCCAGTCAGTGGCAGAGGCTGGAAAGGGCCCAACTCCACCACCGGGGTGGCAGTTCCCTTGCTTGCCCTGTATGTTTCGTGTATGTTTCTTGTCGGTACTTTTTTAATCCAAGGACATGAACTATGAGTACCCCTGAAAATTGGTCCAGAACCCCTCATACTTGTTTGTGCTTGCGAGTGTGCGCACGTGTGCAACGTGCGTGCTCAGACATTGTGCGTGAACAGGTTCTCAATTATTTTCCTGTTTGAATCACTGAGCCTGCTGTCTTGATGTACTGTCAGTTTTGCTTTCTGCCCTTTGGAATAAAGTTCAAAATATTAAAGAAATAACACACGATATATTAGGAGCTAGAATAGTCATAGCGCCTAAGGGGAAAAGAGGGTGGTGAATAATCTGTCTTAAAAATACCCAGAAAAAAACCTTAGCTACTCCTAACCAAACTCTGTGGTTGTGCACTCGTAAAGGGCACTCTTCTGAATTCTGTTTCTTAGGGTTGCTGGTTATCCTGCGGGGAGAAGTAAGTCCTTCCTGGAAAGAAGCTCTGGACACGGGTGCGGGGGACGTGTGGTCACGTTTAATCTTCTGAGCATTACCCTGGGCTAAGTGCTGAGGCAATTAAATTGGAATTAATTGTTGATAATTATTTAAAATCAAACGTTGCTTCCTGGTTTAGGAGCTGAAGCAGCTCTAAGCAGATGTATTTTTAAATGTCACTTTTCTGGTTTTATTAGTTCACGTGGACACCAGTAAGAGCTGCAGGAGCAGCCCCAGGTTCTGCCCACCCGTCCTTAGTGCTGGGGTGCTGAGCTGTGGGCTGGGATGGTGCTGGCAGATGCTTGGAGTCACAGCGTGACCTTGGTCAGAATCCCAAACTTTGCCAAATTTGGGCCATGGGGCTCCACAGTTCTGGTCCAACAGGGGACCATGCTAAAAGGGTGTTAAAAAAAAAAAAAGGGATATTAAATAGAAGAATCAGCCTCCTCCCCGTCCCCAAATCTGTTGGTTTGTATTCTGTATCAGAATAAAAAACAGCTGAGGCATGTGTGACTGATGCAGGGCAGGTTTGGGATGAATTTAGGATAAACGAGATGCCCATTGCACTTATTTAACAATTCTGATGCATAAAATGCTTTTGGGTGCAGCTAGCAGCTCCTCATCTGCAATCAGGGCAAAGCAAAAGATATAGAGGCAAATTCTGCAGTTTGTAGTCCTGACACAGGCAAAACCTCCTTTTACAGCGAACGAGACTTTTTTGCTTGTGTTGTGGCAAGCAAATATTTCAGATCAGTATTAATAGAAATAATAGAGTAAAAGTACAGTTTCAGAAGTCCTGCAGGACATGCAGCAAGCCCCAGTGATTCAGACTGGGTGAAGTTGTCAAAGGTTGCTCTGCTCTCCAGAGCCTGGCAATAGCTCCACTGAAATGTGATGCCATTGGTTTTCAGCAAAGGTTTCTTTCTGCAGGGCTGCAAACAGAGATCAGCTGCTACTGTGTATACACAACTAGGGAGCAAATCAACCAGCACATTTAAGCAGCCTTTTTAACCCCGAGACTTTCCAAGATTTCTTCTTCACACAGGAAGTTTCCTTTATATTGTCAGATTTAGCACTTTGCTCATGTAATGAGATCAGAGCTAGGATCACTGCTGCACAGTAGAAAGACTTCCTTAAGACATTTGTCCTTGAAACTGCACCAAACTCTTGGAAGAACCCAGAACCTGTAAGTATGTATGCTATAGGCAACAATAGCACAGAGCAAAGCTGCAATCAACCATTATACAATATCCGATTAGCAGTGCAGTAGGGTTTTTTTTCAGATGTTATGTTACATTCATTTTCAATTTGTTCTAAGGATACAAATCAATTCGGGCTTCTGATACAGTGACTTTGCAGTAGATGAGCTAGTAATATGTTTGATTTAACTATTTGTTGCTCTCATGTAGCTTGTGGGACAATTATTGTAGCCATCAAACCGTGGAGAACTTTTCTTATGTTTTTAGGCATTTTAAATGATTTTGGTATCCATTGTGCAAATAAGTTTTCTCTTTGCTTTCTGATTTTGGCAACCCCACCCTATGACAAACTATAAATAACAGGGCAAATGGAATTAGTGCGCATTGTTCTTAGGTAGCAATAAAATGCATTTATTTTTGCGGCTTAATTTACTCATTAGCAATGTTCCAGTGTTGGGGGTATTTTTTGTCTTAATTGAATTCTACTCAAAGCTGTCTGTTTTGTGTTTTACTATCCTGTATGTGTCTGTTTAAGTTACTTTGCTGGGACTGCAGTCTGGTTAAACCTGTATTTAAGCACTATTTATATTCTGAGCACATTTCTGGTAAAATAAGTGTTTGAGATTTTTTTTAAAGCCTCTAAACAGTATAGTTTTATTAGCAGTGAGCGCCAGAGAAGGCACAACATGGATGAATGTCAGATGTAGACCACAGAACCAAGTCCTCCGTGCACTAAGTCAGAGCCGAACCTGTCCACTTTTGCGACTACAACTAATAAAAGCCTGGAGCTCCCTTTCAATAAATTTTTAATATGCAACAATCCTTATGTTTATAAGATTAATTTCTCCCAGGTTAGCCTGACTGATGGCTGGATTGTGGTTTCTTAAGAGCTTTCTCCACGAAACCCCCCAGAAGAGCTGCATTCCATTTAACTAGTGAATGTAAAAACTGGTAACCATGGATTCAGCCACCACTAACTGTCGAGAGCAATGACTTGTTGTAAACAATACAAATGAGCCAGGATAGCAGAAGCAACCAGACATGAAATGATTTTAATAGAAATTACGGTAAAGGTCATGTGATACTGTATCGGCTTGAATTCAGTGTTAAAGGGAAAGTATTTCAGTTTTGCAGGTTTGATTTAAATTGTGCGTCTCCACGAGCTTCATGTTTGCGTGAGACCCACAGAAGGGAAAATGAAGCAGCCCTTTGGAAATGCCTGTGCTTAATTGCACGTTACGGCTTAGGCCCTGATCCCAAAAATGTACGAGTAACTGTAATCAGTGGGATTATTCGCGTGCATAAAATTAAGTACTCGTGTAAGTGTTTGTAGGATCAAGGCCTTTTTAGGTGAGTTAGAAAGGAAAAAAAATATGTATTCTAAGGAAATAATAACCTGTCACTAACGATTAATCGTGGAAATGTGAGTTTTTGTGCTGTTGTGTGGTTTGGTTGGAAATTGTTTGCTTGTTTTGATAACAGGAAAACAAGTTATATTTATCCCTTCGTTTTCAAATGTTGTGACTTTCATTTCTCATCCACCATTCCTTAAATCTTCTTCCTAATTTATAGCCTCTCTCTTTTGGATAACTGGTACACCGGAGTGTCAGCTATTATAATACAGCATGATGATAGGCACATGCAGATCGCATGAGCAGTCGTGTGTCCTATCTCAAGAATTTCCATCCCTACAAAATCTTTGCTGACTCCCAGCTGTCACATGGCTGTCACTCACAAATTCTAACCATAACCAAATCCTTTTCCGTGTGCATGCGCTATCCAAGCCTTGCTACGTCCATGTGTATGCAGGCACAAATGTCCCTGCTTAAGCACTTTCTCTGTGTAAATTGGGCTCTCCCCAAGCCTGCTGCATTCCACTAATATTTCTCCATTAATTTGTTCTTGGGTGCAACTTCCCTGTCATGCCTCTGCTAACCACACGCTCTTTTAAGAAGGAACCTGGAAAAATAATAGCAGTTGGTCAGAAATGCAAACAAAAATAACTTTCTTCTTTGTTTAATATAACAGTTCAAATCAGTATGAATCTAAATTCACAACTTCCACAGTCCCCTGAACTGCTCCAGTATTTTAACTCCTAATGTTCCATAGGCAGAATTGTCACCTTGCAGCATATTGACCTAATGGTTTGAGTATTTGCTTTTCATAACACTTACATTATTTGAAAAATTAGCACTAGTTCTAGTCATACACTGTTTTTAAACCAAAAGTATTTTAAATAATTTTTTATCAGTCTGTTCAAGCTGACCAGTCTGTCAAGCTTAGGTTGCAACTGAAAACATGCCAGTAGATACAGGACAAATCTTGCTTTCCTTGTTCTGAGGTGACTTGTCAAAATGGGTGGGATTGCTTGTGTGAGTCAGAAAGGTAAGATTTAGTTTATACATAGATTAACAGCAGGCCACTCACTTATTACACACAAAAATAGACTGACTTCTACTGAGGGGAAAAAAAAAAGCAACCAACAACAGCAACAACAAAAAAACCCACAACTTTGAAAAGTGAGGGGAAGGAAAGCTCTTTAACAGGAATATATGAAAAAAAAGCCAAATTACAAAATATTTTCTATTGCTTGTTTATGTCATTGTTAGGAGTGTATTGGGGGTGGTGACAGAGAGGACATTGCTATAAATCAGACCTATAACTACAGTAAATTTTTACCAAGAAGGTAAAGGAGGTGACTGGATGGAAAAGGCACCATCTTAACTTTGCATACACAGCACAGCAGGGATCCAGAACTGAAAGTAACATGTTGATGAAAGCAGTGAGACTTGAGACCAATATCCAAGTGACCTGGGGAAAGTACACTGGGCTCTTTACCATGGGATCATTATGAACTCTTAATAATTCGTGCACCCCTTGAAAAACAGGTGGGGGAAATAAGGATCAGTGCGCCTGGCAGAAGAAACCAGGCTTCAATCTGGAAAAATAGTGAAGTATTCAGGAAGGAAGGAGCGCACAGTGCTTCCATGAACTTTGCTGGTATGGGACATTGGGCAGTTTTCCTTTGCTCAAAATATCTTTGGCATCATTGCAATCTGTGACATACGTGCTTGTTTACTCTCATGTATTTTGCATCAAATACTGATTTTGTAATGTAAAACTTTCAGCAGCTAGTGGATGAGCTGCCAGAACTCTTTCCCCATCTGCAGGTAGGAAGAACCGGAAGGCAAGTCCCTGTTCCTCTCACAGTTTATGAAGTTCAGATGTGTTGGTGGGTGTCTGCAGAACACTTAGACCAGAATTCTCATTTGAAGCGACGGATTTGAGTCCCCAAAATAGAGACCCCTGTATTTTACCTGAAGTCTCAGTGAATGCAGTAAGGCAAATGTTGCAATGTTAGGTGGAACATATTTGGGGACTAGCAGAAATACATACTATTAAAATAATTGGTAATAATTAATTGTGATCTCCCTTATAAACACAGTAAGACAAAACAATAATAAAAAGTTGTATTTTATGTTTGTAATTCTAATCTATGATTTTTATTTAAAGACTGCTTTTATCAATTAGATAGCTTTTAGGCAGGCATGGAAATATCACATCGACCATTCTGTCAACTAAATTCAAGTGGTGCAGGAGATAGAGATTAAACTCATATTTAGGCCTGCTCAAACTTTACTTCATTGTTGAAAATGCCAGTGGTGGTGCAGGTAAGTGAGAAATAATTTGGGAGTTCGTGTCAGGTGGACTCCTGGCTATCAAGAACTGGACTGAAACTACTTAATTCCATGAAGCATAGCAAACTAGTTGGTCACTGAGTGACAGAACATTGTTCTTTAAATTATTAACTCTGTGTAAGCAGTACAGTGTTTTTCTAAATTTCCACTGGTTTCTAGTTTTACTTCTTAGCTGATTTGGGTAAGTGAAGCTTTTTGAGGACTCAGTCTTTTGGACATTGCTAAGTGTACTTCTTCCCATGGGTTATCAAAGTCCTGTGATTTACGGGTTATAAAGTTCTCCAGGTCAGGAAAACTTCTGTGGGGAGTAAAGAGAGGACTCCGTTCAGAATCAGGTAGATGAACTTGTCATTATATTTACGTGACTAGAACACATCTTTCATTATTCTGCATTATTCCTTTGTACAAAATAAGGTTGTTCTTTGTGTAATTTAGTTTTATCAGAACTAGACTGTCATTGACCATGAGCTTTTGCATGCGTAGACTCTCTTCTTCCTGGCAGGGCTTTAGGCCCAGATCCACAAAAGGATTAGATGCTTTAAGTGGGACTTAAGTGGGATTTAGGCATTGAAAGGCCAAACTGAGATCCTCGATATCCCCGCTGAACTGCCACCTAACCTTAGAAGATGCCTAACCTGTGTGAGTGTCTACATTTTCAATATCCAGCTTTCCCAGGTGGCCAGAGATCTGCTTTGGATGTTCTCAAGCACTTCCATCCTGACAAGGTTGAGCCTCTCTGCTCCCATCTTTTCCCCCACGTCCTGGCAGACTTCAGAAAGCACGAGCTGCTCTTACAAAATGGTGGCTCTGTGTGTGTGATGTATCCCACTTTTTCCAGTTGTCCTTCTAGGGAAGAACTCTTTACAAAGTTTCTTTCAGGAGCAGCCTGGGAACCTTGAAAAAGATGTCATAACAGAGAAATCTGAGTATTGCTGTATAAGCATATAGGTCCTAGAGAAGAGGTGAGACTTCAGATGCAGCGCAGCTTTCGTTGTCTCCTTCTGGCAGTCTTGGACTGTTCCCTGCTTGGTGATGGCCACTCATGAATTTGCTGGTATGAGACTTGGGAGCAGCTCAGTCAGAGCCTCTAAAAGTTGGGTACTGGGATGGGAAATTATTACCGCACCTAGAGGCTTCCTTGGAGAGTGCAGGCCTTGGTATATTATAACAGCAGTTCAGAGTGAAGAACTCGTTCAGATTCTTCTGCAAGGAGTCGCACAGGATTGTACCTGTCAGTGATACATGGCAGATTTTAATTTTTCTGAAAAGTACACTTGTTGGGGTGTTCTGCATGCAATCCCAGAAATAATAATCACTTTTTAGGACTCAGTCTCAAGAATTTCCTTGAGCTGTGGCTGGACTGATAGCTGTCTCACTTTGCAGAGGTGAAAGCAAATAATGTCTCGTTAGTAGCTGACTAAGTGGTCCTGTGCCATCACTTATTTCTCAGCTGTACTCCTGACATTTTGTGTGTTCTTACTATGTCTGTTGTTTGTTTAAATCCTGCTCAGTTCCTTGATTTATTAGTTTTCTGTAGACTTTTGTTCAAGTAGTCCCAAATGCTATCCCATTTCAAATAGATGCAACCTTAACAGCAAATAGTCTTTAATCAATAACCTTAACTCTTTCCCCTAACTCTGCATAGACTCTTTTTGACATTTTATTTTTGAAAATATTGTATATAATTTAGAAATATATGTGAGGGGGCAGTATTTAGGAAATCTGCTAGAATTTCTCCTGAATCATTCCCTCTCTTTAGCCAAAAGATGTATAGGTGCTTGCTCTTCCTTTTTCTCCATGTTAATAGATAAGAGTATTTTTTTTCCCTTTTTCCTTTTTCTTTTTCCTAAAAAACAGAGCTCTTTCTCAGGGAAGTGCCTAGTTTTCTAATTTGTCAAAGATAGCTGGACTACATACAACCTTTATATTATTTATTGCTGTTTCAATTTATGTACATGTGCAATCTGGTAAACAGCAATGCAGAGCCTAAAAAATATTTTTTTTTTACAGAGGTATAGCCTAGAAACTATGCAATTAGATGTACTCTTTGAAAAACTGGAAACTGCAATCACAAAAAGCCTATATGCAGAGCATAAACTTAACATCTAATAATGATTGTTATGCATGTTCCTTACAAGAACATGTCATGCTTATATTTAGGTAGATAAAATCTGTAGGACTGTCTATGATAATGACATCTTAATAGCTAAGAATATTATTTATGTATTTTTAAAACTGATATGGGGAGATCTGTAATGGAGAGTATGTGTTAAACCATCCTGTAACTTTCAATCCAGTAACTTTGTGTTTTCAGTACAGCATGCTTGAATAATGGCACATTTATTTTAGTATAATGCATATAAACATTGGCTCCCAGGCACATCTTTCATAATTTCAATTGTATTTTTGAATTATTTGTCATATAATCCCACTGTAATGCCCACTGGCATTTCAAGGACAAACAGATTCATAAAGTTTGTCAGTGTTGTGAGTGTTTCTGGTTTGCTGTTTTACCTCTTTTATTGCAGAAGACTTGCTCCTGGACTTCCCTGAAGACACCAGCATACTACACAGAGCACAAGTTAGGTATAGCATAGTAAGGTAATGTAAAGGCAATAAACCTATTGCCCTCCGATTGCAGGAGGGAGCTGGTATTGTGAGTGTTAAATCATAATACATAATGAATGTATGACTATTATATGTAACCAATTTTAGGTATAGGAAGTTCAGCAAATATTGTGTCTTGGTGGTTGCCAGATCACTTGCATGCTTACTAAATCCTATATACAGCACTTCCGTTTGCTGGGTTACTCATTGAGCTTTTAATAGTCAACTTAATTTTAGTTAAGGTTCAGTTTAGTAACTCTTGCAATTAGTGGAAAATATTGCCAGTATTCATTTGGTAAACCATATTACTATGTTATGCATGTGCACAGTACATGCGGAGATGAAAGATAACAGATCGATTCTTATGGATCCCGTAGTCACTGGCTTTTAAGGATAAATTATAGAACCTTTTAATTATTGGGGGTAATCTTGCAGAAAATTGAATCTTGAGTTTGCATGTGTGAGGAGGTTTGGTCTCCCTTGCTCACCATAGCTTCCTAATCCCGAAAGCAGCTCCATACACTTGGATCCCTGGTGATCTGTCAGCCCATGCATTTCACATTGGTGCGGGTGAAATGCTGTTTCTGAGATGGGCTTAGATACACCGTAAAAGCAAGGAGTCTTATTTTCAAGGCAAGGTTCTCAGCTTTGTAATGCTTACTTGCTTCATCTCTGTGGAAACAGCTAGTGTACAGGAGGTAAGTCTGTTGCTTGACTCTTCTTGGATATTTTTGTGGTTTTTGTTTTATGGGTACAGGCAGAGAACTGCAGGTGAGACTTGAGCAAGCCAGGTAACATCCTTCCAAGTAAAGTACCAGGGACCATAGCAGTAACTAAGAATTAACTTGGAAACAATGTCAGAGGTACAACGTAACAACCAAATGCGTCAAGAGGATTTTTTATTTTTTTCAGAGCAAATAGATTAAAGCATATCTGGTTGATGTTGCTGGAAAATGCAGGCCTGTATGTTCCCACAGGAAGGATATTACATGGACAATTATGGCAGTGTCTTTGCCATGTTGACTGTGATCATGTCTGAATTAGGATTTCTCAGATCCATAACTACTCCAAATACAGCTCTCTCTGACAAAGTCAGTAGGAATTGTATAATGGAGTAGGCACGAAGGCATATGCAGTTTGTATCATAATTTGGCTTTTGCTCAGAAGTAGATGCCGCTTACTTTTGTGTGGACTGAAATTCAGGAGCACGTCTCCTAGTGCAGCAAGCCCAGGATCCTCTCCGTTGGGCTGCCCCATCACAGCACAAGTCAATCAATGTCTTGAGAATGTCTTGTGGGCTCAGGGTCCTGCCCCAGTTAGAAATACACTGATGTAATCAAAGCTAATAATATTCTTTGCCATATACACCTCGTGTAGAGAAGGTAAAGCTGGCAATAGGCTCCTGTCAAGCTGCATGAAGAACTGGCAGCTGAGAGCTCTGATTTATAGGAGGTTGTAGTTAAGTGAGGATCTTTACATATGAAATCATTCTCCAGCTGTATGGAAGAGCACACAGGATGATGTCTTGGCTTCTCTGAGATCAGTGGGAATCTGTCTTAGTATCTCTGTATATTCTGTATACTCCTGTGGTACTCTTCTTGCCGGTGACAGAAACCCCAGTGCAGATTTCAGCAGAATCCTCACTGTCACATTCAGTATGATCTTTACAGCATGGGTATTGATGCTAGTAATATTACAGAATAAAAAAATACTGCCAAGGATGGGGGTTTTAAAGCTCTCTATTTTATGTGTTGACACTGTAATTTTAAGTGATCCCAGCACAGAAAGTTTTTTTTTGTTTTTTTTTTTTTTTCCAGGAAGGGTGTTTTTTTCCCCCCCAGTTTTCTCAGGCATAGGATACTAAAGATCAAGACCCTGGATGCTAATTGTAAGAGAGACTTACAAAGCATTGGTATTTTTCCTCTTTGGAGAACTGTTTATTTATAAAATATTTGAACTCCTTAATAGAAAGGAGCTGTTAGAAATTTCAGGCAGTTATTCCTCTTTGACAGAAATCTGTATTTAAGATTCTGTTAGTCTCCTTTATTTATAACAAAACCTTTGAATATAATTTCCAAGTCGTTCAGCTATGATAAGTGATGTGATAATGAGGACAGAGTATAGGTCACAAGTCTGCAAATATGTGTGAGGAGGTGGTGAGCTTAACTTACCAGGTGAAAGAAAGGTTAGTATAGCAACTGCGTGAACGCTTCAAAGCATGCAGCTAGTTTGCTGCACTAACTTAATTATCCCTGCTATAGATATGTTTGATAAACATATCTGTAGCCCAGATTCTGTTACCTAGCAGTGGGAAATAGCAGAAGGCTTCTGGTTTTTTGCCAGTTGACTTGAAGCCTTCCTTTATCCTTCCTTGTGTTAGATTTTTCAAGGTCTTCCCGGCCTCTTTGCTCATTTGATGAAAAGAGACCTTTCTTTTTAGTGGTGGAAAATATTGTAAGATGGGAAATGGTGTGGCCTGATGGGGATGGGTGTGAAATGTTTAAGTGTGATAAGGACTTCATCCTATTTTAATCAAATACTGCCTGAGCCAACCCAAAACCAAACTTTTATCACTCCTACTGAATCAACTGCATTCTGGTGTCATCACTGCGTCTCATCAGGCATCTTGCACTCGCCCTGTAATACTACAGGGTGTTTTTGAGCATCCCAGCATTGTTGACTTTTTCCACAAACAGCGTGATCTGGAATGCAAAGGAGCGGGATTACCAGCAGTACCCATCATGCAGAAATGCGAGATGGTGCCCTGTTCTTTGACACTAAAATGTGGCCTGCTGTTGGCAAGCTGTGGACTTTAATAGGCAAAGACAGTAGGGAACTTCTGAGCTTTTTAGTCCTTCTGCTTCTGGAAAGTCTGTTACACAGTGAGGTACAGTTTTAAAATGTTGTCATTTTTAATACCCTCTCCCTTACGTCTGGCTGACAGATTGGGAGTGTGGAGGGTGGGAGGAGGCAAAACAGACAAGCTGAAAACACAGGATGTATACATACATTAAACTGGAGCAAAACAAAAATAAATAAACTTATGTGAACACAGAAGGGGTCTGTTTTAAGGCCAGTCTTAACTCCTCTTTTAGATGGCCTGTGGTGAAAATCATTAGCTAAAATGGATGCTATTTATGTCTCCTTTGAACTGAATTTATGCAAACTAACTCATTAGCCAGCAGTTCTAACTGGAGAGAACACCCATTAAATTTTGGTAGATTTTTGTTCTGAGCAATACTATTTTCATTGCAAACCTTAGAAATAAATAAATAAATAAGCGTGCTCTTTGATATGCACGCTTTTTCAAACACAGTTTATATTGGTTAGCTCTCTTGTTCAGAAGCCCATAGGCACTGATGCATGCTGAATATCATTTGTTCAACAGCGACCTAAAAATCAGAAATGTAGTCCCAAGTCTGATTTATACGTGTAAATCTGGAATTCATCCACTCTCTTTTGAGGTGTTACTGTGGGTTTCCCCTTCCAGAGCATGGATCAAAACTTTTCTGTTGACTGAGTAGTTTTCTGATTTGAGAATGCAGGTGAACACAGGTGTGTTTTATGGGTTTGCATTGCATTCAGTACTCATTTTGACAGCTCACACCAAAAGTGAGGCTTTGGGCCTTCCAGATTTTTATTTGTTCCACTTTGGGCATTTGAATTTTGTGAAGAAGCTGTACTTCTGTGATGATTTCTGCAAGGGGATGAGTACTACTGACTCTTGCCTGCTTCTAATAAACTCTCCGTGGTTTTCTGTTGACTTCCTCTGTGATAATACAGTCACTTTCATTTTGTGTTGATGATTAGTAAACCTTTTTATCCCTATATACGTGAGGGAGAATAAAAGTTTTGACAAGAGGCATTTCTAGTTTGATTATTGTCTGTTTTTGCTACTGTAGCAGAAAGGAGGAACACATGAAGTATTACTTGTAAATGTAGTAGCAAATAGAGCAACATAGAGAGCAACATAGATACATCATGAGCTATTACTTTTAAACACAGAGTGTTTGAAACAAGGTATTAAAAGCAATCAGTGGATGGAAAAATAAGGAAACAAAACTATTGCTTTATGTGTATGCAACTTTATGTGGCAACTAAAGGAGAACTGTGTACGTACCTGGAGGTAGTGAGGTAGTTGAATGGAAAAAGCAAGTGCCTGGGGGTCAGGAGCAGTGGGTTGCATTCTGGCTTTTCCCCTGTACGCACGCCTCTGCAAAATATTTTGAGATTTCTGGATGAAAAGCATTATAAAAGAGCTAAGTGTTACTTAAGCCTGCTTAGTTAGACAGTAGGCTTTAGTCTGTATTATTTTCTGATGTATGTTACATGAATAGTGTGTGAAACTGCTAGGAGAGCCTTTTGTTCTTGCACACTGGCTCTTTCCTCTGGCCTCTATTTTTCTGTCTTAATCACACGTTCTTGGGTGGTAAGGCACGCAGCAGCTATTTACCATAAGGAGGTGCATAAATAGCAAGGATATTGAACCAGGAACAACAAATAATTTTATGGGCAGTATTCTGGAAGAATACAGACCTCGGTGTGATAGTGTGGGGAGAGGAGGAGTAGACACTGTCCCGTGGTAGTTCATGTAACTGGTATTTTTTCAGTGTCCTGCAATGTCCTCCCTATCCCTTCTCCTAAAATGCCAATTCTGTCCTCCTCAGACAGTGACAGGAGACTAAAGGCTAGCTTCAGAGCCATGGCAGACCTGTATTTATTGCTTTATTAGTATATGTGCCACTTAAAAGCATAACCCCTAAGGCAGGACTTGCAAGCTTTCACCATCATAGAAGGATCTCTCTGTAGTGTGATGCAGTGGCTGCAGCAGACCCTCTTCTGTGCTGAACCGGACACAGAAGATGCATATGGCAGTTCAAGCAGCACTTGTTGCCCAGACGCTTGTTCTGTGCTCTCCTCTGGGCTCAGGGCAGCAGGCCTGGTTTCTCCATGCCAGTATGAGGTGGCTTGCTTAGTGCAAGAAGTGTGCGGTGTAGCTGGGCAGCCTGGGCTCTAAAAAATAGTCTGTAACTGCAAGCGTAGATTTCTAAAAACAGATCACTAATCTGGAAAAATTGTGTGTTTTGTGTTAAAGGAAGTCTTTGAGCCACAAATAGATGGGAGTTGGGAAGAGTATTGTAGAGAATTGTCACTATATGCCTGCCCTGTGATTTTTACTAAGCATCTGCTGTTTGCTGCTGTCCCAAACCAGCCAGTAAACTGAGGTGGACCCTCACTTTCATCTCTGTTGGTCACTTCCCAAGGTCCAGCAGAACATAGATGACCCTGAACATGCATGTGTGCATGTATTCAGCTGAGTGGACATTGGAATTTCTATGGAATAGATGGCAGTGGGGACATTAGCCGCTTCTCTTCATAATCTCTCTTCTAACAGTTTCTCTTAGAGTTAGTGTTTTCTGGCTGTGTATGAAAATGCTGTTGACTGCTTCACGCTTGGGATTCAAGCAAATTCCAAAACCTTGTTTCTCTTTTGTTGCTGTTGGTCTATCTTCTGCAGGGAGAATGTGAAGTCCTGTAATTCTAGCCCTTTGTATTTGTTTGTGTTCACCAGATGCTGTGTTTTCTATTATCATTATTACTTTGCTTAATTCACTTCTCAACTAGTCCACAGCTGTAAAAATAAGGCTGGGTTGTGGGGAAAAAAAAAAAGAGATGAACTAAACACGATGTTAAGTAGTCTCCTGTCACAGCAGAAATTGAGACTAGATGCTTGCAGTGTTAACGTTTCACGGGGCAGGGCTGAAACTTCTCTTAGGTGTGGAACATGACTGTATCACCGTAGTGAGTGGCAGGGTATTATTTTATCCTGAAACAGTGATTTCACCAGCTTGTTTTTAAAGGACTGTTCCATCTCTGGAGCCTAGGAGCTTCTCCAAAATGCTATTTAGTTAATTTGAAAGCAGAATTGTCTCAAAAATATGTTTGTCTAGAGTTTCCATGCTGTCTATAAATGTTTGATGCACGATAGATCTATTTATTTTTTTTATCAAGCACCTGCTTTCTTTGCCTAGCTCAGTTATGCAGCAAGGTTGTTTTTACAGTACTAAGAAGTGAGCAATATATTCCATATGCCACTGAGCTTTGTAAAGAATCTTGCTGATGACAATTTCACAGCTGCTGAGAAATAGGCCAACCCTTCCCCATAAAGAGACAGTAAGGAGAAGAATATCTATTCCATTGGGATTGGCCATGAGTCCTCCCCAACTTCTTCCCTCTTGAAGGAAAATGCTAACACTTCCGAACTATGTAACAACAGATGGTGTCAGAAACCAATTTCCATTGCAAAGCCATTTGGTCAGGAAGTATCAAAAAGTGTTTTGGAACTGTGAAAATGAATTCTTGGCTGCTGGGCTACCAATGAGAATGAGACACGAAGCAACTGCTGAACAAACCCAAGAGCCTGCTTGGGCCTGAAAGAAATGGCTATGATCAAGCGGTTTAGAAATTAAAGCCTTTACGTATGTAGGGTGTAGACTTCAGAAGTGTTATATGTATTATGGGTGTTATAAAAATCAAGCTCTTAATTTCTGGTCACCGATTGCTTGACCAACTACCAAGAAAGCAGCCTTCAAAATATGCAGAATGACCTCCAGCTGAGACAAGCTTAATATAGCTCCTACTGGCTTAGTCAGGTGGAACCTTCCCTTTTGGCTCAGCCGATTTGCTGCCCACAGACCATGAAAGTCCCAGGGCTCTGTTAACATACAGGGACACAAAATTAATGCAGAAATAGCACAGGCCGCTCTACTGATGGGTTACATCTAGGAAGTTGTGTGCGTCCACAAGTTGCTGCACACAGCAGGTTCCCTTGGTGATTTCTGTAGCTGACCAAATGTGCCTCTTCAGAGAGAGCACTCTGAGAAATATAATGTGTTCCTTTTAGAAGTGAACTGTAGATGGGTCTGTCTGTGCCACAACTCTCTGAAATAAACATCAACATGTTTTTCCCTCCAGCATTCCCATTGTGAGTCTTAGCTGCTCATATAGCTCTGTATGTTTGAAATGGTTTGATAGAACTTCCCATAGATGGGGGACATAATGGTGGTTGGTGAGCTATCTTATTTTATGTATTCTGTTAGAAATGTATACCAAATTATACGGTAATGTCATGTCACCAGAAACACAGAGCAGATGGAAGTATCTTTCCACATATTGACTCATGTTACTCTGATGAAAGGAATTTGTTTCTCTCCTTCTGTCAAGCCTGCTAGCCTCTGGCAAAGGATACAACCCTCAGTGAGGAGAACTTTACCAATAATGTTCAAGTGACCATCTGACTTAAATATTTTATTGTTGGCTGATACAGTTAGTCTGCATCAACAAAAGACTGGGGGAGCCAATCCTGTTTGTTGTGTTTGTGTAACATAGCTTAAACCAAAAATTGTTGTTCCAGGTTGAGGAGACCCCAGGGAATCAACCCTTGAGGAAGTAAGAGCTCAGCTTTTATAAGAAAACTGTACCAGCTTCAAGGCCCCAGTATCTATCTGTTTGTTTGGGAAGGCTGACATCTTGGGCCCTTTGGAGGTTAATCCAAATAAAGCAAGAGGGCAAGAGCCAGGTCTCTGACCTGTACTTCTCCACGGAAAAGTGGCACCCCCCAACACGGTTTGTATGTTCTGTGCGTAAGCTACCAAAAACACCATCTGCAAACCGCCAGCGAAATCCTGACAAATAAAATAGCTATAGATTTGCCGTGAGCAACTGAAAAACAGATTCCTTCTGTGTTTCTGTTTGTTGTGTGTGGTATTTGCCTTGATGAGAGTGCAGTTCTCTGATTGAAAGCATGTGAAACTGAACGCAAAAGGGAGCCAGGGTAATCATTAACTGACTCACCTTCTGGATGTGACAAGTAATGAACCAGTCTGAACTTGCCTGGAGCTTTCTTTGGGACAATACCCACAGGGGAAACCCTCATGCGCTCAAGTGAAGCGTTATCAAATGGGCCCTCTATTTTCCCCAAATGCCAGCTCTTTTCTGTCTTGTCTCTAACCACCTGAGGACATATAACTGCTGATCTCAGCATCCTAGCCAACATTTGCATCTCGGGGCTTGAGTACAAGATAGTCAAATCCCAAACACAGGCTTTTTTTTTTTTTTCCCCCCAAAAAAAATTACGGATGCTTTTTGTTTGTTTCGTTTTTTCCTACTAGTAAGCTCCCACAACCAGGGAAACATTTCATCTGCCCTCTCCGGGATTTTTGCATTTGCAAACCTCTTTAACCAGCATTTGGCTCTTTCCACTTTCTTACTTTGATTTGGATGACTGCCTGAAGCACCTGCTAATGGCCTGAAGCGTTCAAGTCGAAATTTGCAGTTTGCGTACCACACGCACTCAGACTGTTAGTACCTGCCTTCTGGAGCACCTGCTACTCTATTTGGGCTGGAGAACCTGCTCTCTACATGTTCACAGAAGCACCCTTCACAAAACCAGCTCTCTTTGGTTTTCTCCTGCTGTCTTCTATTCTCAGTCCATGCCATACCCCGGGCCTCAGCTTTGCCTTGGCCTTCAAGGTAGCATCTATATTTTTGTGGTTGTTGTAATATCCAAACGAGGAGCAGAGTTTCCCTAGGTACAAAGGAACCAGCCATGTTGCAAAGGTAAAACAGTCATGGTTGTAATCTTAAACATTTCACCGTAGCATGCCAGACTGTGCTTGTTTATTTGTCAAAAAAGGCTTTATAGGGAAATATTGAAGTGGAGATGCTGACTGAAATGGGTGAGTGGAGGAGGGGTAGTTGGAAGCAGAAACCAAATGAAAATTCAGTATTCAGAAAATGTAGGAAACAGCATTGCCATTCAACAGAGAAGGACCAAAAGAAGCCTGAGAGGCTTGAGGAGCGTTCCTCACTTTCTCCTGCTGCCTTTTGAAGGTGATTTCCACGTGGATGCTTCTGATGCCTAAATATAGGGGAGGCTGTTAGATTTAGTTTATATGCTGCATTTCATGAGAAAATCCTCCTCCCTGGCAAGGGACAAGCCTCCTGGAAGATCAAAGTGCAGGATATCAGAGGTAATGTCTTCCAAGAGGGCATTTTTTTTCATTTTACGGAAGCATTATCTTTTCCCAGACTCTCAGTCTGTGCTGAGGTTGTGATTGACATGGACCTTCTTTTTCCAAAAAGTTGCTTGTTTTCTCCATTAGAACAATGATGTAAGCAGTTATAGAAGCCTAAATACCGGCTTCCTGCCTGGATATTTACTCCTAGGTTACCTGACGGTCCCTTTTCCGTAAGACTCATCCTTCTCTCTACTGGCTGTATTCCCTCATTCAGTCACACAGTGCTCTCCACCTACCTTACATGCTAGCACCATGTGTGCTTTCCCACAGGAACTGCAAAATATCTCTCTGCATGCCTGTGCTGCAAACTTGTGCTCCTCTCCATCAGAGACATCTGCTCGTGCAGAACTGGGCAGGGCAAGGGCTGATCTTTCCTCCTTGCTGTCATTGGGTTGCCTCAAAATAACCCTAATTAATTTTGTGGAAAGGAGAGTTTAGTTTGCTCCTATGATGGGATTGCTCTTTGTGCGGATCTCTTGCATGCTATATTTAGGTATGTTTTTTGGAACGCCATGTGACCCGAATCAGATAACTTCTGAACTACTAATCATGTCTTTGACACTGACGCCCTCCATGGCTTTGGGGCATTTTATGGTTGTTTTCTTATATCCACAATGAAAACAGAAGTGCTTACGTACCTTCTAAAAGCTGTTGCCAGGATTAACAGATACTTAAGACATTGTTTTTATCTAAATATAATTTTGTTATTTCTAGTACAATTGTATTTTTATTGTTTCTTAGATGTTTAGTTTCAGAAAATTAATCTTAACCATCCTAGTTTTTCTTAACGGATCCCTGTTTAACCATTTCAAGAGAAATAAAGAGTTTCTTCTGGGTTTGTAGATGGAAATAAGGCAGATAGAAAAAAAAAAAAAAAAAAGGAAAAAAAAAAGCCCTCGTTTCCTGCCCCACACAAACTTTCTTCCCTTGTTTATTAGTTGGTCAATCCAAGTAGACTAAAATCCCAAAACATTGACCTGAACTGTTTCCCATCATGTTAGTGATGTCCCTTTTCTTAAGAGGGGAAGTTAGTTATCTGCTTGTTTTTTTCCTGATTCTTCAAGTTATGCAGCCAGACTTGTATCCTGTCATCATCCACTGCTCAAAGCCACTCAAGCCCTGGGGGCAGCCAAACCAGCTTTGGCTCCACATCATCATGGCTTGGGTTTGGAGCCTGTCATCCATCGCACAGCATCATCTCTTTGTTGCTCATGTCCATAATTGCCACTTCTCATGTCTTGGCTGCAGGGAGCTGGGGTATCGGCATTTTTTCATCTTCAGCTTTTTTTGCCCTGATCCCTTAAAGCCTTTTCATAGGCAACTGGATCAAAATGTCTTTTTGGTTTTCAGCAGTAGTGCAGGAGTATGGTTTCACCAGTTAGTCAGTCAGATAAAGAATAGGAGAAATTACAGAGATACTTTTCATCTTTTAGGAAGCAGAAGACAAAGAAGAAGAGAATCTTTCTTTATTGGAAGGCAAATTTATGAAGTCTAATTGTGAATACTAACATTTTTCTTTTTTTTCTTCTTTCTTTAAAAAAAAAAAACAAACTTCAAAATGAAATCCTTTGTCCAAGTGCTTATTCTTTCCCTTCTACAGTAGTAGTAAAAAGCAAAATGATACATACAACAAAGATCAGCTTTGAGAAAAAAGCAGATAATGAAATATCTGCCAAAGAGTGCAATATGTGTCTGTCAGAGAAAAAAAAATAAAAAGAAGAAAAAGAAAAAAACATTCTTATATTTGAATCTCTGAAATGTAACTGCACCAGACTAGTTGGGGAAAATTTGTTTGAAGATATATTACGTTCCACGATCAAATGGAAAAAATGGCACCTGTCATCATATTTAGAAAACAGCTGGGTAACATGGCGAAGTGCCATAGTCTCTTTTCACATGGCCTTTATGCTGAAACCATCCAAGCTCCGTTCTCAGCAACTGGAGAAACCCTGTGCCTTTAAATGGTTACAGAAACATCTACTTAGGGGCCAGCTCTCATTGCAGCAAAGCCTGCTTCTGATGCTTCTAATTAGCAGTTAATGGATTATACTTTACTTTTATAACCAACCCAGCAGGCACTCTTCTATAGTATTTTTCAGCTATTTTTGGTAGAAGATATATGCGTTTTTGCTGCTCTTTGTGCTGTCATTTTGAGCACAGAGAAAATATTAGGAATAAATCTCTATCTGAGATTATTTTAGCACTCAAATGCTTAATTTAAGTCCGATTAAGCATTTGCTAAATGTATTTTCTTTTATCTAATGTCTTAGAAAAACAGTAATGTGTTAATTGCTCTATCTGATCTAGACTTTGATGCTGAATCTCCTAAATACATGCATTTTGTTAATTAAAATATTTATATACCAAATGAAAAGCCTGTTTTTTCAAAATCTGCAAACACAGCTCCAATACCTATTCATTTAGGAAGAAAGAAATGCTCATCCAGCTGAACACAGAACAGGTACGTGCAGAAGCTTAGATGGTTCTGGAGTTAGATGGGCTTGAAGAAACTGATGTTTTTTGTACTTAATTTGAGTTAAAATAGCAACAAGGTTAGTAGCATTAAAGATTGTCAATGATGTATCTGTGCGTACATGCATATGTGTATATACACAATATATTTAGTATATATGTGCCAAATCTGGGTATATGCACATATAGCTATGTTTAATAAATGCATTTACATAGGTATTATGTGAAAGATTCTAATATTTCACCCTCGGGGAATTAATTTTGGTGCCAGATTCTAGCAGGAAACCCAGCTGACTGGTGCTGCCTTTGAACCTGCTCTCCTCAGTCGGGCAACACTTCCAGTAGAACAAAGTCTGCCACGGGTTAGGCTGGGACAGGAGGGGGAGCTCGCACTGCACCAGCCTGAAGAGGGGAGGACAAGTTACCCAAGCCCAGGAAAAGAGGGGGAGCGACCACCAGCCGCTGTCAGAAGCAGGGGAGATGTGCCCTCACTCTGCTCCCGCCTACTGTGGTCCCTCCTCCGAAATGGAGAACTGGGCTTCTCCATCCCGTACTCATGTCAATAAAAGGCAGTTATTGGTATCATTTGGTTCAAGTGCTAATTAATTCCAGGTTATATCCATGGCTTGAAGCAAAGGAAACAGATTGCAAAGCTCCCCATGTGAAAGCATGTTGGTGTTCCCATCCTGACGCAGCATGCGCTTGCTAACTACAAGGTAGGCACTAAACTGGTAAGGTCATGTTTGTTGAAGGCAGCGAGTTGCAAAACGCTATTCAGAAAAAATGCGGGAATTGGTATTATTTTTTACACAGAGAAAGGAAAGGAAAAAAAAAAGGAAGCGTTGCATAGTAGTATTCTGTGAAATAGCTCCTTCCGTGAGAGGTGATGGGATGATGGCAACTTCCTTTCTGTCCTGGTTTTAGAGGAGGATTTCTTTTGGCTGTTGGAGTCACGTAACATCCTGGCAGAGGAGGAGGGCAGCTGTGTAGGGACTGAAGAACTGGTCATTCCCCTGCACCCTCCCTCTGATTTCTGTCTGAGGTGTTGGTCCAAGTAAGTGGCTTCTTGGAGCTGCATTTCTAACCTTTGTACCAGAGCAGTGAAAGCGAGACTGAGACGCCACCAGTTTGGTGGCAGCATCCTGAGATCTCCATCAGCCAGGGCTCTGATACCTTTTGCACTCCCCAGCTTCATCTCTTGGCAGTTTGTGCCAGGGCAGTGTGAACCTCACGTTGCAGTAGGTGAGTTTATCAGGGAGACCCCTAGCCAGAAAAGTATGGCTCCTTCTAGCAGAGTTACCTGGTTGGACTTCTCGGAAGGTCAGTGTGGGAAGTTCCCATAAAAGCTGAACTTTCATGCTGGCAGTCAAGACAGATTCAGAAATTTTTAAGAACGCTTCTTTTTCTTCTTTTTAATTATATGAAATGCAGGAGAACTGTGAATAGGGTATTTTTAGATTGTGCATTCAAATATATACTATCATAGTATGACAGCAAATTAGAATTAAAATTCTTATCAAAATCTTTTTTTTTTTTTTTTAAGAAATGTACTGTAACTCGTAGTGGAAAGTTTGATGAAGAGCAGTGTGCCATTCTGCACAGAAATTCTGCTCTTGCAACTAAATTAAACATCACTGGTTGCTCTCATTTAGATGAACCCTTTTGGAAGTTCTTTTTTTAAAGCCAGCGGATTGGACTTCTAATTTTAACTCCTATGGTTTATAATTAGAAACATTTCCAAACTTGTTTACAAACACCTGCACTTGACAGTGTGTGTCTGCAATTTTAGAAGGACTCATGTGTCACTTCCAGTGGGGGTTGAGAGGGCATCTGAGTTCTTTGTGTTCATACAGTCAGTTTCAGGACACTGGAACAAAAGCACGTTTTTCAAAATAAGATTGCAAATATGCAGTCTTTTGAGAGGAGATTGCATGCAAATAGGTCTTAATAATGAGTTGTGGATTATTTCAAAGTCAGGAGGATTGGTGGTTAGTGGTCACTTGGAACAAGACTCAAATGAAACTGGCATGCAAAGGAGAAATTCCAGTAACTAATTTTAGCAGTTTGGTCTTTATATTGGAGAAGATGGTGTACAGATTTTTTGTATTTTTTTTTTCTTTGTGCATACTGCTTTTTTGCCAGCTGTCCTTCAGAAGTTATTCAGAACGAGTTTAAAATGACTTCAGAATACATCGTCGAGTTGGTTGTTTTTTCACATGAAGTTAGAAATAAGTTGCTGAACATATGAACATGCAGTGAAGCAACAGAGCATGGTTACCTTTGAGCTTGAGTGGGATGAGTGTTACACAAATCTGCATGCAACTTCTTTGCAATAGGGTGAATTCTCTGTTACTCAGTCGCTATATATGGAATTAGCATTAAATCCAAGTGGTAGTCAAAATGTTTTATTAAAAAAATTCATTACACCCTTTACACCTGACTTTAGCTGCATCACATAGGTTAACAATGTTACTTATTAATTTCTAGTATAGTAGAAAAGCTTATCCTCACTAAAATTTCATGCTGTGGGGGGGGGGTGGCAGGAAGAACACTGCAAATACGCTTCAAGGATATGGCAGTGCCAGTGGTAGGCTAAGCAGACTTGAGCGGTAGTGGCATAAGGTGTCCTATTGACTGCTTTATGCTCTTGTTGTTACTAATTAGTAGGTAAAACTCTGGTTAATTAGACAAGCCTGTTTGGCGGTTGTGTCCTCTACTGGGAACCATGGTCAACCTTAGAGGAATTGCAGGTACGGGGGGGGTAAGGAGGCCACAAAGCAAAATGTTTTTTTTTCTGGTTTCTGCTCTTTTGTTTTCCAAAAAGCACAGATTCCAATGATGAATCCATATCAGTGTCAAAGGATTGTGCCCTCAGAGGTGCTTATTCTCTATCAGTTTCATTGAGAGTTGATACAAGTGGAAGAAGGCACCGGAATACCTTTGTGTAGGCATGGTCTTTGAAGTTAAACCTGGAGTCCGCAGCCTAGATTCTGTGCTTGACCCCTCTGCAGAGCACATAGCTTATACTCACTGTGGGGCTGTTCCAAAGCAATTGCTTACAAGTAAATAAACAGACAATTAAAGTAAGCATTTTGAGTACAATGTATAGGTCCAAAGAACTATCTTTTTTTATCTTTTTCCATCTGTAAAACAGTTGTGCCTTGTAACTGTTTTTCTTATATCCTATAAGGCAATATGATTTTAACAAGCATTCACTTTTTATAGCGAACAGACTTTTTTTTTTTAATTTACTTTAATTTCAGCTGTAAATAGCTGAAATTACGATGTTACTTACATAGTCCTCAGCATAATTTCTTAGCAAGTATGAATGCAATCAATAAATCACTTTGCAGTCATATTAGATTGTAACCATATTTGAAAATAGCTTCAAACACAGTTTACAAACCCCAGTGCTGTCAGGGTCCCAGCTGATGACAGTTAAAAATACCAGACACTTGCAAAATTGCTAATGATTCAAATATGACCATAGAAATTAGAATCAAGTAGAATTAAAAACCACTCCTCACCTAACTAGAAACTTACATTTTACTGTGAATTCTACCTGGAGATAGCACTTTCCAAAGTGATGCTCTGAGGGTAATGTTGCTTCATGCCAGCGTTATCAGTTTTCCTCTATTTTTGTTTGGTTGTGTCAGCTCTATGCCCATTTTCCTAAGTGTTAATATGTAGAAATGTTTTCAAAAGGTTAGGGGAGGCTCAAAAGCAGGAACCACGCAAGTGTGGAAAGATCCACCTATCCAGCGAAGCCTCAAAAACATGCAAAAACTTCTTTGATGTCTGAAGTCTCAACTGACCATGAAGTTACTGACAAGCATTGTCAGATTGATGTGATAAGAAAAGAAGACCTCTGTGGGATACTTATGCAGCGATCTGATCTGTGCAAGCCTGACCAATTCTTTGGTATGAACCTTCAGATGACCTGGAGTGTGTGGTGCATACATGAAGGATCAGTTCTTGGGATAATCTGCCTGGCTCCTGTAGGGAAACAGCCCAGAGACATCTTTCTTTTGGTGTATTTAAAGGGATATTGTATTCCGCAGGAAGTGGTAATTAAGATAAACGGAGGAGGCGTGTAAAGAAAGAAAAAGGGCTTCAGAGTTCTGCCTTGGTTCTTCTCACAGTAACTCTCATTTCAGGTAAAATTGGTTCTGCACGCAGAGAGCCACATGGTGTAATTGAATAGCTTGAGTCACGGTATGCATAATATAGCGGCGTGATTTGGAGAACTGAGCTCATATCCAGGTACCTGGGCGTATGAAGGTGTACCATATACCATAAACTGTAAGGAGGGAAAGCTCCAGAAGGCAGTATCTGGCTGTGGTTAGAAATCGGCTGTGGATGTAAGGCGACTGCTTGTGTAGTGCCAAAGGGTGTTGATGTAGTTCCCCAGTCCATGAAATCCCAGCATCGAAGTTATGGCTCTGTCCCCAAAGCTGGAACGCACTGCAGACCCAGAGATGCAGATTCTTTATCCACTTTTCCCATAGTACATAGCTGTAAACCAGTTTCTCAAAGTCCATAAACAGATGTGAAAAATGTATTTTCCATAGGAGAAGAAAAGGTAAAGAAAATTGTGACTATTACTATGGCCTACTGAAAATAATCAGTAGTTTAGCTTTTTACAGCATCTTGTTTTATTACTGGTGAAGAAGTTTTCTTTAAGAAGCTGTTTGATATTTCTGAAGTAATATCATGCTACAAAAATATGTATTTTTAATTCTTAAAGAGACTATTACATCCAGTTGTACTGCAGCTGAAGGGACATAGGTCAAATGTATGAAGTGAAACTGCTTCAGAATAACCTGCCTTGGTTTAAGGGACGGTTAATGATAAATTTATTTTTGTGACCCGTCTGCAAAGTATTTGTATACTAATTAGGACCTATTTTGAGGACAGAGCACGTGAGCTTGTAAGAAACCCCTTTTACAGGATGGGAAGGGCAAGGGGATTTTTGTCCCCAGTGAGTGCAAACCCCATCTTCTTTACAAAGCATCACTGAAATACATGTACTATTTCTGAGTAGTGTATGAACCTTGGCTCATATGGACATGCTTCTTAAGTTGGCTCACAAGAATAGTTGTAGCCAGCTAAGATGCTCAAAAACAGAGCACCGGGAAAGAAACCGAACTGACTCAAACTATAGTCATAGTTTTTAACTTTATATAATGTCTTTCGCAATTTAGTAGAAAATTGCCTTTATGACAAGCAGCAAGACCTGTTGTGTAAGTAATCCAGCCACAGTGCTGTTTGGTATCTTGCTTTTCCCTTGAACATCTCTGCGATGTAAGGATTGAAGGAATGAGTGCCTGATGCAGCTTCTGCCTGGCTCCTTGGTAAGTCATTTGAATCTGTCTTTCCGTACAACCACTTTCTAAGTTGCTGAGCAAAAATAAGGAAATTTTTCAGAGTTCTTTAAAAGAGAGCTGCTAATCAATTTTTCTTATTATTTTATGCCCTGTGATTTTTACACCACCCCCACCAGCTGGTTAATCATGCAAAAGCTGAACACTTCATTAGCCAGAACATGTTTGCCCATGGGCATTTCTGTAGTAAATTAGTTCTTTCTATTTATACAGGTAAGTCATGGCCAAAAGTCTTTAAGGTGCCAAAGGTAAGGCTTTGAATTAATTCTTTTTCTGAGTTTTCAAGAGAACTAGATTTAACTTTGAGCGCTGTTGATTTGAAATTACTTTTGAATTAAAGATTGCATGGATAAAAAAGCATTCTCAGATTGGTGCAAAATACATTGTGTCTTTCTGGATCTCTAATGTGGCCGTTCTGGTACTGCCTTCCTTGAAAAAAAAACAACAAAAACACATGCGTACATCCACCCTGTATCTATATGCACAGTATATACATCTCCATGCACAGACTTTGTTTGAGGGGCATGTGGCATATTGACCAGTGTTTTTCCTTTTTTACTCTTTGCCTTTTAAACTATTAATTGAAAATATGTGGTTTGTAGATGCTTTTTTCCCTCAAATCAAATGGTGCCCTCTGAAAGCCTAGTTTAGCTCGACAATGAATTTAGCTCTCAGGCTTTGGCCATTGCAATATTGTTTGAATGCCACCATTTCCTGCAATCAATGTAATTTTATATCTACTTGGAATAGAAAGTCAAGATGGTGATTGCCTTAATTTAACTCAGTGTTGGATTCATTAAGGAGCTGATCCTGAATTCCTTTCAGATCAAAGTCTGTCTTGATTTCAGCAGAGCCTTTTGGTGCACAAGGTGTGCGGTATCCTTCTAAAATGTTGTCATTGTGACTAGTGAATAAAAACTAAATGTGCTGCTAAATTTAGGCTGTTGCTCATGTCAGCTTCCTTTTCTAAATGACGGTAAGTGCATTCCATAAATAGTATGCCTCTTATGTTGTCATATCTCTTTGGCTTGCTTTGCAGTATTTTACAGGATATTTGCAAATGAATTTTGTGTTCAGTAGGCAGGGGATGAAAATAACACTACTCATTGGGACTCCATTAACCCGCAGCTAATGAGGAACCATTTCAAGGGCTGGATGAGTGTAATTCAGATTAGCCTGCGTGCCAGACTGCTCTGCTCCTGCTCAGACTTGCGCTGTGCCATGCTCTCGCAGTGGTCAGGAGGGACAGAGCCCGGTGCGGCCGCTCGGGCGACAGAGCTGGTGTTCCTGTGCAGACTGGTGTCAGTTGAGTTTTCTGAGCTTCAGGTTCCCTTTTGGAAGGTAGGAGAGAAGAGGGAGAGTGTGGGGAGGGTTGTGCGTGTGCGCGCGCATGTAGGTAGGTGACGATGATCTTGACTTCCCTAGCAAAGTGTTTTGAGATGTAATGAAATACTCCACAAACACTAAACTTGTGCTTGCTGGTTGATAGCATTGTTACCTGTAGAAAAGGGTACTATGTGATGACAGTAAAGGTGGTCCAGACTGGCCCTTAATTAATTTTATTTTCAAAATCTATATTAGTGACTGTCATGAGGGCACCTGGGCACTTTACATCAATAAAATAATCAATTTAAAAAATGTGTAGACCAGAACTCGCTGCTCACTAACAAAACTCCTGTTCTCCGTGACGACTAAAGGTCAGTCCAAGGCTGGCCAAGCAAGCAGGACTCGCATTTCTGTGTCTTGAAGCTTGCCAGGTGCCAACTCTGGCTTCATACCACCAGGAGCAGCTTCCAGATGTCCATAGTCTCTACGGAGAATGTCCTGCTGCTGGTCCGTGACTTATTAACCTCCTGGAAGTCTCCTGTTGGCTTCAGGGCCAGTGGAGAAGGTGGACGAAACCTCGTTCAGAGGCTGGTCCCAATTAAAAATGTGACTTCACCAGTTGCAAGCAGCAAGCTAAAATGCAGGAAACAGGGACTCGGGGGAGCTGTGCTGCTGGACTGAAGCTGAAAGACCTCCTGAAGAGCAGGATAGAGGTCTCTTAACCAAAGAAATGTTATTGATGATAAATGGTACATTGTGCAAGCTTAGCAAATTCTCTAGGAATATAATGCTTCCCAATGTTTTCTTAACATGTGTTAATATTTTATGATACCTGTGCATTAAGGGCCGGTTCCTACAATGTTTAAGTGAGTTTGGGATGCTAGAATTGCCTTTATGGACTTTTAAAAAAGAGTGCTGGTTACTAAAGATTAGTTAAATTTCCAATAGTGCTTAGCATGCTGATGGTATGAAATCAGCTTTTTGTCTATTTTTCGTACATCAGATGTGTGTATGTAATCAAATTAGATGTTGCAAAGCTTAATTTTATTTATTTGTATTGGTACATTTGGGGCAATAATCCCACTTTAATACATATCTAATTGTGAAAATAACACAAACTAGGAGATCCCAGACATCACTGTGATTTTTATGTGCGAGATAATAATATATTTTGATGTCTTGAAATCCAATTGAACTCAAGCTGAGCTTAAAAAATCCAAGACCTGATTCAGGAGAATTCAGTCCCATCTGGCCGGTGGGTAGCAGGTGTGCAGTGTGCATGTGTGTGTTGTGTGGGGAGGGAGGGAGGGGGGGTTTGCAGGGAGTCAGACATTTCTCTTTTCCTCTAAAGCTTTAATTCCAGTTTACTATTGTGGTCTGAGGCTCTCTGCAGTTTAAGTTTCTGCATAATTACCAACATCTATTGTTGGTCTCCATTCCTAGACAACAAAATGGTGATGGTGAATGGCAGAAGCAAGTAAGTCTACAGCATTATGAAGACATATGGTTTCTAATTCTTAAAGTTTCAATTTTGTTTCTAGTTACACCCAAGACTCTTTGTTTGGGAGAGTGCACTTTTGCAAGTTGAAACACACATGATTCTTTAAGGCTGAATGAGAGAGGCTTCATTATGGTGTTGGGTGTCAAGGTCTTTTTAAGAGTTGTGTTTTCCAACAGCAACAAAGTGAAAGTTTCATCTTTTTATTATAATAAAACAGAAATATATTGTGTAATTTCCATTTTCAATAGATAATAGTCATTCTACATTTTTGTATTACTGCTTTATTATTATTATTATTAGAAGAATTTTAACAACCTATTGGATACCTTGAGCAACCTTACTGGTTTTACTTTATTTCATGTAACCTACAGAATCATGTTCCAGTTATTCTCATTTTCCTCTTTCTAATTCCTTTTCGTCATCTTTTTATCAGATGCTGTCAGTTACTTCTTCAACCGTGAGCTTTTTACTTCGGAGGTTTAAGAACCTGTTCTTCCTTGACTTTTAGCATTAGCTATTAAGTTAGCTCCCTTTTATACTCCTATCAACTCTACCTTTTCAAACTTTTAAGTATTTCCCGTTCCTTTTATTTTTCACTGCTGTGCAACTTCAGACTGGAAAATCTTTTGGCATATGTGCTTTTTATGGGAGCTGGCATGCAAAGCATTACTTAAGAAAAGAAGTTAGCAAGCCATCATACTTCTTTTCTAGTTTTTAACTTCATGCTACTACAGTAGATGACACTTTCCTACTGTATTTCACGGGGTTTTCATGGTGAACTGACTTAATTCCTAACATAGAGTGGAGCTGGTGCTGTGTTGCCAAGAGAAGTCCATCTAGTTTGACAGACAAAATGATAAGTGTTTCTCTGGCCATCATTGTAAAGATCTCCCTTGTATTTGCTTTATGAAGTTAAATGGAAGAGGTCAGCCCCTTTGACAGAGCAGATTCTTTTTTCTAGCAATAAGGCTTTGCATGAAAACATTTTTTATTAAGCAAGTCATCCATACTGCACCGTAGGCTGTTTGAGTGTAACAGTATGTTACAGCCTGCAAAGTTAATGCAGTTAATATTCAACTGAACTTTTGGGGGGTTGCTAATCCCTTAGGCGGGCTTAGCAGAAAGGGCAAACATATTTATAGCACTTTGAATCAGACTGCAGTGAACAAGTAAGAGTATGTGTTATACCATTCAAATGTTATACAATTTCAGGAAAGCTCAGTGCATAGTCATCTTTTAATAGTACTTATGTTAGCGATATACCTCATCTGTAAGCAACGGAGTTGGTGGTTCAGTGGACAACAGGTCTGTTAAAATGAGATCGTGTAAGGTCTTGAGATTCCTGTTCTGGTGATAAATTCTGCCAGTTCTGAACAGATTTATGGGCTGTTTAATTAGGAACTAACTGTATTCTTTAAGCTCTGTCATTTGTATTATTCCCTAATAGGATTTAATTGGACTTTGTCGTGTATCTGACTATGACTGAGTACATGCAGGGTTGTCAATAGCCTAGTTTATATAGACCACCGTATCTTACTATCTTTGTAGAAGTAAGAAGATCATTCCTGAATGATTTTTCCTGTGGAGTGGAAGTGTGGCATTGGTCAGAGCTTGCTTTGGTTAGAGGCCTGGGTGCATTGGGCAGAAGAGAACAGGGTTAAGTCACAGGCAGCAGGAAGTTCTCGGAGAAGCTGAAGGGCCCAGACTGAGAATCTCCAAAAAGAGGAGGGTCATGTTTCCTTGAGACAGAAACTCACCATGTTTATGTCATGGACACAACTTGTAGTTAGTGTACTGTTATACGGTAAAGCACATGAAGACCCCGTAATGCTACGAACCCATCAGGGTAAGAGAAAAAGAAATTACAGATCTAGATTTTCCACAGTTTTTGATTCTGTGGGATTTTTAGTCAAAGGAATAAGAGGTCCATGAACTGGTAGTCAACAAAAAGTTATTTGTATATTTTCTTTTATTTTTAGTGAGAGATGAATCAGTATGTCTGCTAACAGCTGTACTCCGTACAGTAGATGTTTAAGGTGGAGTTTTGTTGTCATACAAACATAGAATACAGGCCTAATGTGGCCATTCTATTCTAATTAAGATTTATTTAATATATTTTACATTTTGACCATTTTTACAATTTTTTTCTAGATACTGTATACTGTAGTGAATGACTGCATCATAGAATTTGACCTCAGAGGTGGCTCAGATGCCTGAATTTATGCGTGTGCTCAAATCATTGATTTGCCAGATTACCTGCACCCACTCCTTTTCCCTTTTGATCTGTGTAAACCACATTGGTCATTCATAATCATTCAGAAAAAAAAGTCATACAAAATAATTTACAAGTTGGAATTGTTAGGAAAAATGGAAATATGTTGATAAAGATATTTAGATCTGTTTATTTATTAAATTTTCAATTAAAAATAAAATGACTGAATACCAGGTTAAGTTAAAGTTATGTATTGGTGTTGTTTATGTCTGAAGTACCAGAAAATAACTAGTTTATTATATGCAAAATTTCAAATTCCAGAATATATTAAAATATTAGCTCAAAGGTCAAAAGCCTCTCCCAAAGAAGAATGGAAATTAGAAGGGAATTTGGGCTAACAAGGTTAAGACACAGTGGGTCTGTAACCAGTGCACACAGGTGATGTGACTGCCACTTAGGTGGGGTTCCTTTGATTCCTCAGCCTGAATGCCCCCAGCTCATGGTTAGATCATGCAAATCCTAACCGAGATTCACCCTTATGCCTCTACATCTGTAATTGGAGTCCACAATATTTCTTTCATTTTATTATACATTATATACAGACATCCAGAGTAAACTACACAGATTATGCTGGTGAAGGTATCCTGGATCTTTCCTATATATCCTGCAGCCGTCTTGGAGCTTAGATATACATGAAACCATCTGCAGTTTTACTGGGAAAATAAAGAGTTAACACTCCAGTGATGTTAACTGTGATAAAAGCTGTGTGTGTGTTACTTTGCTGTACTATATACATTTATAAGCTCTTTTTATAGTAGCACTCCTGGTAGCATTCCCAGGAGCAGTCCAAGTCCAATCAGGACTGGTATGCCATTGTGCAAGGTGTCGTTCTAATTCATGTGTAAATGTGGAGTGGTTGCTGCCCTGAGGATATTACAGTGAAATTACAAACAGTATAAAAAATAGTATAAGGTGTTGAGGAGAAGGAGGGCAGCTGCAACGAGATGCATTTGCCTTGTTAGGGTTGCTGTACATACAGCCTGGTTCCAAGTGTTGGACATTTCACTTATTGACAGGTCTGCTCCCTTCAAGAAAATTAGCCTCTTTGTCTTTAGTCTGTCTTAGTTGTTTAAACAGAAATGTAGAAAGTATGAAATGAATCATTCCTCTGATTCTTTTAATGTCATGCTCTGTCTCTAGTCATGACCAACCCTGGATGTCTCAAGGAAAGTTGTAAGAGCCTCACAATGGGCAGATATGGGGTAATCTTCTCTCTACATGGTCTCATTCTAATATTTCATTATTAGAATTTAATTCAAGCCTTGAAGTTTAAAAAATATTTGTCATTTCCCCTCCTCCACCATCCGCTGTGTTTAAAGTATGAAGTATCTTCCTCCAAGCCTCTGATCTGATCTATTCTTGAGGTAGTTCTACCTCTTACTTGATGTGCAGACAAAATTCACAGTTTGGGAACTACTGTGACGGTTTTGTTTCCTCTGATGCCAGAAGACACTGGTAGACGCCCTTCTGTAGGGAGGTGGGAGAAGGCAGAAGCATGTTGAGCACTTATGGCCTGTGTGTTTGCATGTCACCATATGTCAAAGCTGTGGCTGGATTTCTCCCATTTCTTTGAATATTTTTAGAGGCTAATTTACAGTAAAGTGCAATAGGAAATAACCATAAATAAATCTGGGAGTCTTTGTATTAATTTCTTCTGCTAGCTGTGTACATATGAGCAGCTTGCCATTTGCATATGTGAATCTTGTCATAACAATTTCAGGAAGTGATTTGTTAATAATCAAGTTCTCAGAACAGCTTTAAATCAGTAATTGATGTAGGTCTGGATAAAGCAAGCCTTCCGCCTGCCTATTTTGTGGAGCATTTTTGGCAAGTTTCAAGCTAGCGTGAAAACTAGCCATCAGAATAAAATTTAGGACAGCTGGGATGCTTTGCAGTGAAGACTTTTGGCTCCATAGTTCAAATAATCACAATAGCAGCTCAATTTAGCCTTTGGCTGGATAGGTTTGGCAGGGCACAATGAAAAATAATTATTTCATGGCCTGCTTATTTGTCCCTTAACAAATAAACTCTCTGACCTATGCAGGCTTATGTAAATATGCTGCCGTATGTGGGGTTGTAGAACACTGTAATGTCCCCATTTGGAAATATGTTTTATTTTGCCCTGATGTTACAAACTTTTTTTTAGAGTTCTGTTTGGGAAGCAAAGAAAGGGATGGCAGGCATGAGATGCTGAAGCCCAGACAGCCAGGCTGAGTCTAAAAAGCCATCAAACAGTCTTCCTTCTGAAAACACATCCATTAGTATGCAGTGTTTTCACTGTTGTAATAATAAGAGCAATCATGATACGAACAAGTCCGTCTCTTCACAGCCTTCCCACGCGGGATGGAGAATGACAGCTCCTAAGCATTTGGATATTTGCCTGCATGTATGCTGCTTAGCTAACCACGTTTAAACTTTCTAGCCATCTTAGAGCTTCCTGGGTATCCTTTGCAATTGTTGTAGTGACAGCTTAAAAATGCAAGACTTGGAGGGGGGAGAAAAAAGCTTAACAAAATGCTCTTTGTGTGTGTGTGTGTAAGGGGAAGTTTTATTGCACTTAGTGATGGAGAGACGTGCCGCGCTACTTTCTGTCCCTTTGATTTTAATATTTGCAATTTCTGTTGAACTGGCAGCAGACAATTCATAATGCTGTGTTTCTGTTTCCCTGTCTAGAGGGGGAAAAATACATGGAACAATACAGATCAATGTTTCTGTCTTCTGATACCACCATTTTGGTTCTCAAACAGTAGAAGGATGTCTTTTCTCAAATGATCCGAAAGATCTCCCTTAGAAGAGCTGCTTTACACGCTTGTGCACATACACACGTACATGCTCAGACTCTCACTGAGGTGGTTATGATCTGTTTTTAATAGTGGAGCTTCTTCTCAAAGTGTCATTTAAAAAAAAATCAGCAGTCATGTCATGCATCAGGATGAATTTCTAAATGTAAATGAGATTCTCTCAGTAATTTATTTACATTTGTTTTCAGCACAACAAATGAGACATCACGTAGCTTCATAATTTCCCATGACCGAGTCACCAGCATGAGGTGTGTAATTTACCCTGATTTAAGATGCTTATCTAGGGGTTCTTGCAACAATACCTGGTGAGGTTTTTATACTACTTTTTGCTGGCTTTTAACTAATCTACTTCACCTTCTTCTCTGTTTTTCAGTTGAAATGGAAGGCTTCTTGATGCCTTTTTTTCAGTAGAGCTGAAAGAGGAATGGCTTTTTTATTTTGCTTTTGTTTGTTTGTTTTGTTTCTTCTGTGTATTTCCTTCTCATTCTGGTAAAAATCATAGGAGGCTTCCAGTAGTCACAGTGAACGTATCTTGATTTGCAGTCCAGTGATGCTGGAAGGAAATGCTGACTGGGGACATTTCTGGAAAAAATGGTCATCCAGACATGAAGCATAAGTGAGAAGTGTCCTGCAGTTATTGGTTCTCCCCTTCTTTTTCAGCTGAAATACTGCATCTTGGACCTGCTCTTGGCTCTGCTGTTGACTTGCAGTCTCTTTGGTCTGCTGTGTGGCTGAAATGCTACTTACATTACTGGAGCTGTGAAAGCAAATTTTCAGATAATGTGGGCACAGTCATGTGCCACAGATCTCATTTGTTTTAAGCCTGTAGTTGGAACATTTAGATGTCTAACTACTTGCTCGAGTATTTCAGGTAGGTAGATGATTAAAGGTGCAATGTACCATGCATACAATTTTGTACCTCTTATCTTGCAGTCTCAATTAAGGCTTGACTAAAAATCAGGGCAATAGTATTTGCTATTTTACAGGGTAAAAACACAAGAGAACTGTGAGATTTTGATGAAAGTTTCTGATAGTTCAGTAATAGTACAATGTGCTACATTTCATAATTATTCTATGGCAGTAGTTATTGTGCAAAACCATGCCACATTTTTCTGGAAGTCTTCAGGGTTAAACATACATGAGTGCTCTTTTTCTCAGTGAAACATGAAATTATTTTTTGTTCATTTCCAAAGCAAAATTCAGTGTTTTCCTTTAAACTGAACGAGCAGATTCCAAAAAGAATAGATTTGGACTGTTTTTTAATGTGCACTGTACATACTAGGACCCAGTTCAGATTTAATTTTTGGCCTGCTGGCCATTTCCTTAACATTACATGGGTCTAGCACCAAATTATGCTGATGGCCTGTCTATCACCAAATTATTTACAGAACTGCAGTTAAATTATAGAAATCTTCCAGACAGGCAGTGCTCTGGGCAAATTACTTCATCAAAGTTATTTTCCATGGTGTACTTAAGCAAAGGCTTACAGGAACAACATGAATCTTTTTTTGGTATGTGATTATGCATATGCAGTAACAGTCTCCTTTTTAGAAATAGCTAGCTTTATACCTGGGAAAACAGAAGAAACCCTGATAAGGAAATTACTGATGTCTGTGTTGTCCTCAGTTTGAAGCAAAAGTTTTACATTAAGTGTAAGAAGTGCAGAAATAGGGCCAGCAACAGGATGTCCATTTCTGCACACTGTCGTCTCATTCAAGGTCTTGGGACACAAGTTTTTTTTTCCATAGACGTATGGCTGCACACCTCTGTGCACTTGTATAATCAGGTGATGCACAGTTGCACACAAGTGCAAGCACACCAGACAGCTTTACTAGTTTACCTAGTTTCTCTTTCACACTGGCCACTGTTACAAGGAGTAAGTGCTGCATGTACGTTTGCATATCCGAAGGCAGATATGCAGTCTTTTCCTACATTACCCAAATCTAGCAAGATTTGAGCTGCTGTATGATCAAGAATATAAATACTAAAAGCAGCCCTAACTCCTTATTATAACTGGCATCCATTCAAGCTCTGTTCCAGAGTTTAGAAATATAGTCAGTGCAGAACATCTATATTTGGGTTTATATGTAATGGTCATACTTACTGGTTCACTTGGAAGAGTGTTGGCATAGATCCCTATGTAAGGACTCTGGGTCCAGTGTTGATGTTTAGCTCAGTGGGTTTTTTTTATCACTGCATTTTTTATTTTTTTTTTAGTATTTCATTTTAGTGTGTTTGCACTGTGAAACAAGGATGCCTTTCCAGCCTCTGCATGGTTGTGTGCTTTTGGTTTAATGCATATAAAAATTTGGGTTTTAGACTGACTCCCATGCATAAATTCTAGTGGGAAAACAGGTGCTTGAAAATCTCTGTTTTCCAGACCTCCATCCACCTATATCTTTAGAGTAAAACTTAGCCAAGTGTAGATGGCACGCTCAAATAGGGCCTCTGCACTCATGGCCCAGGCATTGAAAACGTCGTACATGTGGAGAAAGACAACAGGCTCAAAAACACGACAGTTAAAGGTCTTTGCATACTGAACATCCAATTTAACTTAATTTCCATCCAGCGTTGGGCAGTGTTTGTTGTTAAGTGAGGATTGCACAGACCCTTGGGGCCAGATGTGGGGAACCCACTCTGCAGCTTATCTGGGTGGGTTCAATTCAAGTATGTGAGAGGTGGGGCTTCGAAAAAAAACAGGCATGGGAAAGGCATAAGGTTTGGAGCTTCTCTGTCACTGCACTGATTGTAATTTACGTAGCAAGCTTCTCACAGCCTGTGCTAGTGCAGTATGGGGACTTATGCAATAGCTGGAGTAGAAAGAATTCCTCCTTCTCTCCCCTTCTGGAAATTGCTGTGGTTCATTCTCTTGGTTGAGGATTTTTTATATTGTCAGGATGTGAATGTATGTGTATGGATCTCCTGTTCTCTTTAGCAGAATCAAGACTGTTTAAGAGCCTCCTTGATTTACAAATGCTCTTAAACACAGGAAGATACTCACAACTGGCAACTGGTTTCTCAACAAAATGGAGGAGCCGTGCTCTCAGGGCCCCTGATTCAGTAGCAGTAAGTGCCAAGATGGCTGCTGCTGCGCAAATACGGCGAATTCAAGTGTCTAAAATACCCACGAAGTTCCAGATTGTATATCTCGCAAGTTCTTTACTCCCCCAGTTCTAATCCACATCTCACTTATTGCTAGAGTCAACAGTCTAATAGTAACAAAAAATAAAACCTTTCATCATCTATTGATTTTCAGTCTTTAAAAACTGACAATAAGCTATTTTTTGTCCAATTTCTCAATAAATAGGAACATTTATTGGTTTTTCAGTTTTATTGTATTGCATTAGAATATATTTTACTGCATATAGTGGGTAATGTAGCATCAGGAGACATGTTTACATTCAGCAAGTAACTTCTGAAACTGCATAGCTCAACTAGGATATGAAAACATATTTGTAATACTAGCTTAATTTAGATTACAATACAGAATAATCAGACTTGAGTTCATTTTTCTATTTATTCTGTTGTGATCTTTTAACTAATGTAGAAGAGGTGCCATAAAAAATAATTACAGATACATAATTTACTGATAGAACATCAGTAAAGGTGAACATCTACTTTCATCCCTATCTGGGAGAGAGGGAGGAATTTTGTAGTTAAGGAAGCACCACAGTATCTGGGTTTACTTCATAGAAATCCACCACTGATAGTCTTGCACAGCTTGGCCAAGTCATGACTTCTGCCTGTGTGATGCTGTGTGTCAAATGATTTGGCATGAGCATCTTCTTTCTCAGTGTCCTCTGTTCCTTTCTCTCTCCTCCTAAACAAGGAGACAAACTGGAATCTGATTTAGCTGTGGTAGACCTTGGGATGTGGGGTCCTGAGCCACCTCCCTGCTGCTGCCTACCTTCATGGTGGGAGATCACCTGGTGGGTGTTTTCCTTTCCAGAACCTTTGCCAGGAGATTCTTACAGTCAACAGTTGCCTCTTGCTTACTCTTGTAGTGAGAAATGGCAGTTTGATATTTTATTTTTATTCATGCTGTAGAAGCAGTTTAAGCTAAGTTCTAAGCTACTTTTTTTTTTTTAATTTTAATTAAGAAGCATTTATTTATTTATTCATTTATTTATTTTGTTGACATTGGCCCCACAGACAAAGAAAGTAAGGTCCTAGTTGTTTCCATCCTACCACCAGGAAGCCTGAAGTGGGACTGTACAAAAGAGACTCTCTGCTTTAAGATGGTTGAGCCACTGCCATCTCCAGCCCTGGCCTTTGCAGAGCTAATGATCATCCTGGCAGGCTTCTCAAATTAAAATTTCACCTGGGTCATGAAACATTTTCCTTTATAGTACAAAAATAGAGACAGTTCTGGGTTATGGTTCATAACCATTGAGTGATAAGGATTGTGTAGATGATAGGAAGAAGAGAGAACTTTTGGGGCAAAAGGCTTCATTTTCTGTGAACTGGGTGTGATGCTGCAAGGCATGGGCTCTTTCTCGTAAACTGCTGTGATTGTGGCTTCTCGGTGTAATCTCAGTGCTTCATTGAGATCAGATTCACAAGGAGTTAATAGATATTCAGTGACCAAAGCCATTTATATTTCTCTTTATACACAGAAGTGAAGTGGAGCATGTAAAATTGGAAAGCAAAACCAAACCTGAAATTCTCTAACTTTATGGCTTGTGTGTGTGTTATTTTCCCATGATCTTTAATTACATTCTGTTCTTGGGGGGAGAGGGGGATGCTAATCTGGCGCACCAACTGAGGGAAAAACAAACTGTTTTGCATCGGGAGCCTAGATGACAGCACACAGCAAATGCAAAATTTGACATTCATATGAAAGTGAGCTAAGCAAGACCAACAGAAGAGAGCCAAAATGACTGCAGCAACAGGAATACAAGTGGTTTAAGGAAACATTTCTCTATTATTGAAATACCACAGTCAACCTTTAAGGTGGTGGTGATTCAATGTAGATTTTGTAGAGCAGCAGAGATGACTGTTATAAAAGGAATGCATGATTGGATTCAAGTTCATGAGGAGCTAGGTTTAGAAGATGATTGCCCTTCCTTCTTTGAACATACAATATAGTGGAGTTCATTTCATTCCACTGAATGAAATGATGCTATTTTCAGGACTGGTGTTTGCTGTGTTTGCTAATGAATTTCCAAGGGGTGTTTGAGCCTGGATATTTACTGTAGAGATGCTTGCAGTCAGTTGGAAGAGGTGCAACTGAATGTGAAGCTAAACTCTGTGTGCGTACAATGCTGCTCCCTGTGATTCTGCCTGCAGTTGTATATTCAACATCAGTCTGCAATAGTAAATAATTTGTAAGAGTCCAGCTGTGAATTAAACAACCTCTACAAACAGCATGCAGGGCACAAAGTCATGTGATATATTTTTTCTTCTCTCACTGGATAAGATAGTCTTTCAAAAATTATTCCTACTTCCAGTGAAAACAGATAGTTTCCATAGTAAGGTGAACTTCAGCTTGCAATTAATTAAATCTTGTTTGCAACCTTGAAACTTCTGGTATTTTCAGGAGTATTTGTGTGAACAAAACAAAAATGTGTGAACATTGGCCAGAATGAGGTGGAATTAAAAATCTTGGGAATGCTCCCATGCCAGTGCCAACTCATGAAAACCAATGAACTGGGTGGATGCTTTTGCAGGTATAGCAAAAATGGCCTCTGCCCTGTTCTTTGATTTTGACCTCATCCTCATCCCCTTGGCTTGGAGCTAGATGCTCCACAGGGTGCTGAGTTTCTGTACAGAAGTGAATGTGTTCTGCTATACAGCTTGACTTAGTAGCACTATATGCATGCAAGATGTAACTATTTATCAGAATTAGGGGTCAGTAGGCTATCTAAAATGGAATTCCCAGGGTGTTTTAATGCTGTGTTTAAAGACAGTGGAGAATCTGGCCTAAAGGTATCCTGAGTAAATAAAGCCTTAGGCACAGGTCTTACCTTGACTCTCCACTCATTATTTTTCGTGTTCATTCATGTACTGTTCAGATGTCAGTGGGAAGTTTTGCCATGGTGGGTAGCATGTTCCAAAGGACCTAAGTTCTTCCTGGGGAGGAGGACCAGGGCAACTGTGATGTGTGCCAATTCAGCACCTCTGAGTGGCACATGAGAGCATCTCTCCTGCTCCTCAGTGGCACTAATGCATGAATTGTATAATCATGGAGCCAACTCCATGGGCAGGATGTCTTATACCTTTCCCAGCTGTGACTAGTGTGTTTACCTTTAATTGGATATGTCCCCTCAGGAACATGTGTTACAGTGAGCTTTAATCTGGGTTCAAATTTTAAATCTTAATTTTGATGTGAACCCTTTGGGGGGAGGAAAAAAGAAAGGTAAATTGTGCTTTGAAAAAGAAAGAAAACAAGTGAAAGGTGTAATGGAAGAGTGTACAATAATCAGGATGTCTTTTTTTTTTTTTTCCTATTTGGTAGATGTTAAGAAAGAAAGAGGACATATTATGCATCCCCCCATGCATTGCTTTTTGATCCAGCCCATTACACACATGTGGTCCCAACACCTTCAGCCAATTCCTACCAGCTCTGTTCACTCTAAGGCCAGTCTTGCCTCCCATCCCTTCTAGCAGCACTCTTGCTTGGGGCATTCCCTTGGGGTGCTCTCTACACTTGCTGCTTCTTACTGCTCTCAGCTGGGGAAAGCACACCACACTTGCACATCAACACCCAACTTCACACTTAAGCCATACAGAGGCCACTTGAGATCATTTACATTTTTCATTACCATTCTATAGTAGTTGGTAAAAAGATACAGTGGCTTTCTTAGCTGCTTTTTGTAAAAAAAAAAAAACTCTTTTGTAAGGCTGTCATTTTGGATCCGCAGTCCACCAATGGCTTGTAATTCTTACGCCAAAACTGCACAAACATAAAATAGTTGCACAATTTAAGTACTTTCTCCTTTGCATCCCACTCATCATACTCCTCATCCACACCTAGAGTAAGCACCTGGTATTAACAAAAACCATGTTTGTCCCATTGAGACATTTCTTTTGTTGTGAAAATACCTTTTGTGTAAATTTGTTACTTAAGTGTTGTGTCAGCTTGTTCAGTAAACCTGGAAGTGGTGTTAGGAGACCTTTGTGGTGGATGTCCTTTTTCCAAAAGTTTAATGGAAGTGTAATGCTCCAGGATACAAACACCTGGAGCTCAGAAAAGGGATCTGACATGGAGCAACAAGGGACCTTTCCATTCCTTAAGAACATCAAAGTAAGTAATATGGTGTTCTGCTACTATTTAAAATGAGGCAAATAATGCAGGATAGCTTTTCTTCACAGTGGGCAATTCAAGGTCATCAGTGCTGTTAGCCTCACATAGGGTGCGTAGTTGGTTCATTCTGATAATCTACACCAAAATCAAACATAATAAAATCTGTAAAAGGTACAGGAGGCAGCAGGGAAAAGCCCAAGAACGGCCTTGAAGCAAAACATTAGAAACTGCCTGGTACCCTGACTGTCAGACCAAGGCAGAAAGTCTTGTGTTTGAAGGTATTGCGGGTGTGTTTGCCCTCAGAAGCAGGATGGGAGCATATTGGATTGGAAGCATGAGGAGGTCTGCAACACCATAATTCTTCTTGGGAAAAGGAAATGATGTAAGTTTCTACTTCTGGAATCTTTCCTCACAACTATATAAATTTAAAGAAATAAAACACAAACAGAAAATTGATTTTTGAATGACAGTGAATTATTGTCATTAGAGGGTATGTAGTTTTGTGTCAAGGGAGAAAAAAAAAACTTGTTGTGCTATGTGCTACTTTCTGAAGCATTACTTAATGTACCAGTCATTGCTGGGAACATGGAGTCCTTTTAATGCTAGTCAGGTAATATGTCATTCTCTCTGTAGAAACTCTGTGCAGCAGAGACATGAGTTATATACTGATGTAGTTATCAGAAGATCATGTGGTAGCACTAATGTGAGTCACTACAGTGGAGTTTGCCCTGTTTGAAATTTTTACATAATTAAATATAAGTGAGTCATTGTCCAAATTCTGCCAAAGTGCAGATGTCTTTAATTTAACATATGCAATTCAGCTTGCATATGCCTTCCATAGAGTGAACATCTTTCCCTTTGTACACAAGTTGCAGTTAGCTCCAGCCTAGGAGCTGTTTCCTGTCACCATTCAGTGAGCAGCATTCCCACTGCAATCCCTGGCAGCTTTGGTAAAAATAGCTGGAACACTGAGACCTTAAATAGACCTCTCTGCTTCGTTTTATGTTCTGCTGATAATTCTTTAAATGCACGTGGTTAGATCAAAACAAGTGCATTTTTTGTTTCCGTGCTAACGAAGGATGTGGCCTACATTTTCCGGTGAAATACGTTCAGGTGCCTTCTGTGACATCTGTCTCTGTATCAAGGCAAAGAACAGAGGGAGAATAGAAAGGTAAGCAAGTTTCTTTAAAGGAAAGTGAGCTGGAGATGCTTACATAAATGCTGCACTACACATTCTTTTTTAATGATAAACTCCAAGATCGTGCACGGTTAGTTAAAACTCAGGGTTAGTTACAACAGATTGTTTTATCTGAGATTAAAACCACCCTGCATGGAGTTAGCTGTATAATCTACATTTCTGAAGATTTCACAAATCATTTGGTTTCTGAGGTCTGAAGATGATGATGTGCCATTCCCTCTCTGAGTCATTTGGCTGAAGAGGCGGCAGCTTTTCTTCCTTTTTTTTTTTTTCCTCCCCCTCCCCTGTTTCTCAGCTGCAAATCGAATTGTTCGTCATCTAGTGCTGAAATGTAACAAAAATGTGATTAACCATCGTATTTAGAAGTAGGTAGTAGTCTTGATGGGCACAGAAGGCAAGAACAAGCATAGATGAAAATGTTGGAGAAATGTCTGATTAACTCATGAGAGATAGCGAAAATGAGTAAGGCTGCTCTTCTAATTTCTGAGTCACTGAGTAGATGCTATTTTTTTCTTATTTGTCAACGTCTCCCTTAATGGGGACATTAGATAATGTTTACTACTGTAAATTCTCTCCCAGGAAGGGAAGGGTTTGATTTGAATCCATTTCAGCTTCACCCACAGGTTGGTCTGGATGATGTACCAAGCGTTTGATGAACGTGCACTGACTTTCAGATTCATTGCCCATCCTACTGACAGGCAAGTTTTGTATGCGTTACTGATTTACTTCACATGTTTAGTGCAAACTGTAATTGGGATGAGTTGTCCATTGCTTGCAGGGCTTTGGCCTCTCTCTACAAGGTCTGTACTTGTAATAATACTATTAACGTGTGTAGGATTCTGTTCTTGAAAGGTAACCTTGGAGTCTTGTGTCCACAGTTTTCCTTCTGGCCTGTAAAATGGTGTGCTACCTTTCTTTGGAGCTCAGAGTAGGAGGCTGTGCAGGGGAGAAACCTGTATATTTTGCTAAAAATGTCAGTTCTCCTATGGGAAGACTATAACTTTACACAAGAAGGTAGCAAATATGTCAGCCCATCCACAGAGTAGCCAGCCAAGGGGGGTTGTGTTCCAGACACCCTTGGAAAGCCCCAAGAACTGGCTTAGTAATTCACTGATGCCAGAGTTGAGAAATAAGTTTCTACCATAGTCTCTCTCCCCACACTGCCCAGTTAATGCTGCTAGCAAAGGAAGGAGGAAAAGGAAGTTCACACTCATTCACCTGCTGTAAAGCAGGGATTAGGTGGGTGAGCACTCCTGCTTGCCTGGTGACTAGTCAGACTCAGAACTATGTGATTTTTGACACCTTATCGTGCCTTCTGCCTATTTCTGTTATATTGAAGTGTTCAGCCTTGTTAGTGATCTCTGAGCTTGTTCTTGTTAAACATTTTTTTTTCTCTCCAGTAAAACCTTCATTGCAAAAATTAAAGCTGCATGGCTCTGCCTGAATAGCAAAGCACAGTGTCCTAAATGATGTAACTCAGGTTTTGGGAGCAGGATGATTGCAGTAGCATGAGACTTCTTTTAGAGTAATTAGTCTTGCTGAGAACCAGGGTATAAAAGCCCATGCAGAGCACTGTAATAATGCGGTTGCACCATTTCCAGTATTTGGTTGCCCCTGCACAGCACTGCAGATCCGAGCAGGCATATCCTCGATGATGGTCAAGCAGTGATTTCATCTCTTCAGGCCTGTGCCAGCACTCTGATACAAAATACGTGGGACTCATGCTAAAGGAACCAGTGGCACTCGTCTCCCATACTAAATCAGGAGGTCTTTGAGATCATTAAGAATTGCTTTTACAAAGCTGATGTTTCTGTTAATGGAGCTGAAGCCTGTTCTCCTGCCCTGCTCCTGCCTGGCACTTGCCCATCCAGGCTTCAGCTGCCTGCACTTGCAGATGTTGGGATTTCCATTTCAAAGTACAAACAATTCTAATATTAAAAAGGCTGTTTCCCCAGCGGGAATGTGGGTTGCATGAGCTTTTTGACTTTTCTTTTTCGTCTTTTGATCCTATGTGATAACACCTTTAGATCTATCACTTTTTTTTTTTTTGTTGTCAGCATCACAGTGGACAAAATGTCAGGTGAAGTTAAAGTGGAAAGCTTCCTTGGAGAGATGAAGGTTGTTTTCCAGGGCCCGTTACATGGATGAGTTTGCTGGGGTCTAGTCTGCTAGGACGTATCCTCGCTTAACTTAAATTTGCTCAACTGCTACATAACCAAGGGATAGCCTTGGACATTAAGTAAACCTACAGATAGAGGAAAAAGGGATTTTCTAGAGCACCTGCATGCCTTTTGGAGACTTGGAGTTCAAAAACATCTGATAATGTAGCATTCAGCTGTTTTTTCTGTAATGACTTTTATCAATGAGCCCTAAAAGCATTGATATTTTCAGGCTTTATGGCTGAAGAGAGCTGCAATGTCCTTGAACTATACACTAGTCAAGGGAGCGGTATCTCCATCCTCAGCTGGTAAATTCCCATGTATTGTCAAGTGTGCTGCTTAGTTCTTTCTCTCTGGGATGTCCAGCTGGTACCAGGACCTTGGCTGACTGTGTGGTACACAGACACGAGGCTGGTACCACACTCAGGTGCCGCCTGGATTTCCCGTTGTCCTCAAAATGTCTCCTCATATATTATATAGCGAGGATAATCCTTTGTTTAATTTTTTTTAACATTTTGAAAGGAAAATAAGGGTCTCATTTAGGTCTTTCCATTTTCGCATGATAGTACAGTTGAACAACATGTACATGTGTTAATTAAACATCCGTTCTTATCACTGTTTTGGTAAGTGTCCTGTAAATTTAATCACTACGACACCTCTGTACACATTGCAATCCTTTTTAAGATCTAGAGAAAAATCCTGGTGGATTATTCAAAGCACTAAATCACACAGAATTACAGTAGTTATTAGAGGCATTAAAACCTGTGATAAGAAGCTTTATCATGCATTTTTGGGGAGGCTTAGTCTTTATCACAGATGACTGTAAATAGAAGTGAACAGTAAAAAAACTTGATAACAGTTTATTTTACAGTGCATCAATAATCAGGTACTGTAATTACAGTATAATTACATGATAATTATTGCATAGTAGGTAACTACAGTATATTAGTGTTTTCTTGTTTTTCTATTACCAAAACTACCTGTAAGATGTGAGCAAATCAGGGGCCTTAGTCTACTCCCGTTTACCATGGGTTTACGCACACAAATGCACACACACATTTAGATTTACATTACATTTGCATTATATATGTATTTTGATGGAGTTAACCCGTTTATATGGAAGAGGAACTAACAATATGACATGGTAAAGTATATATATTGTATTCCACATATACACTTATCAAGAATTAGGGCTATAAAAGAAGGGAATTGAATTTTGGCTGTGGTTATATTCGGCTATCTAATTTATTTTTCCCCCTCTTTTTTGGCACTCAAAAAGTTGTGGTAATGTTGATCACTTAGTTAAACCTCTCAGTTACAGACCTACTCAGTGTATGTGTGTTTGTATCATATCTGCAGATTATTTATCTCTGTACATCCACATCTGAATACAGATTATATTATTACCAGTCTCTGATAATTGTATTCAGGCTGTGTATGCATGCCTGTGTTTACATATTTCCGGTAGTAGCTCTGAAGTGTTCTGTCATTTTTGGGTGTAGGCTGAGTGAAGATACCCAATTAAGTATGACTTCTTCTAATTTAACACTGTTTACAATGTTAAAGCTTCCAGTTAATTAAGAATAGTTGTGAAGCCTGCAGAAGAAATGTTGTACACATTGAAATTAAGAGCTTTTCTTGATAGCAAGTGCTGAACACGTAATATAAAAATAGTCCGTGAGGAGTATGGAGCAACTTTGACTCTTCTCAACTTTGCTTGGAGCTCTACTATAACTCTGTGCACAAATTTGGGCAGCACACCCCAATGACGTTACAGAGAGTTACGAGAAAGTCCAAAGGAGGAGCATTGAGAATGATAAGAGAGCAAGGAAATGTGACCTGTCAGGAAATATTGGTGGGGTTGGGGGTGCTTAGCCTGAAAAAGAAACATTGGAGGGAGAAGGTGATGATGGGCTGTAAGAATATAAAAGATTGGTGGAAAAGAAAGTGAATAGTTTATTTTCCATGTGCACGGTGAGAAGTGGAAGGGTATGGGAGTTTGTTAAACTGAACCAAACAAAATTCAGATGAGGGATTAGGAATGACCTTCAAAGGTAGGTAAAATAAAACACCAGAACAAGCCAACTGGGGACCTTGTGGCATCTCTTTGATTTTTTTCAGAACAGACTAGACAAATATCTGTGAGGCATGACAAAGGTGTGTATATGGTCATGTGTGGCAGCACAGAGGAGGACAGAAGACATCGTAACAACACTCTTAACCTTGTTTTCTGTGCTTTGGTATGTGACAATCTGTTTAAGAATCATGATTGTGTTCCCAATTTGCTTACTAGTGAGTGGAGGGAAAAACAGGTGGTTTGCTCATCTGAAATAAAATTTCTATCCAGTAAAAGGGCTTGGAAAGAATCAGCATCCACAAGGGCTTGGTAAACTACTGAAACTCTTTGTTTCTGTCAAGAGTTGAGGGCAGTTGCTACACTGACTGAAGTTGGTGGCAAAAATTCCATTGGCATGGAACAAATGTTAGCTTATAAACGCAAATGCCTGCATTGCTCTTCTTTGTGAACTAGTGATTGTACATGCCAGGCATAGCTTACGCTGTTTAATATTAAAGTATACAGTGAGAATAATTGCATTTCCAAACGTAGTGACCCTACTGTTAACTTCAGCTTAGTAACTACCATGCAGTTCCAGCATCTGAAGTGTGAATGCACACTTGACATGTTCTGGTTTCCTTTTCGCATCCTTTTGACTGAGTTAAATGTCAAGTAATATATTTACTATACGATACGTATTGATTAAGGAACTTTGTTTAATTTTCAGGGAAAAGAGTATTTATTTCTCTTTCTTCTCTGAAACTAAAGCTCATTGTGATACCTAGGGGAAAAAAAAATAAAAATTAAAGTTTTATTTCTATAGTAGCTGATGTTAGTAAACATTGAGAGGAATGACCCAGCTGGAGAACATTTTGTCTGAGACACCATAAATTCTTCCTGCAAAAGATGTTGATGGTGTTCTTTTAGGCTGGTGTGTACAATTCAGTATGGAGACGTAGTTTTCCATTTTCATTGTTTTTTAAACAGATGACCATTGAATAAGTACTGTATTTCCAATTTTCTAATTGTACTACAAGATGACCATGCTCTTGAGCATGTGGAAAGTATGTTGCATTAAGTGATACTCCTAAAACTGCATAACTTTCCCTCTGGGAAATGCTTCAAATACAGGTTTATGAGATGAAACTTCCCTCTTAGGTGCAAGTGACACTTATGGCCTCTCTTCCATGTAGCCGATTATCAAATGGTGTGGCAAATGCCAGACTGCTGAGGAACATGGAAGCACTACACTTTCAGGACGAAGGTTCAAATCTTAATGACTAATTTGGAGGTTGTTGGTTCCTTTGTAAGAATTTAGGAGGAAACATGAACAGAAAGATGCTGAGGTTGCTGTTTATGGCTGAGGCCACTTTCGTGCATTCCACTGAGTGTATTTACAGTGCTCATTATACTGTAGTGGGGCTTGTACTCCATTTCAGAAAGGGGACTCCAGTGATTATCTGAAGATAATGCACGAAGGACTTTCTAAAGTACTGTTTTGTCTTGTAGTATTTTCAGTGCTAATGTTTTTAGGATATGATTTTTCTCAAAATTGGTTTTATTTTAGAAAACATTCCTTTATGGAGGCACATTAGAGAGGAAAGGTTAGGATTATTTAAGGGAGGGGAATTAATTGTGTCACTTCTATGGGCATTAGGCAAATTGCCTCACTTGAAGTTAAGAGGCAGCATGGGAGTATTTAAGTATAGGGTGCCTGCAATGCACTTTATGATAGTCTTAGCTTACGACCTTATATCATTTTATTTCTCTATTAAATGAAAACATTCCACACCGAGACTGGGATTGTGCACGGTGCAGTAGTTAGCGCTTCGTGTTCTGAAGGCTGTGGTATTCCGTGATAAAACAGTGAAGGAAATGTAGGATACTCAAGAAGTTTGCATGATAATCCAAGACATAAAAGATGGTATCTGATAAGCATTAGGATGAAAGATATGAAAATGAGATGGAAAAGTGTCCGACTCAATATTAAGTTCTATGTCTTTTACACATAAACTTGTTTTACACTGCATAGCAGATGTCAAAGTAAAGAGAATGACTTAAAAAATAATTATGGGCTATCCAGAGATACTAGGCTTCAGAGGTAGTAAAGACCTTACAGGTCAGTCCAGTGATGGTGCTTAACATTTACACATTAATTTGACATTTTACAGGGGAGCACTCAGAAATCTAGAAACAGACTGTGCTCTCTGCCCCCAAACAGAAGGGGCTGACTCAGAGCACCCTCCTGTCATGGGGAGAGAGGATAGTGGCTGATAAAACATGCTGTTTCTGATTTCTATTTTACATGAAACAAGTTCTCACAGGAGGAACAAAAAGATGTCTTCAGACGCTAGCAATACTGAGTTGCTTTCTGTGGGGGGCAAATTCTGCCCCTGCTAATGTGTGTTACCTTTAGTCTGACACCATGGATATTGCTGCTTGGGGAAATAGGCAGAGGTAGCTCCTGGATAGGTTCTGATGCACTGTACATGGTGCTTGGCCCAGTGCTTTGCAGAGAGACCATCTGGACTGTGAGCAGAGATGCAGTTCTGAGGTGCCGGTGTACCTTCAAGTCGGAAATTGAAAAATATATGGAGTTTAGACATTTTCAGGGCTGGGGGGGCATCTGAATTCTCAAGATTACTGTTTATAACAGATGCATAAATTCTTCTGAAGTCCAAGTTTGGGGTATATAATTCTTCCTTTGACACCAGCCGAATCCTACATTTTGCGGAATGGATATTTCAAGTACAGATGCTTTTGAATGAGAACAAAGACGTCATCGGTATTTTATTGCAAACCAAGCATGTACTTGTGAACAGACAGCATCTTTGTGGAGCCAGCTGTTTTTCACAGTCGAGATGTGCTATGTTCATGAAGCAGCCAGGAATAGGAACATGGAACAGTACACCACCACTTTCTTGTCAAGAGTTCTCCTTCTCAGGAATTTAGAGCTTCATTTAAGTGATGTAACATGAAGCTCCAAATGTCAAAGAGGTCTAGATCACCAAGGCTTTGCGTATTTTAGGCTACTTGGCTCAGTGTAATTCACCAATCTTAGATGCACTTTTGGAAAGGTGTTACTGCCCCAGTTCATCTAAATGGATGCTGACTTGCCTACTCAGTGATAAGCCTTTAATTGTCAAAGTTGCTAATAAGCTTTGTGATCAAAGGTATGTATAAGAGGAGAGGGAGGAGGGTGAAAAGCTCTTTATGAAAAGCTGCAAAGTCCAAAGTAAGTAACAGCCAGTGCCTTACAACAAAAAGGAATGAGATGGGTGGTGTCTCTGTGCACATTCATTAAATCAATAAAAGGCAAAGGCCAAGGAGACTGGAAAAGCGCAGGGCAGCATCAGGAGCCTCCAAAGGGAGAGCCAAGCTCCCTAAGGTCAAAGGCAAGCAAGAGTCAGCCAGGCCAGAGCAGCCCAGCAGAGCCCATGGGTATGTGCATTCCTCTCCATAGGGCAGTTAAGGTAAGGAGCTAGGGAGAGTGTCTCTAAAGCACTTGTGCAGACTTTCTGTGTGAGTTGTGGCTTGTCTTTATCTTTGGAGGAGGCTCAAAAAGAGAACTGCTACCTTTTTGGTTAATTGAGCCCATAATGGGACTTTGTTTGAGGTTTTGGTAGACGAAGTGTGGTTTAGCACTACGAGGCAGAGCCTAGGAAACAGAATGTGTGCATCTAGTGTTTGGCTGCTTATGTACATAATGTAAGTGTAAGTCTGGCATTTTTATGATCTGCCATTGCCTTTGAATGTGTGTCACGGCGAGACACCAAGATCCTCCACTGAGGAAGTGCTGCTCCAATCTTCTGGGCAGCACACTTCTAAATGAAGCAATGTTAACTCCTCCTTCTCTATCCAATATTTCCTCTGATGTTAAATAAATAAAAGCACCAAAGGATTTCCCCAAAGGGTTTGAAAAATAATTTTAGAAATGTTTTTTGCAGCAGAATCATTGGAAAAACGGAGTATTAATTTCTATGGGAATTGTTTCCATTCCAGAATTCTTTTTATAGAACCTATTTTTAAGTAGAAGTTCTTGCCATCTACTTTATTCACATTTGGTTTTAGTATTCTCACAATTGTATAGATCATACACAGTTGGAGAGTTTTTTTCATCTCCTGTGTTTTATCATCGCATCTGTAAAGCAGAAAAGGTGATACTAGCTCCTGTTGTGCAATACTCTGGGCTCACTAGTAAGTCTACTACTAAGTACTGTTGAAAACTTAGATGATGTAATGCTTACAGCCTCAAAATCTTACTGCTGAACACTGATGTTAGTTGTGGTTTGGGGGAGATTTTTTTTTTTTTGTACCCACTTGATTAGTGGGAATAGTGGAAATTGTGCAGAGCTCTTTAGTTCACGTAGGGCATAATTACTCTAGAAGGCAATAACTTTGGTTGTCACCTCTGGAACTAAATTGAAACTGCTTACTGAGAAGTGAGTGATACTCTGTGCCCAATATCCAACCTTAAAGCATCAGTCAAACTTCAAAAATTGTTCCTGCCGCTGTGCCAAGCCTGCTTGAGCTGCCCTCGGAGCTGCAGTAACAGTAGGGCGGGCACAGTAGATGGGATTCCCCAGAGGAGCCCCCCTTTCATGGGACAACCTCGGTGTAATCATCAGCGCCCGCAGCTTGGCACAGCCGCAGGGCCAATGTCACGGCTGTCCCCGGAGCTGCGTGGGTGGCTGGGCCAGGCAGGGCAGTGGCAGGCAGCACAGCCACCGTGATCCGTGTCCACTCTGCGGCTGCTGTTACACTTTCACTGGGGCCAAATCGTAGCTGGAAGAGCAGGTCTGGAAGAGGGGGGTCTTGGCACAGCCTGCGAAATGTGCAAATAAAGGACAGAAAAGGAACAGGCGTTGGTTTAGTTGAGATCTCCCTATGTGTGATTAAAAATGTATACCTTCATTTGTTTTTCCTCATGCAACCAAAGCATAGTAGAAGAAAGAGACCTGCTCAGGCATCCAGGGTTTTGCCAGGAAGGTCAGCTTCCTGAAATGAGATGGACAAATAAATTAGGTAAAAGTGATCACTAAGAAAAAAAAAAAAAAGTGAACTTTAGAGTAAGATCTCGACAAATGAAATCTTTTTGCAGCGCAAGATTTGAGGAGCAGCAGGCTGTTAAGTAATCGCAGCAGAGAGCACCATCTGAACAGAGAGATTAAAACAGGTTTCATCTTCTTTCAACAGTAGCTGCGGTGTGGTTTTTGTTGTTATGACTTTTTGCAGGCGTTGTTTACACAAAAATCACATTATTCTCCTCCTGCTGACGTAGCGGATGATGTCGAGGTGCCTGCTCAGGCCTGTTCCTCAGCAAGGCAGAGCCTGCAGGGCTTGCCGGGCTCCGGGGCTGTGCTCGGTGTCGGGATTTGGGAACCGTCCTCCTTTGTGCTGAGCCCTCTGAGCTCTGTCCCTGGCAGTGAGAGTTGACCTCAGTGAGAACCACTGTGCAGGGTAAATCTCCATTCTCCTCCAGAAAAGCCTTGCATGTTGTCTCTTCTCAAAAGAGTTACGCTTCCATGAATTACACTCGGGAGGCGGACAAAGAATGTAGGAACAAATTAACTGTATCTGTGCATTTAGAAGCAAAGTTAATAATTTCCCAGGCAGCGCTTACAATGTCATTTTTTTTTTTTTAAGTGACATTTAACTATCTCCAGGTAGATCTCTTCCAAATTCCATTTCAGACAGAGAAGAGGGATCAGCTGGAGGAGCTCAGGGCAGCAACCAGCTGAGCGCTTGCTTGGCGCCTGCAGTGAGCGCTGCACAGAGGGAGACATCAGTGAGGGACGGCGCGATGGAAAATAATGAACGTACTGACGGGCTGGGACCACAGGCAGAAAATGGAAATCTCAGTTTCCTGAGAGGCACAATCACACTTTGTTAAAGGAGTATTTTGAGGAAACAAATAAGATTAAAAAAAATTACTTCTCTCAGAAGCAATAGAAAAGGAATTTCTCATGGAAACGAGTGCTAGCAGAAATATTTTCATGATATGAGTGTTGCGCTGTTGTGCTTGCAGGCTGTGCGGAAGAAGGAGAGAAAGTGAAACCAACTGGGAGCAGCTTGAACAGTTTCACTGTCAAGGCCAAGAGAAATGAGAGATACAAAACAATCAGTGGTACATTAGATAACTTTATAATTGTTTACTTTAACATGGAAAACATTTACTCTTGTGTGTGTGGAGTCATCTTTTTTTATTTTTCTTTGGTGTTAGTCTGCCTCACTTCCAATGGCAGCAGTCTGATCTGCTCTCAGCTGAGCCCCGCTGTTTGCTCCACATGTAGCTGGAGGTTTTGGCAGATCCAGGCATACAGCCAGCTCAGCAGAATGTATGCCGTAGTTCTGCATTTCCATTCTAACAGTTAATTATTTGCTGATTCTAAGCAAAGGTTCTGCATTCATTCTTGTGCCAAACGTGGTTAGCGTTAAACCCGTACCATGCATTAAGCCTCTTGGCTATGGGGTGCAGATTTGCTACTTAAATGTTTTTTTCTCTCTGCCAGCTGATTTGTTCTGGCTATCTATGCCACAGCAGTTGTCCCAGTGATCTGAGTAATCTTTTCATTGCAGCGGCTTTCAAGTGTCCGTGTTTTCATAAGGAAGCAGGTAGTTCCTTCTATTCCATAGTCAAGTAATGGCAAAGAGCTTGGGGAGTGGGATTTTAGCTGGGACAGTGTCCTGGAGAAGACTTCACGAGATGAATGGTAAAGTACTTATACAAGAGGGAGAGGAAAAGTCCTGACTCAGTGCTGAGTTCAGCCCACATGCTGTCTTCTGGGAGATGGTGGGGTGAGAGAGAATGTGCCTGGTGGCACGTGGCGTGGAGGCACCGTCTCCAGCACGCCAAGCGTCGCTGCTGGGAAGCAGACTTCTCAAGCAGCTTCTCACAGCTCTGGCCATCCACTGGTTAACCTGATCATGGCTAGCATGGCTTACTACAGGGTAGGTATAGATCGAATGGTCCTGGGTTTCCGTTTGTGCAGTTATGACTCAATTGACTGCAGCAGATGTGCTCTTGATGTGGAGCAGCAGAAGTGGAGGTGTATGAGAGCCAACATATAAAATGGTATAAATTGGATAATATTTGGGCCTCTGATGTTGTCTCGGTGCCCAGGGACTTCTTAGGCCATAACACCCATTAGCAACATGGGAAGATAGGTGTGTAATTCTCACTTTGGAGGAAAATACTTTCCTTAGTGTCCATGTGCCAGCTGCATCAACTCAGAACACTGTAAGGAGCTCCATTAAGTTCTATTGGGTCCATAATCTGCACATTAAGAAAAATTTACATGATAGATGGAGCTGTTAAAGTCTAATTGGGTAATCAAAAATTAGTTAATGTGCCAAAATATGTATTTAGCTGATAAACTATAATGGTTCCAAAGGGTTCTGGTATTAATAGAAGGCATGGTTGCACATTAAGGAGTCAAGAGTAAGATAGTGCTCTTCTAACACGCGTTTCAAGCAAAGATCCCAAAGCTCTTGACAGATATTAAATCACTTATTGATTTGATTTTTCCAAAATATGTCCATCCAAGGCTCTGGGGGAATATATGTTAACAATAATGTCAAATTTGAACATAAATAATAAATTATAATTTCCCCCCACTTCCAAAGTCTATCAAGTGTAATATATACTCCTGCTCTCAAACCCAGTTAAAATCTGTCTAGGCTGGGTCATCTTTAATTAATCTGCTTTATGTACCTGTGATAAACCGTATTCACTTTAGTGGTAAATAAGCAGAACCCCAGTGAAATTAACTGATTTGAAAAGGGTTAAAGTTAGTGGCAGAGTCAGTGAAAAAAAAAAAAAGGTGATATTGCTGGTTACTTGTCCAGTACCCTGAGGGCATCTAACACAGCATTTTTGTATTCACGGAGCCAGAAAGATGTTTGGGCATTCTGGAAATTGCTTCCTTGCCTATTTGTTCAAATTTCATTATTTTGTAAATGGAGGAAATGAATAAGAATTTTTAAATAACTCTTCTCTTGAATAGTTTCAAAATGTCCTAATGTATTATTAATAACATGCCACTCCCACATTATAATAGCATGTGGTTCTGTGTTTGTACAGCACCTATTGTAATGGTGACCTCGTCCAAGTGGCTTTTTGTAGGCTCTTCTACAGTACAAACAGATAGTGATCACTTTATTTGAAGAAAAAAAATGTTTTCCTTGTTTTATGGAGAAAATGGAGGCACAAAGGTAAAACCTGTCACAGAACTAGGACTAGGTGCCAGGCTCAGGTGTGGCTTTGCTGCTCTGACTACTTGAGCACAGAGGCATTCCTAAGCTTATGCCTCTTAAAAACAATTTATGCTTTGGTGCATATGTAATGTGCCTTTCCTTCTTTATGGGATTTATAACTATCTTGAGTGTATTGAACCTATTGTGCTCTAAAAAGGCCTCTGGACATCTAGAAGTGCCAGACAAATGGCCAAAGTCCCTTCTGCTTGACTAGGCACAATTCTGAGGAGGGAAGGAGAATCTCTCCAGGAAAAGTCAGACATTGGGTAACCTAATCCTATTTCCATGCCATGTAAATATTTAAAGACAAAATGCAATAGCCACATTGTTGAATTTCCTACTTTGGATGACTGTCACATTTTTAATGATAGTTGAATAGTTTTGTATTTTATTTATGTGGTGTCATTTGTTTGCTGGGGAATATGAATTGAATGCTTTCCTTGCTTCTGAATTCGAAAATGCATTTTCCCAATATCATTAGTTGAAGGATGTTAGACAACTGCATGTTTTCTCTTCCACATAAATAAATAAATAAGCCAAGTGTCATGATTGTTTGCTGTCTAATATACATAGATCCAAATGTATATTGAAATGCTGTTTGAAACAGATGAGTCACTGCTAGACTTTCTGACATCTCCCTAGAAAGAGAAAAAAAAAAGATTCTCTTCAAAAAAAATGTAGAGAGGGGAAAAAAAGAAACAGTCGCTTGTTTTTTTGGGAAACCTCTGAGAAAGGAAAAAAAAAAGATGGGGAATAATGAATTCATCAAGCTGAAAATGCACAGGCCAATGGAGCGCTTAGAGTTCAATAGAAGGCAAATGGAAAGAGAGCCCCCATTACTGTTGAGATACAGCGACACGGCTCCACTAATCGCTTGGTCATGCTTGGTAGACAGTAAGTCATCACAGGCCGTGACATGGTGAGAACAGGTGCCAGGGTTTGCTGTAAGAAGAAATTGTTTATTTAACATCCACAACCAATATCGCCTCCCTCCTTTACCTTGCATCTCTGTGCCCAAACCCATCCATCTCTGCAGGGGAAGAGCATGCCAGGCAGCACAGGGAGTGTTTTCGGTAGGCTGTGACGAAGGTGGTGATGCACAAACCTGGCCCATAGCTGCAATTAGGCACGTGCTGGTAATGAGGGACAGAATTGTTGTGGTCTTGGCGGAAGCAGCTGGTGGGTTCAGTTGTGGCTCTACATGAGGAGGAGGAAGGTGGGAGTGCCTACTGGCATTAGCATAGGTAGGCCGAGGTCTGCGTGAGTGTGAAAATGAGCAGGGTGGTACCTCAGGGCCTGAACTGAAGTAACAGGCTAGAGGTTTGTCTTCTGCTTCCAGTCATTGTTGGAAAAACATCATGGGCCCCTTCGGCAGAGCTTCCCGTCCTTCCTCAGCATGGATTTAGGTGGTACCAGGTGAGCAGAGATGTGTATTGTACAGGCTCTATCAAAAAGCCAATAGTTAATATACATCAGGATTTACATTGGACAGGTCATGAAATACAGTGTCACCAGGACAGAAGATGTACAGACTGAGCTATGTAAGAGGTTCATGAATTCATTATTTTTTTTTCTAAATAAAGGGTTCAAACATCATTTTGGTAGATTTTGAACAGTCTATGTCACCAATTTTTCACCTCTTGAACAAAATTTGTGGTACTCACTAGCTTCAAAATTCATAAAAGTGCCAACATTGCTCTTATGTGGAATATGCCTCCTCCCCTATCCCATCCCCCACCTTTTTTTTTTTGTTATTGTTTTTTAAACTAAAATCTGCTAGGCTTTGTCTTTGAAAACTGACCATTTCAATTTGACCAAAAGAAAGACACTGAACTGAGTGATGCTGAGCTGGGAAAATGGTATCTGGGAACTTTCAATCATAACATCAGGGAGTCTCCTCAGACCCCAGTCTTTCAGGGTAAGTAAGTTTTGTTGCAGTCGTGCCCATTGATTAGTGCAATGGATGGGTGCTTGGAAGAACTGGGTGCTATTCTTGGCTCCTGCCACAGACTTCCTATGTGCTGATGAACAAGTCTTTTAGACCAAAGCTTTTTTCGTTGTGAGAATTTCCTTGCATTTTAAATCTGTGGGGAATTAAATGGAATGGACATTTAGATTCACTTCCCCACCTCCTTCAGTAATAGATGAAATGGAGAGGATATGGAAGCGTGTTTAAAAGATCAAATCAATGCACTTATTTTGTAACCAGGAAATAAAGGGAACAAGCTGTTTAAAAATAAAAAATAAAAAATACACATCTGCTTTTTTTCCCCAACCTCCCTTTGAGATAAATCAAAATCAGTCTTTGAAAGATTAATTGTGGAGTCCATATCTCACAACTATGTAGCTGAGGACTAAAAAAAAACACCATAATGTTGACTAATAAAACTGTCTAGCTATACAAACCTTTAAAATCAAGAAATTGCCTGTCCACATGTTTTTTCTGCCACATATCTTAATTAGTTCCACAAATAACAGTGTCTGCTTTCACTTTCTCATCTATTAATTAGCCTCATACTACTGTGAAGTGAGCAGTGAGAAAATAGCTATTCTTTGTTCCTTGTGTTATAATACGGGACATTACCTTCATTCTGACCTGAGGACAAAGGAATACTCTTTATGCACTTTATGAGAGCATGGTTATCTTACAAGGCCCCTGAATTCATTTGTGGATTTGCTTTAGCTCTGGAGAAGAAAGTACTTAATGTTCTGAACACACACATACATACATACATACATGTGTATGTATATATAAACACAAAATATTAAATCTAAAATAATGAACTGTGATCTGCTCCAGGGTGTTCTGCCGTGATTAAACTCATATTAGGAAAAAGAAAGAGATTGGAAGACCAGAAGCTAATTTAAAAATACAAAATTTAAAAGAAGCTAATTTAAAAAATAAAAATCTCATGTTCTTGATTAAGGCAGAAACAAAGAATTGGGATTTTTTTTTCCTTTTCGATCAAAAAGAAGAAATAATAATGAAGAAAGAAATGTTAATTTGAACTCTGCCCCTCTTTAAGAGCAATGCCCAAATTTCCTTGAGATAAATATTAGTCTGGATAGCTAGCAGATTCACCCACAACATTACCATTGCTCCTTGCAGTCCTTACTGAGACAAGATAAATTCTTTTTCTGTTAAGGCATGTGTGTGAGCTTGCTAAATGAGCTCTTAATTAACAGTCTTCTCAAATCTAGCACCTCAAGTACCTTAAAATTATATTGTTTTGGGGGTGCTGACCTGTGAAAGCAGAGGTTTTCAAAGGGCATCGCTTGTACTTGTAAGGTTTCTGAGTGTCCAGAGTAACAAATACAGTATGGGTATTTTCTAGTCCTGTGAAAACTATCTAACCTAGTACCGAAATTTCCTTTACTGATGGCTTTAGTTTTATTCTCTGGAGTTGATCTTCAAGTTGTGGGGATTGAGCTGGAAACTGTTGGGTTTTCCTGCTGCCTAAATGTTTTCTATCATCAGAAAATCGCAGAGCACCTTGTTGTGAGAGGCTGTCTGTGTTCAGAACAAAGCGGTTTGGAGGGACTGGAAGAGTAGGGATTTATGGCACAGCATCAAAGTGCAGGTAGGTAACTGCTACTATACCCAGAAAAATGTGATCCCTACATAGTCCTAAGTTTCCACAAGTCAAACTTATTATGATATCAGTTATTCAACATCTCTCTGGTAAGTAAAAGTTCAGTCTGAGGATCTATCTACTGTTTCATCTTGATTAGCAAAAAATGATTAGGTCAGGCGTAGCTGATTTATCTTGATATAGTTGAAGTCTGTATACCCATCTTCAAGTTTAGATCGTGTTTCCCATCATAATATCTGAGAGTCTTTAACTATCTATCATGAGAACTCTTGAGAACTCTCAGTTCCTCATTTAACAAGGAATAATTAGAGAATTCAGTATGTCAATTTCGTCTGATTAAAAAAAAAAAAAAAGAGAGAAAAAAATGTCCTCTTCCCCTGTAGTTTGTCAAGTTTATTCTATGTATCATCGAAGTTGGGTAAAAAGATAGGTCATTCAAAGAAGACTGTGTAGCATAGTATGAAGGTTGTTCTTTCAGGTTCATAAAGTGATCTGATTTCATTTTGAGTTCCCAATTGATGTTTGTTTTTATTTAAAATGTCTGTAAGGGTAACTGTTCAGAATGTACTATCCAAGATAATAGCATTAACCGGCATGGCTGCAAAATCAATAATAGTAACAAAAATATACCTCTACTGATTAAGAGTGACATAAAATAAATTTGTTAACGAAAATGGATGTAGTCAACAGTTTAAACACGTGTCTTAAATACTGTAACACAGTTCATAGGTCTTATTTTAACTTTTAGGTATTTTTTTTTTTTAAAAAGGAACCTTTGAAAATGTGTGTTGAATTTCTCTGCTTTTAAAAGGACAAGCAAAACTAACCTAGAAAGTGTTTTGCTTCCTCCAATAGGGCCCTTACCTATAAAAATAAACAAAGCTGTGGTAGACTTCACCTAGAGAAAGAAATTGAAAATGCTAATTCAGAAAATATAAACTAGTTTGAAGGACAGATCTTTGTCATCAGGCTTCATGAGAAACAGCAGAGCAGAAATAAAAATAGATCATTGACCAAAAATACCCTTTTCCATTTTTAAAACATACATACAGCTGACTTCAAAACTACCCCCCAAAAAGGGGTCTAACTCCAAGGTCAAGTACTCTTGAGGGTTTTGTTGTTGTTGTTGTTTGCTTTGGATTTTTTTAAGAGCAGGAGTCATTACAGTGATGAAGAAGAGTGGTTTGCAAGAATATAAAGCCTTGAATTGAGTCTTTGAGACCAGTATGGAAGCATACACTCAAAGAGCTGTGACCAGCAACAAGGCACTCCATGTCAATCATGTCACTTCCAAACCTGATAGACTCATACTGCAGCTTTTTGAGGTCCTTTCTGCACTGACTCGTGTTTTAGACATAGAACAGAAATATAGATGTGTGGGCTACATGAGTCAATAGCACTGCGTTAACTTACCAAAGTTGATTTTCAGTGTCTTTTGCATGAGATACCTTCAGGCTTTTGGTAGCTGAATGGGAACAGTCTGGGCGCCCACCAAAGAGTCATCATAAAGACACGAGTCAACACTATGCCAATTTAATTTTTCCCTTATTTTGAGGGAAAAATGAAGACAGACATTAATTTAGAGGCCTCCAAACTGTCTGAAGTCTGCTTTTAAGGAGATGCTGCAGTTGAGGTCAGATTCTTATTTATCAGTTTATGTGGTATAGTTGAAAGTCATGGAAATGCTCTGTTTCTATAGGTCATCGTTATTTTCCATTTAGCTGTGGGAATAGGACAGTTGAAATATACCTCTTCTCCACATAGAAAGTGCCCTGAGGAACCGATTTTCATTGTGCAAGGCCAACGAGATGACTGGAGGCTAGCAGTAAGGCTCCTATGAAACTGTGCGTACATCCCACAATTTCCTCAGCATCAAAACAAGCTGAGGAGGATGAGCAGCATGCTGAAAGGCAGACCTGCAACAGGGGCTCACCATCCACCCCTGAATCCCAGGAGGTAGAGAAATGAAGGGGGTTCTTCTGCCATTCTGCACAGGCAGGAGACTGTCCCCACCGGTGCGCAGGCAGTGTGTGTTGACATGAGGCTCCAAGACAGGCACCGTATGCTTTGCTCCATCCCATGGAACCTGGTCAAGATCTAGAGGCCTGAGCTAATGACTGTAAAGTCTCACACACTGAGACAGATCTTCAACCTGCATACACTGTTTTTGCTCAAGTGAGGGTCATCCATTCATACCAGCTACTTATTTTTGCTGCTGGCTAAAATGAAAGTTTGGCCAAGCTTTGCTTGCGTCCCCAGTCTCCCGTGGCATTCCACAGGAGAGGGGTGTTTGGGAGACTACTATAGACATGTCAGACATCATGTAAAATGTTTATTCATCATAGTTCTTTATTTTAATACATAGGCATGGCTTGAAGCAGAGATATAAAATAAAACTATATATTGACAGAGAGACACAACAATATGAAGATTCTAGTTCAGGACTATTAGAGATAATGATACCTAAACACCTTAACCTCAAACTCATTAGTCTCACATATCTCAATCAATATGGATTCTCTCAGAAATCAATTTTCAGCAGCAAATATGATTGTTAAATAATTCACAAGTTACAGGCCTTCGGGCAAGAAGAGGTTAGAGAAGCAGAAGGAAAGTGGCGATCTCGACCTGAGATGTGATTTCAATTAAAAGAGGAGAGCATCTGTAAAACACAGTTTTTATGCTCAAGGTGTCAAATTGTTTAAAGAAAAGAGGATTATAAATGTAAATTACAGTCTTACGCAGTCTGGTATTTAAAACACATTCTTATTTTTCATTCTTATTTTTTGTACATTAACAGAAAGAATCTATTCAACAAGGAATGTGGCATTTAAAACATCCAAGCCAGTACTACTGGCATCAATTCTTTTGTTTGTTTACTTTTGCTTTTTCCCTGTCTGCATTACACGGCTGATTTATTATGTAGTCTCAGTGAAACACAGAAGTGGCAAAAAAGTTCAGGAGATTTTCCCAAGCTCTTTGAATATTTCTGACTAAAAGCAGTTAGAATTTATGCCTACATTTATTTTTTTTTTTTCTCCTCTCATGCCTGCTTGCTTTTGTACCCATGTTTTTGTATTCACTCTTATGTGAATGAAAGTTATTAGCAGGAAAATTATTTTAGGGAAATAAAGGTCAAGCTAGGAGAAGCCGTATTAGGTGGGACAGTACTAGGAGTTGAATCCTTTTCTGAAGGCGTTATCATGCCTACTGCAGCACATCGAAAGATTTGTATTGATCTGCTGATTCTTGGATGTGGCCCTAGTTATGCTTGTGTAAATTTGGAGTTACATCACTGAAGTTAATGGTATAATAACTGTATTAGATTAATGCAAATATTCATATTCAGGCCCTGAATTCTTAGGATTCTTAGTTTTGTTGTAATGCCCATAGATGCAAGTTGTAGTTTTAACACAATTTAAAAATCATAATTTAATTAAAAATATTTACTAACCTAATTATTTCTATACTAGACATCTCTTTGAAGTAATTATAATGATACATTTTAATCTGATGTTATCTGTATTCTGCCAGGGATTTTTCAATGAGCATAATTTGGATAAATATCAAGCACTCCAAACACATTTGAATTCAACCCAGGTCAATAATGGTATTACTGTCTGAAGGCCCTCGATGGGTTTAGTCAGATGAGCTGGTGAGCTTATTCCAGTTTTGACAGCACTTAGATGCTCTGATGTCAGATGCTAGTATAACAATTCAAGCAGGCGGAAGAATTGCAGCGAAAAGGTACCTTTAACTAGAGCCAACTGAGGCTTTGTTTAATCACCTAACTACATTGCTAGGCTTTGAAGTTATCTGAGTTAAGGCTCATTGGTTTGGGGTTACCATGTACATGGCAAAAATTGAGTGCTGCCTATGTTTTTAGTTTCTTTCCAAAGCACTCCATCCTTCATGGCTGGCTGGCAGTCTTTCACCTGCAAGCAGTTTCGGCTACATCAAAAGAAAATAAAGAAAGCCCAATAAAGACAATGCCACTCCCCAGAACCTAGAAATGCCTTGTGAGTTCACCATCTCTAGGATTGTTCAAAATGTGAAAAAAAAAAAAAAATCATTTTAAGCTTCTTCCATGATTATTGTTCTCTGTGTAAAACTGTATGAAACTTTTCTCTATTAGGAGATGCATGAAAGAGGAAATGAGCTCTGATTTTCTGAGATGTGGGCAGTGAGTGAATTGCAATCAGGAGTGGAAGGCAGCACCTGGCTGCTGGTGAGAAGAGGGACAATACCAAAGAAGATCATGGAGATAATTTTGTTGTGTAGTGATGGGAGTGAGGACTTGATCTCTTTTGCTGTCTCAGCTTACTGTGAAAAAAAACCATTTGTGTTCATTAATAGAGTTATGGTATGCGCCCATGTCCTGAGAAAGGAAAAGAGGGGCAAGGGAGTGTGTTTATATTCGGTGCTATGAAATTATCGCCAGCCATATTAAATGTGGTGATTTGAAGAATTCAGTCAAAAATGAGCTACAGTAAGCAAAATAGGCATAACATATGCTTATGCTACTCTACTTTTCTAAATCTGGTTTTGTGTTGAATGAACTTTGTTTTTAAAAATATATTTTGAAATGTGATTAGTGGTGAGCGTCAGTGAAATTTATTGTACTATTAAAATCCTATTGGGTCTTTGTTTATGAAATGTATTTTCCTGTATTTGAGGTTTAGGGAGGCTTGATAATGAGGCTGTGAAGATTCATGGCCCCTTTTCTGCAGCTTAATTTAGGCTCTATATCAAATATGTAAAATAACATTATATCTTTCTGCAGCCTGTGTGTGTGATACATTTTTGTATTATTTCCCTGCCAATGTTGTTTCTTTCACAAATGCAGAGCTGGAAGATGGTGACACACTGACAAGCTTAGTTTTCTATTATTTTCTAGGCTTGAAAAAATAAAACTGAAAGGTACTGGGGTCATTTTCTCATAAGTTTTATGAAGGTGAGATGTGCTCATGGCCATGTGTTCACCAAAGACTGTGTTATTCTTGATTTAATTAATGGACAGCCACCCAGGGAGATTTGTGAGGAACTGTTTTAGAGGCCTGACTTTTCTGCTGGTTGAGATCTTCTACCTGCCAGTTTAGGATGCCCGAAGACAACTGTTCCCATTGGAAAATGCCATGGTGTCCCCAGCCATATGCCTCAGTTTTAGAGGCGTAACTGAAGGATACTCTGGTCCTTAGCTGTAATGGACCTCAGAGGTTGGTGATCTCAGGGGAAAGGTGTTATTTTGATTTTCTTGGAATTGGTCTGGTCTCCTTGATTCAGCAAGTCACCAAGGACCTGCTGATGGGCGGTGCTGTGATCTGTCAGATGTGGGTATGCTTGTAGTAGTCCCTGGGTTGGTTCAGTCTCCTGCACCGACTTGGCACGTCTCTTCAAGGGCTGTGTTACAGCCTGTGACTTAGGGAAACACCATATATTGCTCTTTCCTGTGATTTACGAACATTCTTTCATTCCTGTCTTTTCTTATAGAGCTGATTGTTTACCTCTCAGTGTTCAAATCTTCCCTGAGTACCAGGTTCATGGAGAGCTGTACATAGGTGACTCCGAGCAGTTGCTCTCAATTCCTCAAATATCCTTTTTATTAACTAAGTTAAATGATTGTCTCTGGCCATACACAGGAGAGAGGTTTCGAAGGATGGAAATATAGGAAGAATAAGGTAAAATCTTCCCATTTGTTAAAGGCGCATTCTTAAGTACAAGACAAGGGCATTGCTTTATGTTTGTCGGTGTAATTGAAATTAGAATCCTGCCCCAGCAGTCTGTATGAAAACTGATAAAGATCAATTTTGTTACCTCAATGAAAACTGAAATATCAGCAAATTGATCTCCTCTTGCTTACACTGATAGAAACCAAGAGTAATCCCACTGAAGGCTGTGGAATAACATATGTAAAACTCGTGTTCTCTGATCAAGCCCCAAAGTCTTTGGAAGCAAAAGCTTTCATTTTCCAGTACGTTTTTACTATTCGTAGGAGTGGTTAGGGAATGAAACGATCAGATTCGTCCCTAAGACCTCTACTAACAATACATCCCTGGTTTGTTTCTTGTTCACAGTAGTGTCTTTGAGTCCTACCTCTGCCGTGTTCAGTGTGTTGTTTAGCCAGAGAAACAAATCTTCAGGGCCAGGCTTTCCTTTCAGATGTGTCCTGGGATGTCAAAAGAACAAAGCTCTGTTAATTGTTCCTTATTCAAGATGCATAGCATGGCATTATAATACTCAAACAATATTCATTAGGCAAAACAATTGCAATAATTATCTTACAAAAAGTCAGACAGGGTAATTTCTTTTAAAATGAGGATAATCTCCAGAGGAGATTCTGCTCCAGTTTTGTTTTTGTTTGTTTATTTTTGGCTGAATGGTTTTAGATAGAAATTACTGAGGTGTCAATGACCTCTGGGTTCAATTGAATTAAGACATTTAAATGAAGTTTAAGCAATATTGGTATTTGCTGGTAGGGAGAAAATTATGTCTGTGAAACATACTGCAAAAATGCCACCTACAGAAATTTCATGTTGAAGCTGGAGCTGGAAATCAGGTGGTGGAGGGCTTCTAGGCATTTTGGTAAGACCCTTGAAATTTGGAAAAACAGTTCTCAACCAACTTCAGGATGTTCTCATTTTTGATTCTTTTAGACATGACTGGTTTTACTGTGTCTATGGGGACTCATACAGTGGGTAAAAAATAGCAATAACATTCCTTCTGTTCAATTTTCTTTTATCAGCTATCATGAGCAAGTATTATCAAGACCCTGTACCTGGGTAATATTATACATGATGGGCACAAAAGAAGGACGTGCAAACAGCCAACAAAAATCAAATAGTCATTTTTACTGGACAGCATCATAATTATTTGTCAAAAATTAGGGTTGTTTCTAGCAAGCCAAGATTCTTCTACTTTGGATTCCGTACTGTGGCTTCAAGAAGATACCAACAGTACTGCAAGATTAATTCAATACTAGGGTGCAGCTGCATTGATCTTCCTGATGTCCTAAATTATTATAAGATACAACTAAAATTACAGCATATATTATACAGCAATAAATATGATCAAGGACATGATCCAGTAATATTTCTTCTAATTTTAATAATGAATTGGTAGGCCAAATCCTTCTCTCTGAGAAATCCAAATGTATTTCAGTTTGCATAAGATCCTTTTGTTGTTATTATTTATTTTTAACTCTGAAGGGGGTGTTTGTAGTAAGTAGATTGATCACTGACAAGACTAGAAGCTGATCTTATACTCTTATTCAAATTCATGAATAATTTTCACTTGTAAGAATTGCCCATTGAAGTCCATAGAACTTCTTATGTGAGACAGGATAATTCATGCAAATAAAGGTTTACAGGACTAGGATCTAGGATGTGTTGTTATAGGGTCATTTCCTGATACGGTCTTGGCTTTTTTACTTCTTACGTGCTAATTTTATAGGTTCTATTTTTCTGCCAGAAAAGGTTGTTACATCATTAATAGCAAGCTTATTATTGCTTTTAATATTTGAGTTATATCTGAAAAAGCTTGAAGATGTATTCATTTCCTTAGGAGCATTTAAATTAAAAGATGCTAGAGTCTTTGAGTTATAGTCTGTATAATTTTAAAATAATTTTGGCATTTTTTCCCCTCTGGCAACTGAAGCCTTTAACCTTATGGGACTCTGATTTACAGTGACACTACAGTCTTTTCAAAGGCAACATTATTATGTCACTGATACTGAAATGGTACAGTCAGAAATAAGCAGAAAGTAATTAAGGGACAGAATTATTACAGTAGAGCAGACTTGACCCAGAGATTAAGGGCCACATCCTGCTTGCTTTGCTGAAACAAATAGACCCACTGCATCTCATTCAGACATGCAGCACTAGCATCAAGCCAGAAAAAAACTCCAAGGAAGTCACCAGTGTAACCGAGATTAGAACCTAGCTGGGACAGAATTATGCATGTATATGAAGAAGGAGGAAGAGACTGTCCCAAATATTCATTTAATTTTAACATGTATAGGAAGAGAATGAAAATGTTGGGCCAAATTCTGCTCTCATTTAAATTAATGCAGCCCCATGAAGTCTGGTGAGGGTAGAATTTGATCTGACATTAGCACAAACTAACTTTTACATTTGCCAGACTCTTATTTGCTCACAGCATGTGGCCAGCCAGAAATATAAATAAATCAAATCTGTTTCTAGGAAGAATCCAGCAACCCTTTGAAACTTTCCTTCTTTGCATTACAAGAAAAGGGGTAGAAAAAGGGGAGAGGATGGAGGGTTACATAAATGAGAGCAGGTGCGGTCGTGCAGAAGTAACTATTCAGCATATGTAAGTGCAGTTGGAAAATCATTGTCTTGCAGAGAATACTTGAAATTGGTCCCTAATGGCCTTGGTTTTTGTCATATGGTCTTGATTATCAGGCTAAAATTGCATTGCCGTTGCCTTTAGTGTGAACGAGATGGATGAATAATTATTACGTGCACTGAATACCTTTCTGCAAAGAGGAACCAGGACATCCCCTGGTCACCGTAGCTACCATTGCACCTTGCTGTCAAGAAAACTGCAAGTGGCCAATTCATCACTTTCTTATTGTTCTTAAAATATATGTTTATAATAATAAATGCTCATACCTGCACTAAGAATGGGAAATGGGAAACCTTGGCATTGTGAGAAATAATTGTGAGACCCATTTATTTCTGGGATTAAGGGGATGTAAACCCTAAGTGCCTTATCCTGTTTCTAAAGACCTTGCTTTATTTTTGTGTTTGTCGCACTCTGAGGCTGTATTAAGGAGCCAAATGAGTTTCTAGTAACTAAAATATGCACATACAAGATACCCCTAATTAGTTCAGAAATGATTTTTTTCCATCTTTTTCCTTTTGATCAATTAAAATAGGGCTTGCACTCTGCCTTACTCCCATCTGCCTATCTTCATCTCCATTACTCATTACTACTACAATAACAGAAATAGCAGTAATGAGGTTAACAAAAATCTTACTGCTAGCACTAAAAATAAGTCTCTGTGGTACTGAAAAGATCACTGTATCCCCACCGGCCCCTTCACAGAAAGGAAAATGCGATGGCAAGGTTCACAACCACTCTAAGATCCATGACCATGACCACATTGGTCATTCATCACCTGCATATTTACATTAAATCATGGCTGGGTGTGCTTACCCTCTGTGCAGTCCTTTGCAATACTGGCAATTAGTTATGGGATCCTTCAGTTTCTAAACAATGTACATTGAGCTTCCTCATAGCCACAGACAGAACACAACACTTCCTCTTGGCGTGCCAGCAGAAGGATTGTGTGTGTGCAGGGTACAAGCGTTTTAGGACAAGATTTCCAGTGTCTGCAGGTTTTCTGATTAATTGCTTGATGCCATTGCCATTAAAACCCTAGTGAGGTACCCCAGAACAGTTTTGATTAAAAAAATGGGGAATCGCCCCAAATATTTAGGTCTACTGGTTACCTTTTACCAGTTGTTTTAGCAGTGACAGCCTATTATGAACTGAAATAAATAAATAAAATGTATGTGTGTAGATTAAATCTGAAGAAAAGAAAGAAAAAGGTAATAAAAAAAAAACACATTTAAAAAAACATGTTTTAAACCATGTTTTAGTATCTCCTGTTAAGTTCTCCAAATACTCTTCTTGCATGAGTAAATTAATCATTGCAAAACATTTCCCTTGAACTTACATGTGCTTTTATACCTACTTTATAGATGGCTAAAATCAAGTACAGGGTATCTCTACACTGAAAGCAAAACAAAATGTGTAGCTAAGTTTGGTTAAATATGATCCTATGATATATGTGATGATTGATCAAATTAACAACTGGAGTTAAACCTGAAGAGGAGCCTGTAATTAAGCAGAAGCTGATAGTCTCAAATCCGTGATATTCATTGCTCTTTTCTCTCATTAGCTATCCTAGGTCATCTGACCCAAAGGAAGAATGCTTTCTTTTCCCCCAGAGTAACAAAAAGTGCCTAAGGAAAAGCCAAGTAGCTGCTTAAAGTAGGTACCAGGAAAGGATGTGAGAATTTGGAATTCACTCCAATATCCTTGGTACCACTAATTATACAGGCAAATATACAGACAGTCTCTACCACCTTTGCTCTGTTAAGAGTTTGTTGTACTTAAAAAGGAGGTGTCTGGCATCCAGTAGCTGTGCCAAATAAATGCAAAATTCCTGGGGAAAGACAAGAAGTAACGAAAAGAGGACCTAACTCTGACACCCTGTAGAAGGATGCTCCTTGAGACAGATGAGGAAGAAATCCATCATGCTGGGTCCTGTTGCAATTATTTTTATTGAAGGATTTTATTAATGCAGAATGCAGAGGTAGTTCCGGGACATTAATAAATGGACTGAAGGAAGACCTGATGTTCTGACTTTTTTTTCATAAATGCAGTCTATACACCTAGGTAAGATTTAGGTGATTTGAATCTCACCTGCAGTGCCTCATTCATTCCTGCTGATACTGATTTGCAATGGAGAAACATTTGGGTTTTCTTGAAGTACCCTTTTAAAAGACTTGGTCTGTTCAAATAGTGGACATCAGTCTTTATCTGGGACTGTGATAGACTTCTTTGCCACATCTCACAAACATCTCAGACATCTTCTGTATCATACTGTGTTGCAAAAGGTCAAGTGTTTTTTACCTTTCTGCACTGCAATCAGAGAGCTGCTTCAGGGTGTTGCCAAAGTTCATAACTATGAAGGTACGTGCAGTTACTGCCTATCCGTGCATCTTGCTTCCTGATGAATGGTCTTTGGTAAAATCACATGGTGCCTTCTGGTAGAAATTAATGGAGTCATCTTGCTATGGATGAAATTATAACTGTATACCACAGGAATATTACGGTGTAAATGAATACTATTAAGAAAAAATAACAATAAAAAGAGAGAAAATTTTGTAGTTTATCATGTCCTATAGTTTTCTTCTAACTTTCTTTTCTAATTGAAAAAGCTGAATTGATTGAATCATTTGAGTCCTGATTTAGCTTTTAAAAAAAAGAAGCAAAAGCTAAAAATGGCACAGTGAAGCAACTGAAATGCTATCGCAAGCTAGTGAGATCGATAAGTTGGAAAAAAAAGGAAGAAGAAAAGTTTTTGAGTGACAGTGTAAAAATGGGAAATTTAAATACATCTATATCATTGCATTTTGCTCCATTGTGTATTGCATAAAATACACTTTGGCAGTGTGTCTCCATGCAATCGAGGTGATTTATTAGTAACACTGAATTTGTGTTTATGTTCCAAACTGTAAACTACATTTATAGCAATATTTCTGTATTAAGGTATTAATGCCAGAAGTGCTACCTAAGCTTAAATTTACCAATATAACTCAAAATGTAGTTTATAGTGCTATAAATAGTAACATTGATATTGACACTTTCAGCAGCATCTAAGTCCCTGGAAAGCTGTTTCTGATGCTAAATGAAAATGCAAGGAGCTGACAGTGTATACATTCCAGGGAGTACAAATAATATTTCATCGTGCTCAATGTTGAGGTTCCCTTGTCCTTTTTGCCAAAGAGTATTTAAATATTTAGTGTCATTCCCAAATATCCCAGTTTAAAAGAAAAAAACAAAAACATTTACATGAATTATTACATGCATGTAGTTATTATTTATAATAATGGTAACCTTGTGCATTGAAGCATTAAACAACAAGCATAATGCATATTGTTGTTTGGGACTGATCATTGATGATGGGCTTTGACTTTGTTCCTTGGCTGGCTTTTTGGAGTCTTCTGCATTCTCACTACTACAAATGAGAATTTAAGCTATTCGAGATATATCTTAGTATCAGATCTCTTTAAATTTTGCTTTTCAGGAGTTTGGAAAATAACATCTCCTTTTGAATTATACATCTTTCTTTTTATTTTTCCTCATTCAAATTTTTTAGAGGTCATATCACATCTGTGAAACATCTGGAATAGCAGCCAGGACTCTTGACTTCCCAAACCCTTCTTTAACTGAAGGGTCTGCTATACGGAGCCATACTACGGCTTCTTCTCTCCTCCTGCAAGACACATGGTAGGCCGTTGTATGTGTAACTTCCTCTATATTGTTCAAAGGAAAAGATGAGCAAGGAGAGATAGTCACATCATCAAAAGCTGGTTTTGACTATTCTGAAAGTATTAACAAAGTTGGTCCAAATTTTCCACACCTTTAGTTCAGACCATCTGACAGCTTAGATCTTTTTAAAAAAATTGTGATTGATCATGCCTCATTTTACGTAGTAGCTCAAAGCACTCAGTATATCAGAAACACAAATCCAATTCATTTTTGTTCTCAAGGGTCTTGAGCTCCATTCTCAAGAGAAGATGTTATGCACTTGAACGCTAGGAAAGGAAAGACGTCTGAGGGTTGTTTGTAACAACCTGTCCAACATGTGATTTCTAAAAAAAAAAATTACCAGCTGAACTGCAAAATGAATTATTCTCTCAGCCTTTCATGCTGGCATTTCTACTTGAAGCTTGTGGCATAAATGGTTAATGTAATTTTGCGTTATATGACACATGCTGAGTATGGCAAGGATGATGTTTTGTGGTTTGGGGTTCTAGGTTTTATTCTCAGCACTTCTAGAAAATCGCTGTTCAAGTATGGACAAGTTTATTTCCTACCTTGTTTTCCTCATTTCTAATTTAATATGATTGCTCCCTTTACATAAGCATTGTGTATTGCTGATTACTGTTGACATCATGAGAGGTCCCCAAAAGTACCAACCATTTTGTCAAAGTTGGATATGTCTGTGTACAAGAGGAGCATGTGTACATATATATATGTTTTGTAATGGAAGCATATTTTTGTTATGTGTTCATCTATGTTTATGATACAGGAATGCTACAGTGAAGAGTACAAAGATAAATGCCCTCATTTGGATAATTACTATCATGCTATAATACTCCCTTTTGGAAGAGTATTCTGTCCTCTTTAACTGAATTTGAAGCCATTCATCTATGTGAGCCAAATTGTACCGTCATAGTCTATTTAATACGTGTCAAAGTGGACTATATGCTTGTCTTAAACAAGTTTTGGTCTTTAGTGTATTTATTCACTAGGGATGAGCTAGAATTGAAGAATCTGAATGTCCCACGTTGATGTGAGAAATGTAGGACCCCTTCAAGACTAAGAAGGGTCAGAGGATCCCCTCTTTGTAGACCTCCAAAAGTTCTTGAACTTGACATTTAACCTCCTGTCAGAAGTGTATTTTCAGCTGAGGAACAACGGGGGTGATTCAGAGGAGATGCTGCATGTGTGCAGGATAGCGAAGGTGGGCACAAGCAACCCAGCACAGAGCTCAGGAACTGGCTGCGAGATAAGGGCTAGGAGCAGATGTAGTTTTTTTCAATACTGTGGTTGTGCCTAAATCCCAAAAGTCTCACTGAACCATAACCAGTTCACTGTCTCATTCTCCTTTTTTTTTGCCAGAAACTTGAAAAGCTTTTCGCGTTTTGAGAAGTTTTAAAGTAATGGTAAATAACTAATCAGTTTTATCAAGCCGGATTCCTCGCAAAATATTTCTTGAGCATTTGGTAGCTGACATTATAAGGAGAGATTAGAGCAAATGTTCTCTCTCACTGATGAAAACAACAGTGGGGAGATCAGTTCTCATGATTTTTCATAGTTTCTAGCTGTTGATGCCTGGGACTCCAGTTCACTGCTTTATATCCTGAAAATAACTTCTCACTTTGGTCCACCGGAGCCCATGTTTGATGTCTGTTGCCTAACGTAAGTTGTGGCTTTCTCGGGCTTTTTCCCAAACAGGTGATTATAGGGTAGTAGATGGTCTATTTTCAGACACCAGTCAGTATACTTTATGCTTTATTGGAACAGTATGTAACAATGAATTGAAAGGGAGCTTGTATTTTTGTAGTTCTGTGCCTTTATCTGTCCAGGAAATAACAGATTAGTGTATTAAAACATGCTCTGAGAATGCACTGGTTTTAGACCATTGCTTTTCTGTTTCACATTTCATTTAAAATACCTTTTAAAACCATTTCATACTGTATTCATGAAACATTCTGGTAAATACTCTCACAACAAGGCAAAGATCTTCCAGAAAGGTTAGGAATATGCTTTTCAGGTCTTTTTGAGTTTATTATAGTTTTTTTTCTTTTTTTTTCTTTGCTCTGTATTCCCCAGTTTAATTAGATTTCTTCTCCTCTTTTATTTTTCTATTGTTTTTTCTTATGATCCTTTACTTTTCTTTCCGTAGCAATTTGTGATTTACTGGGTAATTCAAACACTACTTTTCTTAACAGTTAAAAATGCATGTATATTTAGGTTTGTGATCATGGGGTTAGTGTATGGGAGATAAGGAGGGAACATAAAGCTAAGAAAGCAAGAGGAAAAGACCTGTCCCACCATATACAGTAACTGTGTCATCGCTATGATATTTGTTTGAATAATGGACAAATGGCAAAACTCCCATTGATTTCAGCGAGAACAGAAGTTAGCTCAAAATGAGCAGCTTTCCTCCATGTCTAATATTCTGAGGACTCAGGTGTTAATTTGCAAAGAAAGATCAACACAGATGGGAAAAGTTATAGCTTGTGGAAGAATAGCTGGTTGAAATGCAGATCCACACAGTAAGGGCCTAATCTGCTCGATGCCACATACTGACTTCAGTAGAAGTCAGGGCCCTTGCAGGAATCCAAATTAAATGATAGTAAAAAATCTAGATAAAGGCTAGGCAAAGCCCCTCACTGGTGTGAAATCATGTGTACATATAACCTTATCCATACAGATTTGTACATATGTTTTCTTAGAATAAAATGCTTATAAAAGGAAAATGGCATCCAGGAAGACAAAGCATCCAAGGCAACCCATCTGCAGTCTTGTCATATGATAGACTTGGACAAATCTAAAGCTGCCAATACAACTGCTCAAGAAGTATGCCAAGGGAGCAGATGCTACCTCTGCAAGGATATTTTCCAAAGTTTGGCATTCAGGATCTTGTGATTACCATCCAGAGACGAAGAGATGAGGAAGAGATGAGAAGAGGAATGATGTTGTCTTGGCACCTTGCAGTGTCAGCTTCCCTTTCACATTCACTTGACTTATGTCTTTTCAGTTCTTTTTTTTTTTTTTTTTTCTTTCTTTAAGAGAGTCATCTGGTGTGGGAGTTAAAAAATAAAGCAGATATGTATGGAACTAGAATACTGTGAAAGTCAATGGAATCTTTAATACATTTATTCAAAAACAAATTCATGAACGCTTTTAGATTTATGATGCATAATCATGTTTTGGTTAGCAAAAGGCCCACCAAGGTAGTGGATGCATCTGTGAGATCAGAAGGCAGAGGGTACCTGTGAACCTGAGTTGCTGGAATAGAAGATTGTTATTATTTTTAGAGAGCGGCCTGAAAGAGATGCCATTTAGAGCAGGTCCTGCAGCACTCTGGTTTGTTCAGAGGGCTGGGGTGTCCATTCAGGGCACTGCCAGGATCAGGCCATTGCAAGGAGCCATTTCTTTGTGGGCAAAGGCTTGTGTGTGATGCAGTGTAAGAAAAGAGGACAGGGGGCTGCCGTGGTGCCACTGCCAGCACCACGGTTGGTAAGGTGAGGTTAGTGTTCTGCCCCAAAACCAAATATAAATCCTTTCTTTAAAAAATAATTTAAAATTGCTGTACAGAGTGGTTTAAATGCTTCTTGTTTTCTTTCTCATTATATTACCAAGTGTAAAAGGGTAATGTGGGACCCAGGATTCAGGTGCTCGGCTTGTCTCGGGGCATTCAGCATCCATAGGCAATATCTGCAAAAACTTCCCTTCTCCGAGCTAATCCAAGGAAATACAAACATACCCAGTCGGTAACAGTCCCTCTTTCTAATGGTTTATATATTTTTTCCAGGCTTACGCTGATAAATAATATTTTTTTTTTTAACATGAGAAAATAGTGTTTGAGGCCATGGTAAGAGCCCTCATCAAACTTATCAGGCTTTTGAACTGACTACACCTTTAATCAAGACTCTCCAGCAGAACTAGTAAGTGATGACCTTTATTTTGTTGCAGGCTCTGTTCAGGGGCTGGAAGAGGGGGAGAAGGAGCCTTGCTAAGGTGTGATTTCTGATGTTCGTTTCCGCCGAGCGGTGACCACCCCTTGCTCTCCTGCCCTGAGGAGGGCACCGTCACCATCGTGCCACTTGCACACAAGCTAGCTCTGTGTTGTCGTACAGTGGCATCTTGCCCGTTCCTGCTGCTGGACGTCACAAAAGGTCACCCGAGATGATCTAAATACACTGTTTTCCTGGGGTGAATGGTGCGGGAGGGAACCTTTGGATCAATGCGGTGCATTTTTTGTTCTGTCAGGGCTCCCCTCCCTGTTGTAGTTTCTGCAGACTAGTGCAGTAATCTCGGTTGAAATCAGCCCCAGAGTGCTCTCTTTCTGGGCAGCAGCCTCTAATGTGTCCCAGGCCCTCCCTCAGACCCCTGCACTTTCTGTCTGTCTGTCTCATGAGGTGCAGATCCAGGGATGGACCCACTGATTTCACCATGCACCTCCCCAGCATAGTAGGAACTCCAGCTAGTTGCCCACCAAAGGAGAGGTTTTATATTGGTTTTGGCCCCGCTAGTTTGACTGGACCAGTGACTGGGGTAGTAGAAAACCCCAGTTACCAAATCTCATTTGCCTGGATTGCAATGTAGCAGCCACGGCAGATCATCCTGTAGTGCTGTTTTTATATGTCCCTGAGTCTAAAGTCATTTTTAAAATGTGAGTGATGCAATTTCTTGCATCTTTCATTTAATATGCTGCTTGGTAAACAGTGTTTTAGATTAGTATATTTGTAATTTAAATGAAGACAATACATCAAGTCAAGTCAGAAAAGAAGGAAGAAGTTTAAGGAATGATTGATGCCTCTTTCAGCATTATGCCCTCTGAAAAAAAAAAAAAAAGGAAAAACATAAAGAAAGGGAAGAAGTGGGATTATTGAGGATCTAGTGGGGTAAAGGAGAAAGAGAGAAACTATTGTTCATGGGCAGAAACACACTATTTTTAAAACCACAGTCAGCTCTGATAGCTGAATCTGTTTTCTTCAAGCGCACTAATAAATTCTGCCTAATTCATTTTTTATTCTCTCTTGGGGTCTGCTTGCAGATTTGCCTCAACAAAGGAAGCATCATGTTACTTCTTTTAAATAATTGATGGCTCTTGGTCCAAGCCAGCTTGAAGGAAATTCAAAAATAGGTACTGATTGAGTAAATACCCTGCCTCCCCCCTGCCCCCAGCCCCATCCCTTATTTATTTTTGCCGTCTGGGTGACTGGCAGTTGCCGGTGATGTCATCGAGGCTTTGGGTACACCTAGCACTTAGCAGCTCTGATTTCATTTATGTATTTATTTGTATTTAAGAAAAGGCAAAGTTGTTAATTGTAAACTGTCTGGTGCAGCTAAGAGCTCGTAATAAATCATCGTCAGCGTTATGCTGTAGCGACAACCAGGGTAGACTCCAGCAGTCTGTGGTGAGAACCGGTACTGAGCAAGGCAGTGGGGACACCCATGTATGTGCTCTCCACTTTGCTAGGGGACGTGGTCTGCTCAGGGTACCCGTGAAACAGTGGTTTCCATCGGGTTGGTTGCTTGCTGCCTTTTCAGTGCCACCTCTTACAGAAATATGTTTGCCATGGAAAAGTCATTTCACTGGAGAGCGCAGATTTGCTGAAGCTCTGCCATGTCTCTTTTTTAAAGACCCACTGTTTATAATTTGCCCCTTAGGTTATTCAAAGCCTCAGTGGTCTACAACAACAACAAAACCCAGCAATAATTTTTTGACCTTTTTCTTCTTTTTTAACTAGCTGTGGAGATACATTTGAGGCAGTGATCTTTTTTCTGCTGTCTTTGCAGCAAATATTGCCACAGCAAGAATGTTTTTGGTGCAAAGTACTGCAAAAGGTGAAACGGTGGAGGAGTTTGCATGTAGTGAGGTTTGCTGTATTCTGATTTGTAGTCCACTTGACTTCATGGCTCCTAAGTTTTGATAGCAGCAAGGTAAGGGACTAAAGAAAAGTTAGTGGAAGGTGGCTTGTGTGTGAAATTGTTACAGCTTTTAGGCTTTCCCTGTAAGATATATGGACATTTTGTAGTGTTACTTACACAATGTCACATAGGTAAAGGATGCACAAATATAAAAGAGTCTGATGTCTGTGGAAAAAAAAGGGGGATTTTTTTTTCCCAAACAGACAAACACTACAGTTTATCTCAATTAAAAAAAATTAAGGCCTGAAACCAGTGCTCACCTATTAAGTAGCATAAGGTCTTCTTGACCTTGCAGCATTACGTGGGCACGGATGCCATTCAGCTGAACTACTCTAGTGTCCAGTACATTGGAGAAATTGTCAAGTATTTCCTCTAATGCCATGCTTGTGTTACCCACGCTCACGCGGCGCTCCTCTCTGCCCGCTAAGGGCGCTCAGGCCGCGGAGCAGTTTGAGCGCCTACAGCCATAGCGGGATCAGGCCGGGACTTTCCAGCTGGGAGAGCAAAGCACCATCAGGGGCATGTCCACATGAGTAGGTGCAGATGGACCGGAGCCGGCTGAACGTGGTTTGGCTCTTGTCTGGAAGCTAGTGAGTGCGATGCCGTCATCGAGCTAATACTCCTTTGTGTGGTAGGAGGAGCTGGAGATCTAGAAGCACAGGCTGCAGAGTGAGGATGGATCTGTCAGGAGTGTGCCTTGCATTTTGCGTATTTGTTTTGCTCTTTTACCTCCTGTAAAGTGAATATTGTCTTCAGTAGAGTAAGCACTGTAATGGCAGATAATCTGATTTTCAGAGAAAGCTTGCTTTGAGAAACGGAGAGGTGGAGCCAGTTCTGTGCATTTCTTCTCCTCCTATCCAGAAACCAACCTGTGGGGTCTGTACTAAGAAAACCGTGGCATTTAGGAAGGCAGGAAGGAGAAATGAATTCCCTGTTTTGAGGTCTTATAGTCTAGACAGCAAGAGGGCAATGCAGGAATGAAACTTGAAGCAATACTATCAAAAATGCCAGCCAAAGTAAGGTGTGTAAATGAATATTTGGGTGTTTAGAAAGTGCCCTGAACACTGAATAGTTTCTCTGGCCAGTGTCTCACATGTGTAAGAGGTCTTTCAAGTGATTGTGAATGCAAGACAAGCAGGCAGCTGCATGCTGTGTGTAGGGGACTGTGCACACACAAGGATAACCACATCCGCATTTTTGTGCACATGACTGTGTTTTTTGGAAACTTCCCTGTGTGTGTTGCCAAGTTTGCAAGTGGAATTTAGAGGTTGTTCAAATTATCTGTCAAAAGATCAGGTAAAAAATTAATTTGATGACAGGAGAAGCTTAAAAGCAGGACACTGGCTCACTTTGTGTGTTAATGCAGTCTTTCTCCATAGAGGGAAACCAAAGACTTGCTGAAGGCATAGCATACTAAGGTATATCTATTAGTGTGTGCTTAACTCTGTTGCCTGAGAGCTTTTATTAAATGCAATGGCCAGGAAAATTGACCTCACTTTTTTTTCTTTGGGGGCTGGATCCTGACTCACATTACATACATGTGTAAAGCTGGCAACTTACTTATTTATCAGCGAAAAAGCATTTTGTTATAAAAAAAAGGGGGGGAAAAGATTACAGTAACATCATTGGGATTTGAAATATAAGCAGCATCACAGGATATGGGTATGTTATTGGATATAACAGGGCCCCTTTTTTTCCGTGGATATAATGCCATATAACAAATTGCATGCCACAAAATACACTCAGTTTCTCTGATGGCTGGACTCTCTGGTTATAAAGTGCTACTGCAAGCATTCTATTTAGGAAAGGAAGTTAAAAGCCTCTCCAGGGTACACAGAAAATGCTGATCCTGAAAGTATAAACGGACACATTTTAATCCTTAAGTTATTAATTATTACTCATGATTAATTGTAATTATTTTATTACTACTCCAAACCCTTGGGTCAAATTGCACGCTGAAGTCGGTAGGAAATTTACTGAAGAATCTCTTGATTTGGTATGTTATCATCGTTGTATTGAATATTGGACATTATCAGTTGCACTAAAGAGACCAACTGCTCTCATGCCATCAAATTACAGGATATATTTGGGTTGCAGGCGTAACTCCATTTCTTTCACTGTCATCAGATATAACTGTAAATTTAAAGCACAAAGGGAAGGGGAAATAATCCTTTCACCCACGAAGATGTAAATTAAAAGTTACCCAATGCTAAAAAACGTAACCCTAAATGAATCTTACGTTCGCAAAAGCTCAGCGCATACGTTCAGCACACGCACATGTTAAAGGGGACAGCAAGTACTTTGGGATCAGACTGTCTTATCGAGGGTTTTTGAGTGGGAAAACTTGGACCCCCCCCTTGCTAGCCCTACCTTCCGCCTCCCTCTCCTCGAGTAACCAGAAGAATCTTTTTCTTCTGAACATATAGCTTGTAATATACATAAAAGCAGAGTTTGCTTTGATCCTGACAGCAAAATGTTTATTTTTAAACCTGGCCTGGGCTGCTGTCCAGCAAGGCTCTTTCCTTTGCATCACGCCCTGGGTCCGCACTCTGCAGCCGGCCTCACGGCAGCGAGACGTAGGGAAAGAGGGAAGGGGCTGGATGGGTCCTGGCGAGCTCCCTCCCTCCTCCTGCTCCCCCCATTCCCCCTTCTCCGGTTTTGAAATTCAAATTGAATGCAATTTTCAGCTCATTTGAGCCAGAATATACTCTTGCTGAGCTTCAGTGGCTCTTAAATTCAAACTCGCAGGAGAAAACAGATATCATCTGTCACTGAGGGTGGGAAAGAGTGTCCTCCCCACATTTTATTCATGGGAGGCAGGGCTGGACTGACTAATTCAAGTCTTTCTGACTAATTGCTCACTGGCAAACCAATCAGCTAATCGATGCGACTGGTTTCTTGTAGTTTGGTCTCTTTTGACATTTTTATTTTTTATTTATTTCTTCAGCCTATTTAGTATTTATATTTAACGTCCTAGAAGTGCCCTAGAGTATCTGAATGCCTGCATTCAGATTCTTATTGTACCTGCTTGTTTCTGGTCTTATTGTCTCCATCAAAGACAATAAGAGGTCCCTTTAAATACCTACAGATAGAAATGCCAAAAATCTGATGGTTGGCAGAGGAGAGGTGAGGGGATGGAGATTTTCAAAGGAAGATTAAAAATGGAGGAGTCAAAGGGAGAAAATTGTTTTAAATGCATCAGTTGTTGTTATGTCAGCTGTTTTAGGACCATGTACATCTGTGGGCTACATACTGGAGCTACCTACTATATAAAACCTGTTTTATATTAATACATGCACCAATATCTCATGAGTCACCCCAAGGGAGGGGGGAGTTCTGCTTAAAAGTAAAAAAGAAATTCAATTTCCTATTTTGCCACACTGCTTTTCTGTTTTGTTTTCTTATTTTTGAAACAAACAAGCAAAAATCTTGCAAAGAGAACTAGATCCCACTTTCATTGAACTCATTTACAAACTCCTCTTTCATTTGGTGAAAAGAGCATTGGCATAGAGACTGGCAAGCTGCCTTCAGAGGGAGATCTTGCAAGAAACAGTAATTTGGTAGGTGCACGGGCAAAACTAAAGTACAACCTGTACAACAGAGAAAATAGGTTACTTAATCTAACAGCATGATAGCATTTTAATGCTGCTCTGAGCAACATCAACTTGTTTCTGCTAAAAATCCACAACCTGATTTTTTGTTGTAGCAAAATCTGCATGCTATAGAGGATGTCAAAAGTATACGAGACATCTGCAAATGATGAGAACATGATGAGAACAGACTGGAAATACTATCAAACACCATGCTGGTCCATCAAATGTTTTATGTGCTCTAAAGCTTTGATATATTGCTCAGCCTGGGTTATAGTTGGAAACCTGGTATTCTGCAGCTTTGTTGGTGCCTGTTCTTTGTTTCTCATACTGGACAAGGATTTGTGTACAGTTAGGACCCAGTCCTGTGAACAGTTTTGCATTTCGAATGCTAGTGTCAGCCACGGAAATCATGCTGTAATTCCATCATAACTTTATCAGATGACTGAAGATTTTTTTCTGCTAGTATCTTCCCTTATCCCCTCACCCATGCATTTAGGTAGCATAGCCTAATGGCATAACAAATTACTCGGCAAAATAAAGGTGCTTAATAACCTTCACTGTTGTACCAATAAACTGATATTGTATTTTGTGACACTATTCAGCTGTGACTTTGGGCAGCTTATGTATTTCCGGTTTAGAGTGTTATAATCCCTAAAAAAATAGGGATTTTTTTTTACATACTTTTTCAATGTGGGATGATTCAAAGAAATAACATTGGCCTGTGCAGTCAGTTGGCTGTTTGCAATAGCTAGGGACAGGTGCCTTACACAGAAGCCAGCACGCTGTTATCGCAGAAGTTGCATATTTTATATTAGAGAGTCACAGGCAAAAAAGCAGGGGTGAAAGACGAGGGCACCGTTCATGTGTGGTAGGAGCAGTCCAAGCTCACCTGTGGGACTGGGCCCCTCCACGACACAGCTGGCATTTAGGGAGCTGTGTCAGGATCACAGCGCAGGTTAGAGCGGTGGCGAGCACGCAGCTGCCTGGGCAGTAGGAATTTATTCCGGTGGTCTTCACAGTCTTAAATGTTAGCTCTGATGCATTTGTAGTTTCTGAAGCAGGGGATTTGGGAATCTCTTTTTTTTAATTAGGCAATTAAATTCAGGTTAAGCCCTGTTTTAGGCACCTCAGTGCCTCTCTGAATCTTCCCCTTTGTCTCCAGCGGCTCAGTTAGACATTGACACTGACCTGCAAAGCTGGTACTACAAGTCCTTATAAAGAAATCTGATATTCCTATGGAAGTTATGATGATGTATGTAAATCAGCTGCCGTATCCACGCTGTCACCTCTTCGGCTGAAAAAGAAGGGCAAATCATTTTGTTGGTAGCTGCTGAAACCGTCAGCTGCACTGTCATTAATACTCTACCCTCTTTCCTGGAAACTCAATATGTCAGCTACCTGATGTACCCTTCCTCTTCCAAGAATACATCTCGCCATTCCTTCAAATTCTTCTTGAGCTGGGACCTCCCATCTGTCAGTTTATTGTTCTTCTTCTGTCCCATTAGTTTTTCCTGCCATTTTTTTTCATTGTCTCATGTTTTTTTTTAGAGTTTTATCATGTGCTAATGACCAGAGTATCCAAGCTCCTTCCAGGAGTATATTAAGCAACACGTCCAACTGCTGTTATACTCTTTTTTTTTTTCTTTTTTTTCCCTCTTCTTTCTTATGGGGAGAACAGTGTGGAGTAAAGCATTAGATTTTTTTTTTATTTATTTTATTGCTGTGATATATACACCTACACTGTTATGACCATGGTCACTCTCTGCTTGTGAGGTATCCCCTGGACTGTCCTGTTGATTTTGGTGTTGGATCTGTTCCCCAGGGAACTGCCCAAATTTCTTTTGGTGATCTCTGAGCAAAGGCTCTTTGTTTGGTATTTTTCCAAAATGGATCTTCTTGGTCCCTCTCCCTGGATACCATTGATGAGCTTTCTTGTCCCTCACCCCCTACCCTGTCTACTGGCTTGACCCTGACGCTCCCAGAGTTCTTCTGTCACTGGTCCCAGGGTCTATAATTTATCCTTCAGGGGCCACACGGCAGCTGGAAGGCTTAAACACAAACTTCATGATGGCATTTATATAATAAAATGTGTTTTGCTTCACAGCAGCACTACAGCCATGCAAATCCAGGTGAAATAAGAAGTGCCTGCAGGTTCTGAGCATTCTTTGAAGCTGTTGGTCAAAACACTTTTCACAGCTGTAGTCCTCTCCTGGATCTCACCCCTCCCTGCCCTCCTTTAAGTCCACAGCCATCTTTTTTGGTTTGGCCCATATGCAAAGCGTTCCTTCACAGAAGACATGGTTCTTTGTATTGTTCCACTCAAATTTCTGTCATCAACCATGTTCTTAAGGGCTGCAGCGTCATCTCTCTTTCTCTTCCCTTATGCATGGGTTTATACTCTTCTCACACTGAGGTGAAGAGAAGGATTTTGCTTAGCTTAGAAACAGTTGTGGTAAGGAAATTGTATTTATTTCCTGATTGTCCTTAACAATTCTCCCAAGTAGAGGAGAAAAATAGGCTGGCATAGCTTTAACTTCCCAAAATAAGTCTGATATGGAAATATAAAAGATAGACTTTTGCTATGAACCTACCAAACATGATGAATTAGTAATATTTATTTTCTGTCTTTCATCTCATATTATCACGTTATTAGGGAGGGTGGGCTCAAAAGAACTTCACTTTACACTTATACCCATGTTCCTGTGGATCATGATGAACCTTTTGGTTCTGTCTCACTTTCTTGTTACTGTTGCAAAGTCCACTGACAGGCTGGTGAAGCTATTCCCCAGTTTTCCATCCACATGTATTGAGTTCCCCATGTAGCAAGGTGCAAAGGTAAAGGGGTGTCATTGTGTCATGTATGACACAGTGATTGTATCCCAGTCATAGTAACCATCAAATGCTTTATACTATGGCATCTTTGGCCCTTTTTCTGTACCCAGCTTTAGAAGTTGTGACCACGTTCTGCATTCTGCTTCCTATTCACCCTTGTGAGAGCACCTCTGGCAATAAAGTCTTCTCTGCCTTCTTCGACATCTACCTTTCTGTTTTGAAGGGCATCCCATGAGAAACATTATGCTGAGCCTCTACATCTTTCATAGTGCCTCTGGCTTTAAATGTAGTATGTGTTTTCCATGTCTTTTCCTGATGGTGTGTTTTTTTCAGGCTCTTTTTAAACTGATATTTTAACCACTTGCTAAAACCAAAAACAACCATTTACTTTCTGGGCAGAAAGGAAAAACTAAGTGTATACAATGTTCAAAAGATTTTTGAAGATATTAAATTAATGAAGATTTTTTTCTTATTAAATGGTCCCTACTGAAAGATGTTTCCTAGTTTGCAGTGCAGATCCCAGTAGGCAGTGTTGCTGCTCTGAATAATCTGTTGCTGAAGTGGGTAGTGGCTGTGTGTCATCTGCTTTTTGCCTTGGTCATCCACTTCATTGCGTCCATTGACTTCATTCCAGGCTTCTGTTACTGATGCTGAGATTTTCAGTCAAGCAAAACTCTGGCTGATGTCAATGGACATTGGCATAAATGGGATTTTTACTTAAACTGAGTCTGTGCAACTCACCTTGTTGCTGCATATATTCATGTGTGACTATCCGTGTTATTAAAAAGTAGTAGTAGCACCCCTAAGTTTTGTGTGTGAGTAGATTCTTTTGCTCTTGAGTGAGAAAGAAAAGACTCGACTACAAGTCATGAAACTCCTAAAATTGTTGTCCTAGCCTATGAAAAATACATGTTGGCATGTCTATATGTGTTTTCCATATGTAGGTGTGTATTCATAGAGAAAGACATACGCTTTATGATATCTCCTAAATAGCAGATTACTTGTTGCTATTCAGAGGTCACTGGGTGACCTGGAATTCCTGTTTGATTATAACATGCTCAGTAGAGATCACAGTTTCAAATGAATAAATAACCGCCAAAGACTGCGAGTGTTCGTGTGTTGGTGGTAATGAATGTATAATCATTTGTTTGCATTTTAATTTCATATCTACTTTTCCTTTTACATATGTTAATCCTTCTGAATGGTTATTATTCTTTATCATTCTCTCTATATTTTTTTGTTTGTTTCTTTCTTTCTTTACGGTGCTTTAAGAAATTTAGTAGTGCAGGATCTGAACTATTCTCTTTGAAATTATCTTTAAAACTGCTATTGACTGTAAGAGGGTTAGTGGTCATGTTAGAGAGCCTGAGAAAATGGCCTTGCAGCACAGCACATGTGGCATCTGATTCCTAAATAATGAACTTCGTAAAGTCAACTATTTGCCCGAGTCACATTTTGTTCCATCCTGGCACAAACCAGACTGGCACGACAAATTGTATCAACAAAGAAGCATGACATTAGCCTTGCGTATATTTTCAACAGCCTTTGTATCGCCATGGCAACAATAGTTTTAATTATGGAGAGCCAAAATGATAACTTGTGTATCAGATGGGGCTCAGTTTTCCCCGTGGACAAAACTCTGATTAGACATTGGAGAAAAGCTTTGTATCCTGGTTTTTCTCCCAGACTGGATTTTATTATCTGCTTTAACAGACAGCTGTTTTGCTCATGGTGTGAACTTGGAGGGGCTGAACCAGGCCGGAGGGCTGCTGGACCGCGGCCCTGCAGTAGATGAACTGACCCTCTTGTCTCAGGGGCTGCCTGGTGGGGTGCTGGTCGGCAAGTTTAAGACCAGTTGTCTCACTGAAGGACTGCTTTTGGCTTCCCTTTAAACTGCTGGAGAACTGTGTATTTGGAAAAGCCTTGTGTGAAGTGATGTCTAATAATTGGCCTTGACAATGTTCAAGATTGTGCTTGGGGGACAAACAAGAGGTTCCACTTCAGCGGTAGACATGAAAATTTGCAAAGCAGATCCACATCCAAATCCAGCTGTAAGATGGATGAGAAATAAATATGTCTGTCTGCATGTATGCATGGCTGGATGCAAGTCAGGAGTGTCTCTCTTCACAGCCACAACAGTATTGTTTAAGTCATGGGGCGTGAGAGGGCAGTGAGCAAAAATGTGTGTGTTACTTAGGCAACTCGTTGAGAGATAAAAAGGTTGGTTGATGTAAATCGGTGTTTTTCTTTCTTTCTTCCTTTTTTTTCTTTTTTTTTATCACTTTCCTGGACTTCTAATGCATTCATTTCCTATTTGTGTGAATGGTGGCCCTTGGTGGCTATGGGAGGGTTGATTCTGGGTTGTGAACTTCCTCACAGTGTTTGAAGAGCAGAGAGGTCAGTGATGAGATGGGACATCTCATAACTTCATCTGGATCTTCTCTGACACACTGACATTTTTAGCATGCGTTTTCCTGATTGCAGGTCTGAGGCAGTGTCGTCAGGAGATTATGGCTAGAGATCATGAAATCACTGGGAATAAGACTTGCAAGATCACACCGTTAACTAGAAATTCAATTATTCAAATGTGGCTCCAGAATGCAGGGGGCTCAGCAAGCATGTAGGCTAATATTTAGACTTGCTGAATCTCTAATCTCACTCCTTAAAGTGTTACAACAGCTCTTTTTTTTTTTTTAACACAAAACCCTGTGCAAGTATTTCTCTGCTAATTGTGCTGTCGATTCACTTATACTTTTCTAAATTTAAAAAGTCCTGCCTCTAAGATTGTGATTTTGGAATTTAGGATCATAAATTAAGCCATCTTATGAAAGAAAATAAGAAGTTTGCTGTTGTTTTTAATAAGATTTATGGTAAATATGGCAACGGTAAGTCTGTCAGTCTGGGCTTTGCTGCACATGTGTAGCTCTGTGCTTTGAGACCCTCAAAATGTCTGTTTTTAGGACATCAGCAGGGGGCTAATGAAAAGGCTTTGTTGATTTTAACGAATTGCAAGCCACTGTAGCCAAAATAAATATAATCTGCTTTTTGGATTAGTTGTCACACATGATTTTACCTACTAACAGTGATTAAAGAACCCTGGTGGACCAGAAGCATAGCCGCTCTCTGGTGACTCTTGCTAAAACAGCAATAAACAGAAGTAAATAAAGACTTAGGGTATTAGTTATCTTTAATAAACAGTGACACTGCATATAATGTTTGAGGGAGACTTCAAAAACCTGTGTCGTGCACAGCAGTGTCACTTCTTCCAGCGCAGAGAGCACGGGTCATGCAAGAGGACCGACCACGGTACCTGGTATCAGCAAGGCAGCGGCACAGAGCTGCTCATCTCATCTCACTGACCTGTGGCCCCACATCCAGGGCTACCAACACCACTGAGCACCTCGCCAAGACCCTCAGTGTTCAGCCATTTTTACCCAGTGGTGGACCACAAGAACAAAGTTCAAAATGTTTGAAACTAGAGGGATTGCAAAAGGAAAATGAAGGGAATGTTAATTGCTTGTGTAATTAGGCAACCTCCTAACCACTGTAATTCCATCCAGTTAATGAATGGAGGACCAGTGCTGGTCTCTCCTACCTTAGCGTTTGTAAGCTGGTACAAAGAATGACTTGCCCCCGCTGACATCTTTTATCCCTGGTATTTTCCCTGTAATAAAGGGTGGGTGTGTTTCCTCATCCCATTCACGTTTGTTGTGAGAGGCAACAATTACCGCTGATGGCATTGTACTACTCCTTTGTACTAACTGTTGCTTTTAATCAGTGGATAGAAGAAACAAAACAAACAAAAGCATGTTTTCTCTTCATAGAGGGAACTATTTCTGTAGCACTGAATGTTGGCAACAATTTTAGGCTGTACTGTATGGGGGAAAAACACCTTCCTGAGAGGGGCAAGGAATGAAGGAGTTTCCCAGCAGGAACACAGAAAGTCAGAGCTTTTGAAAAATAAAATTAAAAAAAAAAATGGAGGGAGTGCAAAACACAAGAATGATTACTTTAGGGAAAAATCCTAGCAAAACAGGGAGGGGGGCTGAGCTTTCTAATGAGCCTTCAGCTTTTATTCATCTGTCCCTAACTGTACACCCCTGGAAGGCACATGGCACTGCTCTGCAAAGAGTTTCTCTCTTCTATGACAGCTAAAACCCTTCAAATTAATCAAGTAAACATCCTCAGGCGATTTAGAATTTTATAACTCTTTTCTGATGCATGGAGTTAAATTCTTGTTCAGTGTTTTGGGTGAAGTCGTGCAGTGGTTACAATATACTCCTGACTTTACAATCTATGAAAAAAAGCTTTGATACCCTGCTCAGGAAGGGAGCAAGACCTACCAAGGCTCCATCCCTCTCTTGGCTGGAAGTCATTAGGAGTTTGGAGAATTGCCCGATGGTGTAATTCAAGTCTTGACTGCATATCTTATTGGTTAAAAATAGGAGCCAACTCCAGCTCATCAGTTTTGCTAAGAAACTATTGATTGTGATTAGCAAGCTTAAAAATAATTACCTGGTGTGTTCATTGCTATCTTTGGACATACTCTCATATTCCTACTCTCATAGAAAGTATTGAGCAGCACAATAGGGCTATTTGATGACTAAGGTGTTGCACTGTGTGGAGGGGAAGGAGGGTACTGAGCACTTCTAATTGTTCCACCTCCTGGTGACTGACACCTGCACTGGGGAGAAACCCCCCTGGCCTCACTGCAAATTAGCAGAGGGTGCAGAGGAGCTGTCTAGATCCCCCCTTGTTCCCATAGGGGCACATCCGTATTTCCAGTTCTTCCCAGGTGCAGTCATCACTGTTACCACTCAGCTTTTCTTTGGCAGCCCCAAACCCACCTAGCACCATGGCTGCTGCATCCTGCAGAGGAATAAATTACTGATTTGCTTAGCACCTGGGGAAAGGGGTTGAGTTTCACCTGGGTTTTAACACCTACTTTAAAAGCCTGGAGGTGTTGATTCATGTGTTTTGAGTTGATCCCAAGCAGCTGAGGCAATTAAAATACCTGGAAGGCTATCTTTCTGTCTTTGGAAGTTGTTGTCTGTGCAACAGGGACAATTGTAGCAAGTGGCTAGATTATTGCTACCTACAGAACTGTGTGTCCATGTTAACCTGCATCTGTTTCAGCCTGTTCAAGCCTGGGCTGCCACCTGAATGTGTGAGAAGAGTGACTTATACTTGTCAAGCTCCTGATACAGGTCAGTAGCTCCTTCAAGCTGCTACCTTAGCTGGGCTTTGACTCTTGCCTGCTGTTGGAAAAGCTGCTTTGTTGCCATGGGCTGTTGAGACAGGCTAGGGAGAGTAACTTTTCTATTTAAGTGCATTGTCAGAAGTTGGATGATGGTACTGCTGTGTGATACTATGTTCGCAGGATCTTCTCACCTGGTTCTTCTGGCTTCGTATCCCATGTGAACACGTGTAACTTCAGATCACAATAATCCTTACTGCCTAGTTTGGTTTTGCATTTTTGATTTATGTTTTTTTCTTGAGTCTTGTTCTTGTATTTGGTGTGTACCAGGGTTATCCTCAGGGGGCACCTGACACGATAGCAGGGTGTAGAACACGAATTATATGTGTAGTTTGTGAGATTTCTGTGGAAGCTTGTTGTGGGGCTGTGCATATCAAACTGAAAACTCATCACCCAACCTACGGGCAAAGTGCAGGAAAGCTTTTCAGGCTCTCACAACTTCTGTGAAACTATAAGCGTGTGTTTGTGCATCCAGGAGAGGGATTTGTCCTAGTGTTTTACCTGTTGATGTCTGCTTTTGATATTCTGACTTGAAATTTAGTGAGGGGAATCGCTTTTTAATGTGCTTGCTGGTGCAGCGGTCTTCGTATCAGCGCAGGTGTGAGAAGCGAGTGCTGGGTCACACCAGTGTTAGAGTGCCTCGTGCCAGTTTGGGGTTTTATGGTGCTCAACAGCAGGAAAGGTAAAATGAGGGTTGAATAAGTTAGCAGGAAAACTCTGGCTATGCTCGTTCACCTTTGCACTGCAGTTTGCCTTGGAGGAGGAGGTGCAGATAGACTGCAGCTGCAGTGACTGGGGCAGCCAAGGAGCTGGTGAACCTGATGAGAAGGGGCAGCTTTACTCCTCTTTGCTGCTCAACTCTTCTTGTCAGCAAGGGGAATTGTGGTCCTGCAGAAGGGAGGAAGGCCTGGGCTTCATGGTTAGAGAGCGTGTGATGGTAATGGACAGTAACTTCACTGGTAGGAGCTCCTGACAGCAGCTTTATGCACTGAAGGTATTGTCATGCGCTTAAGATTTTCTAAGTGACTCTAAACCTGTATACTGCAGCAGTTTCTCTATAAATACTTCTGCAAACTCTCAATAGAGTCATACACTTAAAACATGTATTTCCAAACAATTTACTTCAAAAACATTTGGTCTGACTCAAAAAAATATTATTGGAAGAGATATTTTTTTTTCCACTGTATTGAAGGGAGCTTACAGTCTTAAGCTCTTAAATTCAGCACTCTTTATTAGCATTATTCCAGGACTCACAAGAATTTTATATACGAGTTTGAAAGATTTATAATATATATATATATTATATATAATATATATATTATATATATAATTATATTATATATATATATATATATATATATATACATTTTCATGTTTAAAAACAACTTGTATAACTGTAAGATCTGATCCATTGGGATCTACCAGGGCTAGAAGTGAGTGTTGTATTGCTTTCCTCTGGTTTGAGTACCTTCTTTCATCCAGGAGACTGCAATATGCTTTTTTTTTTTTTTTTTTTTTTCCCATGTCTGGCTGTCTTTGTGTCAGAGACTTGTATGGCTACAGCTACTGCAGGTCCTCAGTGTTTCACAGTGCTTCTGGGAGAGTGTTATTACTTTAAACATATCACTGGCTCATGAATACTGAGTGCCCTTCCTTAGCACTTTAGCAGTGGCTCTGGTACTTTTTTGAAAGAATGGCATATTTTGGAGTAAGTTTACTAACAAATACGATGAGTGAATGTGGATTTTGGACACCAGCAGGGAATTCTGGTCTGAAACAGGTCAAGTCTTGGCCATGGAGAATCTGAGCTAGTAAGAAGTCCCCCCACTTACTTTATTTACCACATGAATATGGTTGTTATACAGCCCATTGGCTAAGTAATCAGTGTGTGATCTTACACAGTCACTTTCCGTATTATATTTAATACTTCTTGATGGAAGCAGTGAGAAATGGGGAGAAATACTTGTGCTTGTTGGTAGTTGATTGTTCAGAGTAAACTACAACCACTAGCCTGACAATAATTTGAATTATTGCAGACGCATGGAAAGAGTTTTAAAAAAAAAAATCACAAGGGAGGTTTCCTAAGGATAATTTTATTAAAAGTTCATGTTTGAAGTGATGTCATTCTTTTCATTCTCTATGTTCAATTGCCTTTCTGAAGCTTGGTCTAACTATTCTGATGTGCAGCAAAAATATTACATCAAAGGTGAATGCTCGAGTCCTGGCTGAAAAATAAAAAAGAGGGCAGTGGGACATGGAAGGGTGGGGGGAGAACCCTCAAATGGCTAAAAGTTCTTAAAAGTTAGATATAAAAGAAAATAATCATTTCTATCCCCTGACAAATAGTTCAAAAAGTAGCCAACAGTTTGGATCTGGCATGTCACATTGCATACAAATGAAGAAACTGTCGCCGTTGGTTCCCTTTGAAACCTTTTGATCTGATCTTCTGTAGTAAAGGGCACGTGACTTGATCAGGGCTTCTCCTGTGTTACAGTCAGTCCTGATCTGTTGAAATACCTGTGACAGGTTTCTCCCCTCAGCTGATAGTATTTTATTTTTCTTTCCTTCTCTTCAATGCCTTTTCCTGTGGTGGGTATTTTTGTCAGGTGGTACGCTTCACCCATCCCTTTCCATCCTGGAAAGCAAGGTTCCAAATTTGTCAATTCCTAGCCGATACTGTATATTATGGTTTTAGTAGTAGGCTTGTAGCTTTTATCTCTCCATTTGCCAAATGGACTTTTTCCCCCCCCCCCCACGAAGAATATGGAAAGTAGAACTAAAATAATACTTTGTAAAAACAGTGCATTAAACACAGTTATTGCAAAAAAATGCATGTGAGATATATTCTGATAATTAAATTAAGGATTGTTTTGTTACTGAGTACCTTTGAATGGATGACTTGGATATGTACAGTCAGTAATGGCAGGGGACAGTAGTGGAAGAGTGGAAGGAAAAGATTTTACAGAGCTCTAATAATTGATCCTTTAAAAAGGCACAGTTTCTGCAAGGTGTTTATAATCTTGCATATGAGTTGCACTAATTTATGAACTTTAGTAGATATTTTGGTCCAGAACCAGTGCAGTCAAGCAAGCTTTCCCTGAGGGGCTGAGCTCTGCTACTGTAGCTATCAATGGCAAAACTATCTTGGACTCTTCTCCTGTGAGCCCATGCTGGGGGGTCAAAAAAGGAGCAGCTGGGCTCATCTCAACAGACTAAAGGCTGGAATAAAACACCCTTGGGCCCACGTCTCACCCCAGCCTTGCCAAGGAGCTACTGGTTGAAAATGGCCTTGCTGAGTTCGAAGCAGTGTTTACATGGGTGGAAGTTAATGGTCATTGTTTGCAGGGGAGGTCAGACTGGGTCAACTCTTTCAGTCTTCGACTGGTTAACCCATAAGTATGCAATACTGACTCTTCCCCGCTGGGAAGTTGTCAAAGAGAAACCCAAAGATGTTGGGCTCCATCATGGTGCCCAGCCTGGCTGCGGGCTGCCTGTCTGAGCAGGCCCTGTTCCCTCTGCTGCTGTGGGTGGGTGGACAAGATGTGTCTGCGTGTGCATGGACAGTGTGCTGGTAGGTTAGCTACTGAGTCTGTGCTGCTTCTACTGGAGGGCCTTTCATAGGTTGGGCTGTCCAATCCTTCAGTGATTTTTATGGTGGTAGTGATTAAGCCTGTTTACAAGGTAAATGTCCCTCTGTGTGCTAAGGTGGCTTGTGCAGCATTCCTTTGGAGCTGGAAAAAGATGGTTGATGGGCTGCTTATACAGAAGAGTCTCGTTCAGAGTTGACTTCACTGTGTGGAAATCCTTTGGCAGAACCAGAACACATGGGACCAATCCAGCAGCACATCTCTTGTTGCTGAAATCCCTCAGCTCTTGGTTCCTGGTTTCCCAGAGCAGAAAAGCATGTGGGAAAGTCCTGCTGGGCCCAAGTATGTCATCAAGAGGCTTTGTTTCTCGTCTAGCAAAGCTAACGTGACTTTATTTCATCTAAAGAGCTTGGATTTTTCAATGTCTGTGCTTCTTCCTTTTTATTGTCTGTTGGGTGAGGAGCAAAATTTGGTAATGAGTAGTGGTGCCCAAATAATGGAGCCCAAAAAGGACTGGGTTTGGATGCTGAGTGGAACCGAGACTCCTAAATGGTGGGATCTTGGAATTCAAACAGTGTCCAAGTTGAAGTGGGTTTGTGTTTTATCCTCTAACACAAAGATGCAGGTCAGCTGTCTAGCTGTCCAGGTGGATGAAAGCTGTCTTCCCATGTTCCACAGGATATATTGACTCTCTGTTCAGTATATCACAGATGCCTCAGCCCTGGGGTGCAAATGGCCGGGAACAGAAACACCAGAGGCTGCTTCCTCCACAGCACCGGGAGGTGCCTGTAGGCTTGTCATCCTCCCGACAGCCTTGTCGGGGTGGGATAGGGAGCACCTTTTGTGGCAGCCAGCAAGGAGGCCTGCTGGCAGTGCAAAACAAAGGCTGGAAGAAAAATGGATGTGTGGGTGGAGATCAGTCTGCTACGGCAACCTCTCTTCCCCAGCTGGTGAGAGAAGGATGGGGGGGGACCTGACAGGTTCACCAGTCCCCCACCAAGGAGTGAGGATGTGGGGGAATGGGATGCTTAACACTCAGCGTGAGGGATTAGCAGATCCAGAAAACCACCCATTTGCTTTCAAGGCATCCTCTGCAATCAGCATGATTTCTCACGAGGAGAGGATTTCACTGTAGAACAGAAGGTTGTAGAATGGAGTGTTTACAAAGGAAGAAATAATTATATTTATGGACTGGGAGTATAAGACCTTTTTGGCCCTGATCACCTATACGTCTGCTTTGCATACAGGAGGCAAGTTATTGGATAGTTTAAAATGTTGGCTATTTTATAATAATAATAATAATAACAATTTAAAGATTTTCCCAGCTGTTAAAGGATGCAATTTTTCTTTCATGGACCATTATGTATGCAAGACCAATTGGTAAACTGCGATATAGTGTTCTGTAATTATTCTCCCCTGTAGCTTTAATGAGGAGATCTGTGTGCAGTTTGATGGGAGAATATACTCTGCCGACAGCTACACTGAAAATCAAGACAGGTGTAATCTGCTTACTGTAGTCTGTGAATCCTCACCATGTGGCTATGTTATCTCTAGTGCATGTTTATAGAAAGATGCTTGTAAAAGGATTTAATTTAATGGAATAATGGTAACTGACACTATGAAAATGAAGGGGCTCAAATAATATGGTGAGAAGAGTCATATAAATACTAGAGTAGATGATAAAAAAAAAATTGAGATACTATGTCTTTCAGTTAACATCATATGAAAGGAAAATACACATTAAGCAATGCTATGTACTAAATAGAAATATATTCTTTATTACTAGCCTAGTCTTAGGAAAGACTTCAGAGAAAACATGACTTTGGAGATATGTACCCAGTCTTGCAGTTGCCTTGCATGGGCAGAGGTGCTTTTGCTGGAGCTCTGCATGGGCATCTTTCCAGGTTTGGAGTGTTAAGAGTAGAATATCTCTTAAAGGCAGATACTCTGCTGAGCCATAGCCAAAAGAATAGTTGTGTGATGAAAGGGACAGCTGAGACATCATTTAGGAACCCACTGTACTTGTGATGGGGAGGGTTCATCCAGGCAACTGTATGATTGTGCCTCGGTTTCCTTACAGTTATCACTGTACAGGTATTTTCAGAAAAGCAGCCCAAATAACTTATTCTTGTGAAGCCTATTGACAAAAAGCAGTACCTTTTTGCTAGTAGCAGTTGCACGATTTTGTTCTTTTGGACAGATAATCTTATTTAGGCAGAAATGTGAATCTAATTCTTATTTCCAGAGGATGAGAGAAATAATACCCAGTCACTCTCCATGGATGTGATTTATTAATTATCAGTCATTCTTAATCACCTAATACTGACATGCATCTAACACACTGGAGAGTTTAATATCTGAGAGAATACTTACCATGATTTTTCTCAGCAGTCCATTTTTAAATTGGGTGCCAGCACTTTAGTTTTGTGTTTCTGATCCTGTATGACTTTTGCCCTTGAACAAGGAGTGTGAATGCACTGAAGATGGCATAAAGTTGCTAGTAAGAGCAATACTAAGTGATGTCCTGTTCTTCAGCAAATTAATTGAAAGCCTTTGGCTTACAGAATTTGGATATCATATGAATATTTAACATTTAATGTTAAGATACATGTTATCTGACTTGCTCTCCATACCAAGGATAGCAGAACAGCGTAATTTGACATTTTGCCTGATGCAGTAACATACTATGTATTAAAAAAAAAATAAAATACTGAGTAGCACTTCTGTTGGGGAAAGGTGGGGGTTGGATGGGAGTTGAGCATTGCTGTTAATTATTCTTATTATGCTGATCTCACTCAGATTTTGAGCCTGGTGATTGCACTGACAAAGGAGCAGCCTTGATTTCTGCACATATGCTACAGTTACTTGTAAAAACTAGGCTCACAGATTGCTCTGAAGCTTTTACAGTTCCTGTAGAACATTTCCATAGTTCCAGCAGTTTGATCACAAATGCAGCATCTCTCTCCTAATGCTGTGCAGGTTGATAAAACAGTTGCCGAGCTGGAGTCCCTAAAGAAATTATTAATTATCTGGTTAATGTGCATCAGGCTGTGGGAGTGTGAGATTAATCACCAGTGCTGGGATGAGTTGCTGAAGTGGATTTTGGTTTTTCGTCTCCTGTCACTCGGTAATGGCTTTTCCTTCCTTCACCATCAGGTGAACAGGTGCGGAGATGCTGTATTTTCATTTTCCTGTAGTCAGTAACAGCCGGTGACCAGGAGATGCCTTTTTCTCAGTCCTGCTGCATGAGCAGTTTACAACATGGAGCGCTACCTGCTTAGGATGTTCCAGCTGCAGGAGATGCTCCTACAGCACAGGACTGACCTGAGCCTTCCCAGATAAACACATTCAAACACGTGCTCAGGGAGGGGTGCTGGAGAGGAACGCTGGGGCTGGTTCTTCGGTATTCTCCAGGTCTCGAAGGGACTGAATTATATTTGGCTGTGGAATTGCAACTTGACTCCTATTTTGAACGTATTTATAGTACTCTGATTTTCTCAGTGAACGAACAATGAACATGCCTCCTTTGCTTAAGGTAACAAAAGAAAAATGAGCTCCTGCAAAGTAGCTTTTGTACTTCACAGGGCAGACACAGAAGAAGGTTCTAGTGCGGTCTTTAGTTGGTACCATCCTTAAAGCCGAATGTTGCGTAAATATTTGCCATGGGAGAACACGTCCGACTTTTCCAGAAGTGGTGAATCAGTCAGGGCACTCAGTTGCAATGCTGTAGCACTGGCCCTGTGCTGTTAGCTGCCATTAAGCAACAGCAGCTGCACCAGAACTTGGTCAGCGAAGCTCTGATGTTCCTCCAGGGGTCCCTACGGGATGGCACATGCTTCCACTGCTCAGTGCGCTGATGAAAATCTGAGAAGTAATTTATTTTTTAAATTTTACTATTGTGATGCTACACAAACCCTTTGAACAGGAAGCCGTGACAGCTCTGTCTTGGGGTCAGGCCCACTGACTGGAAGCGTCTTTTGCTTCAGTGAGGACTAGTGAGGAGAAAGGAGATGAGGTGGGAGGAGCTGGGTCATACTCATCTAAAGCAGAGATTTTTGCCTGAGGCCAAGGGAGCACCCTCTAGTTAAGAAGGGAAGAAACTGTAGACGACAGCATAACAATCCTTGCAGTAGTGTGTGCTGAAGGCCAGAAGCAGAGACTGACCCTCCTCTCTATTTGTAGAAGGGTTTGATAATTAGCTAAATAATAAAGCCCAGTCCAAAAACTGGCACTGTTGTAGAGTCTAGTCATTTGGGTTACTTTTGTCATCTCTAACACAAGTGCTGTTTCTCTTCTCCCTGAGGAAATTCCATAAATGGCCACAGCTACTGGGACCTTAAAACGCATGGTACTTGAGACTGGAGACCTGTTTTCAACCTTCTACTTGACTGCTTTGTCAACTCTTTTTTTAATGACATGAATGTGTAGTACTGGCCTTCATCAGCTTCTGGTTGTTTTTTTCTTGGCTGAACTAGTGTTTTTTCTCCTGGTGGAACTGAACATTTTTGATTACCTTACCACTTCAAGCAGGTGGGGACATGCTTATATTTGAGATGGCCTTCAACTGCTCAATCGTTGATCTCTTGCTGTCTGTGTTGTACTATCCTGAATCGTGCTTCAGCTAAAGGTATTACCTTGGGAAGGGAGGATAAAGGTGTGTGGTATTTAGAGAACTTGCATTTCACAGCAGCTGTATGCTGCAGGCTGGGATCCCTGAACAGCCCCATGATGACAGAAACATCCATTTGTTTGGCAGGCTGTGGTACTTCACATTAAACACGGATGACCCATTTGTGTTTGAAAACCCCTTGCCAGCCAGTCAGTATGGCAGCAGTGGGGTTTTAAATATTAAGCAGTCTTCGGGGCACCAGGTTGAGTATTTGCATCGTAGTTGTTTGGTTTTCTACTCCTTGTAGAGCTTCCTGAGCTGCTTGTGATAAGTAAAACCAACTTTGTTAAGCTCAGCAGTTCCAAGCACTGAAGAGATAACATGGTGGGGGGGTGAATGGGACCTTTAGGGGACGAGACATGTATTGCTGTCTGTATTGGGATGCAGGTCACTATTTGTGTATGGCTTTATTTGATAGTAGCTAGTGCGAGTCCTTATGCAGGCTTGTGTGAACATGCACGCAGGTATGCTTGCTCTTGGTGGTGCGCAGAGGTGACGTAAAAGGAGTGTGTGTAAAATTTGGTAAATGGATGAACCATGAGGACACTAACTCAGCCGACTCTTTCAGTAGCTCTTGATCTCTGGTGCTTAAAAATAAGTAGAAAGCAGTTTTTCAGATGAGTAAATTGTGCAAATCCATGCCTAATTTACATGTACGATCACCTTGACTGCTTGTACAAATCAGGTAATTGCGCATGCAAATAGCTAATTAACACAATTAGCTGATCTGCTGATGCAGTCTCAGGATCTGTAAGTGTACACTAGCCATGTAGTGATTCTGTATCTACAAACCAGTTGTATGAAAACTCTTTGCCCTGATAATTGTTAGCAGATGCAGGGGGTCACTTAGGTTTTTAAGTCAATTTTGGGGCTTTGGGATGAAGTGACTGATGGGGATCACAGCTGTTATTGCAGATCAGAACTGGGTGGGGATCCAAAAACACTTGGGTTTACTGGAAAAACTTCCCTTCAAAGTCTCGAGCTGGCATTCCTGCCAACACATGCAGCCAGCACTGAGACCTGCAGCAGGCTGGTCTGCCGGGTGGCACGGGGCTGTGGGGTGTGCTGGTCTCGCAGAAATTGTTCCACGTGAGCACAGGGCCATGCTGGTTTAGCTCTCTCTCTTCTTAAAACTTTCTGTGAACGGTGCTCATTAGTCACCTCTGTGTTACTATTTTTAGATGCATGAAATATTTTGGATTTAAAGCCTTCTGCTTCCTTTTGACTTCATTGAAAAGAATCTTCTGGGGAAAAAAGATTTAAAGGGTGAGTTTTCTGGTTTTTATCTATTTGTCCAGCTTGGAGATCTCTTCATCAGCATGTCAATGTTAAGCAAAAATACCCAGGCAAGTTTAAACGTGCAGATTGTTAAAGTTCTGGGACTGCCTAAATGACATTAAAATAGAAGTCTTCTCCAAGGGATTTCAGAAACATCTTTCTTCCACCTTTGTGGTGCATTTATTTCTACTATTTTTATAGCTGTTATGATGTGGGGAGAATCCTTCACTGTAATAGTGATTTATGCTTTCAAAGCAAACCTGTTTGTAGGATCTGGTTTTAAGTTGCCATTATATTTTAACATCAGCATTTGTATCTTCAAACTGAGTCTACATGAAAATAACTAGGGAATCCTCTGACTGCAGGTATTTCTTGAACAATTTTTTTAAAAAATCTTTCCTATTTATAAAATAGAAAACTTAAACTTGTGTATTAGGTTTGTGACTTACCCGACTTCTCTGAACTTCCTTTTTTACAAGTTTATTTTAAAACAAGGATGAAACATGCTGTTATGATGCAACTTCCAGGATTCAAATCATAGCAAGAGGTCTGTATCCGGGACCGTGTGGCTGTGTTCTGAAGTCTAGCACTTCGGTTGTTCTTGCACTTACGCTTCTCACAGAGATGTCTGTGGTATGTCACATTTTCCTTACTTGGAATATTTCAAAGCATGTTGAAAAGTAATAAGTGAGATGCTGATTGTGCAAAGATTGTTTTGGCAAAAGGAGCACCTTGTTACGCACTCCACAGCAGCACTCTCACGTCCTTAAAAACTGCTCTGTGAAGGGAATTAAGTGTGGCCAGGAACCCTGGGATATGTCAAACAAAAACAACAACCAAAAAAAACACACCATTACACAGTGTCTTTACATAGATATATATATATATATATATATATATCATCTAGGTGGTCACCAGATAAGGCTCAAGGGACTTCAAATTATTCTGTATGTGAAAAATCCTCTTTCTGGTAGAGCAGCATCCATCTAGTGGTAGTTGAGTGTAGAGTCAGGAGAGAGAAGAGTATCAGCCCTGGCGGGGTCATGAAGTCTCTCATCTGAAGGTCAGAGCATTTCTGAACAAGTACAGAGGAAACCCCTCAAACACAGGAAGAAAATGTGCTTAAAGGTACGTTTTTAAGAAAACAAAATGAGGAACAAAGTAGGGGAAACTTCCACGCTCCTTGTCTGCAAAGAACGCCGTGAAGAAGCATAAAGCCCGTAGGTCCCCTCCTTCCTTTATCAATCTGTGTAGTGGCACTATTGGATGTGGGAATTAAAAAAGCAGAGTCGGAGGCTCGAATGCTAGTTTGCATGCTGATACTAGAGTGCACTTCCAGCCCGCGGCTTGTGCTTATCAGCTTTAGTGTCCGAGCCCTGGGAGCAGGCAGGAAAAGCTTGCGCTTTGGTGTGTGCACAGGCTTCCCCCACCCCTCCCGTGTGTGCCTGGCAATTTAAAGATGCAAAATTCATTGAATGACAAATTCTGATTAGCGAGGAGCTGAGGCCTCTCTGCCCCAAAAGGGAGCAGGGGAGGATGTGCGCTGACTTTATTACTGCCCGTGTCAGACTTTCTCCTCTGCTGCCCTGCTCCTCTTTAAAGGAACAGTGACGGTTGTTTGCCAAGTGTCTTACGTTTTGGCAAAGCCCACAGCTTTTATGATTTCATAACTGATTACTCCTCAATGAATTGTAAGTCATTTAAAAAAAAAAAAAGACTGTAAAATTCTTTTGCAACATCAGATTTCCACATTGAGTTTACTGTAGTTTGTGACCTGGAGTTGAAAACTAATTGGGGAATGAAAAAAAGTTATAGTGAAAATAAGCAGTTTGCTTTTAAAGGCTACCAAACTGAACAAGTCTGGGAGAGAGAGACAAAACAGAAAATCAGACAAATGAAGATTCTGTAGCTCTTTGTATCAGGATAGCTTAAACCCTGTTTCTACCAGGACACAGAACTGCTTGAAGAATTGTGTCTAAAGGCTATAACATGTTTAAGCATTGTATAGATGTGTTGTGTTTTTCTCCGGTCCTGACACTATCTCTGGGCTATACAGTGTCAGATGGAGAAAGAACGAGCCATTTATCAATGGCTAAGGTTGTATCCACCAAGCACTGAAGGAGCACCCCTATTCCTAGGCATCTAACTTGGAAGATCCTAGAAGATGTTTTTCTGTAGTTACTCACAGACATTAAATAAACTGAAAAGGCCACGTTGAAGCAAGTGCTAAATTGCTGTGATATGCAGGTGACTTCTCTCCTTGCCCTTCCCTGTCTAGGACTGTAGTGCTGGCCAGCGAGATGGCTGGCTGCCTTTTTCTGATCAAGTGATGTCTGAGGAACAGCTGATGGCTGAACTCATCTAAAATGGAGTTAATGGTTACAGGAGGGACCATCCTCCGAAGAGTTGGTAGTGTTTACATGGTTTATGTAAAGATCTGCAGTCACTCCCTCTTGCCTGCAACACAGGAGTTTTCTTGAGGTTTCTTGCTTGAAATCTCTCCTGTCGTGGTGGCCACAAAGCATGATCTCCGTTATCTCTAGTTGGTTAGAAGACAACATTCCCTTCTGGCAAAAGATGACCTCTTCCTAGGTACTTACACCTCTGCCACGCAGCACATACTCATTTGGTGTCCCTAGCCATGAAGCCAGTAGCACTTGGGCTAGTCTGTTTCCTGCAGCATGTAGGTGTGTGTGAGGAGCCTCTGAGAGCATTGTGCCACTGGCTGCCAGGCAGTCTTAAATCCCATTTGAAGTCCCAGTTGTTTATCTTTCAGTTGCTTTGTGGTTAGGCCTTGCTTGAGTATTTTTATTTAAGTCCTGTGACGAAAGCCGTGACGAATGGCTTTGCAACCTCCAGCACAATGGAGTGCTTTGCAACAGCGCTGTTAAACACCTTTCCACCAGCCCCCCCCCCATCTTCTAGTGGGGTCATGGACTGCTGTGCTGTGATAAGTTCATTCTTTGTTGATTTGGGGGTTCTTGGGGTTCTATCAATGTGAAACCTGTTAAAATCTGGTGCTCTGCAGCCAGTGCGAATTAGCCTGTGCTCCAAGCAGGATTTCCTTGTGGGATGGTCTGAAATGCCTGTGTGGGCATCCCCACAGCCTTCCAGTCACATGTCTCGTCTCAAGTACTGAGCGAGCATTTGACTTTGTTCTTGCCTTCCCTATCACCACCGCAGGGGATCTCTGCTTACATCAGGCGGCTCTGCTGGCACCGGAACAAAATGCTGCTGCTCGCGTTGCTCCCTTTGTGGAGGGACTGAGGGAAGAAACAAGGTGTGGGTGATACTGTTTGATCCTCAGCATGATGGCATCCCCACATTGTGCCTGCTGCTCCCTAAAACTCCCTATTTCTGTGGAATATAGGCTGTTATACCTCTAGAAAACAAAGGAAAGTATGTTGAAGCACAAAAACAGAGAGAACTGTGTTTTGTCTTGCAGCACCTTTATTTACAGAGTTTATCCTGGGAACCTCAAAGCATTGCTAGTTGAGTTGTAACAGAAACTCAGTACACAATGACTGACTTCTCCCAGTGAATCAACAAGCACGTTGTATTGACATTTAAGTTTTGAGGTCTTTGTATATCCCTGGTGCAGGAATGAAGCTTGCAGATCAGCTGCTAGGAGATGTAGATGCGTTATTAGGGATAACTTGGTTTATCTCCTTTGACACTTTTCTGATATCTCTTGATCATTTAAGGTCTGGATTAAGTGGGAAAAAAACATTACTTGCACGGATGTTGTGTAGCTTATGCCTCAGATCTTTTATGAGAGAGTTTGGGTGCTTAATGTCTTCTGATTGAAAAAGAAAAATCAAAGTCATGTGTACGGCTTCCTTCTGTCAGGTGCTGAGATGAGGTTTAGGTAAGCACGTAACAGCAACTCAGATATCTGAAAGTCACATTTACAGCTGCACCTAATATGATTGTACATAAAAAGAAAAAAAATAAGGAAAAGGAACAGGCTTTTGTTTGTGTTGGCTTTTTCTTTTTTTGTGGTGGTGGAGGATTGGGGTTTTATTTGAACTTACTGGGTTAAATGATGCTTAAGGCATACTATGCTCGATGTCACTCTTGGGACCTGTATTTTCCATCCTGTGATGTGGCATGATGATGTTTTTGCAAGGCAGTGTTGTGTCAGGAGCCTGCTGGACATTCAACCCCAGCATCAGAAGACAACGGCTTTCCGGGAGCCGTGTCTGCAGAGCAGCGCAGACGAGAGGAGGTGCTTGGCACTCAGCAGCTACTGGGAGTGAGTAGGAAAAGTAGGTCCGGATGTGCTTGCCTGCCCAAAAGACTGTACTGATCTTCAGAAATACGTTTTTTGTTCCAAATCCATACTCCTTGGAAAAAGTAGCTATTGTTTATAACTAATAAATTAATGTCTTTCATACTGAACCTGTAAGAGAATGCAGAAATCAACCATTTCTGTCCTTCAGTTTGATCGTAAATGTGTTTCACAGGAGCTCAGCAGGCGTGTATGGTGTTCCTGATCTGGCGAAATGTCAGGGAGGTTATCATATCACTTCACTGAGATATCAGAAATGCAGTGGTAATACTGAAAAACCCATCCTAGGCGTTGATGTGTTTAGCAGCCTGATGCACCCTAACCAAGGCAGGCCTTTATTTATACTAGTCTGTTCCTCTTCAGCACTTTTCATCTGAGTGTTACGAAAACTGGACTTCACCCTGTGAAGTCGTTACCATAACCAGTTATAAAGGGAGAACCAAGGCTCAGGTAACTTGCGGCTTTCCAAAGGTTACCTCGCATGTCAGTAGCAGAGCATAAAGAAGGGTCCGTCCATCTGTTTCCCATGCTGCTACTTTTTTCCACACTTTCTTTAACCATCTGGGAAGAAATTCATCACTATGCAGCGTCTAGCACAACTTACGTAAACAAGGATCACTTAAATTGTCGAGTGAGACCTTGTGCTGGTGCTGTAGAGAGGGATAAATTGGTCCAGAACTTTGTGAGCTGCTTCACAAAAGACTAATGAGTGCACGCAATGTGACTTGCAGAGAAGCTGCTCCCTAGGAGAAAACGGAACCTCGGCATAAGTAGATCTGCAAACTAATGACGTAAAAATAGCTTCAATAATGAAAAGTTGGTAAATAGAGGCATGGCAGCAATTAGGATGTGTGTGAGAGACAAGCTAAACAGACCTAAGTTTGAAGGAATTTATTGTCTCGGAATTCTTCTGGTTTAACTCAGTGCTAGGTCACTTCTAGTTGAAGCAGAAGAATAGTTATTTGTAGAAGCCTAAGGTCATCTTCCTGTAAAAACAAAGCAAAACAACTACCTTCTGCTCGAGCTTGCTCAAAATAATTAAAATGTGTTGAAAGACTTGAGGATGTGTTTCCTTCTGAAGATTCCTGATCCTCTGTATTCTTCTTGCCAAATGAGTGGCTTCACTATTGATTATTACTTTTTCATGGAGACAGCAAGGGACTGTGAGGTTCTTAATAACTATATTCAGATCCCCTGTCTTAAGTATGGTTTTATTAGCTTAAAAATAATAGGGGGAGTGAAACATTTCGAAGTTCCTTTAACTTTTTGTTTCCCTGGTATCCCAAATGATTTCCAGGGCATGCTCAGTGAATATCAGAAGCGTAGTCTCATGTCTCATGCCTTGAATTGCTGCACCCCAACACTGCTGATCAACAGGATCAGATGTGAAAGCTCGACTTAACTGTTCTTGGTCTCCTTTTCATCCCATAGTTGAAAATTTTCTTCTGTCTGTTCAGATGTTCCTAAGCATGGCTCTGCAACAGATGCAATTCTTTCTAGGTCTCTAGGTAACATTTTAACCTGTGTAATGTTCACAGCATAGCATCGTAAGTAATATTCCAGGAAATACGCTGCCGCTTGTTAAAAAGGATAGGACCCCAGAGATGCCTTTAAATATGCCTGTAAAGTGAGAGGTGCCAAGAGAAAGATAATATGGCTGATTATAGTTATTTACCTTACATTTTCATTCGCCCTTAACTGGGTGTAATTTAGGGGCATGAAATCTCTTATTGGAAGTGTATTTGCATTAAACAGCTCTAAGCAACCATGAAAGTGCAGAAGCTGAAAAATTGACAGACTGGGTTCCTAGAATCCCAAAGTAGCATTTTTGTAATAAGCATACAAACAAATCAAATAAACATGTTTTGCTTCAACGATTTAAAGAATATGGTCTTTGGAGTAATTTGTCTTTTTTTTTTTTAAGCTATCATTTCTAACCTTTTCATTGCCTATCTCTAGTTTGCAGCTCCTCCTAACAATCTGCAGCAATTTCCAACCCAGCTGTTGTGGTTGCACAGCATTGTGCCTTTGTTTAGATTTCCATGAGCTATCAAATCTGACTATAAAGGGGATTACCTGGCTGGTGATGTTGTTTTTCAGGTCTGCACTTTTTAAGAAATAATTGTTTTACAGTTGCTTAAAAAAAAAAAAAAAAAACAACTCTGAAAATCAAACTTTGCAGTTGGATGGAGTCCAGTCTTGCAAGCAGGTGCCTTTTTTCATACTCCCCTTCACTTTCCTTGCAAATGATTGTAAATTGTAATCAACTGTAAGAGTAGTGGATATTTTTAATCAGCTCATCCCTCTGTAAGAAGACTAAAGTTTTCATGAGTGTTTTTTTAGAATGAAACTGTGTACTATTAAACAGATATGATCTACCTCTGCCTCATGGTAGCTGGTAAATTACTTTATATCCCTTCTCTCTCCCACAAGGCAGTCTGTTTAACTGAAGCTTGTGAAATGTTGTGATCTTTGCATGAATGGACTTATTGAAGTGAAAAGCATTAACAATATTTATTTCGGTGGATTGCAGAGTTAATGACTGAAGAAGAAAAACTGGTAAAACTTGCTTTCTATATATACAACAGAGTCTACAAGAAACTTAATTCATTTTTAAGAAAGCAGACGTGTCTGTGTCTGAATCTGTTACAGTATGTGTGATCCCCTTATCATGCTGGGTTGAATGTCTTCTAACAACGTTATTGAAATATATCTCCAACATTCATATTTGAGTCTTTCTTGCATTGTGGGTATTAAATGGAAGCCAGTGTCTGTCTTTCTCTGCTCAGTGCAAAAGATATTTACTGTATTTGAGTGTCTTCAGTTTTGGTTCTCATTTTGCAAACGCGGTACACTTTAATTAAGGCTTGTCATTTGAAATCTAATGATTACATTTACTGTAATGTCTCCATCTTGAGGAGGTGAATTTGACTTAGAAATCCTCTCTGTCATAGAGGGGCTGATAACGGTTTGAAGAGTTCTTTTCCTGGGTGAGAGCCATTCTCCTGGCTTGTGCTGCTCTTTCTGGGTACAGGGTCGTAGTGCTCGCTTAAAGGATCACACTGTGTTGCTTTGTACAACTTAGAAGCACTAAAAATGGACGAGAAAATCCCTGAAGTTGTGTATATATACACATTTAGCTTGGAACGTACCTGCATGGGATGGTCTTTTCCCTTTTGTCTTTCAACACGGTTTCAGAGGTGGCTTATTGATTATACTGGAACGATGAAGAAACTCCTCTCCCTGAATTAAGCTTCTGTTAGTCTCTGAAAGGACTTTGACCAAACAGTGAATTGTTAATACACTGAGGTGGTTTTTTTATTGTTGATTTTGGCTTTTAAATAAACCTTCCTATAAAAGCAGGTTTTGGTTGACCTTTCACCTGCTCCTTTCAAAGGGAAGAGTTGTCTCACGTTTCTTCTGAGGGTACTGCCTGCATCTCCAAATCTTCTACTGCTGCTGTTCAAGCACCTGCTTTTAATGTCAAGTCAAAATCCTAACTAATTTTACTGTCAAGTAAATGCCATTTTATGTCTGCTTATTCTGCTGGAAAGCATAGAAAAGAACTTAGTTTTCAAAAAGAAGTTATCGAAGCCTCAAATTAATTGATTTTCAGTGTTGCAATATTTTAAACCAAACTTGTGATTTTTTCCCCTAGTTAAGATTATATCATGGTGGTGTGGTGTTGTGGGGGCAAGGGTCCTAAGCTTTTTCCCCAGCCTGTTGTGGTGCAGGTAGAAAGCTGCTACAACATTCAGACTCAGGAGGACGATTGTGTTATGCCTGTCTCTGTCAGAAAATGCTGGGGTTTGTGCAGAGGACGGGCCTGGCAGTGAGCTGAGATGAGGGGAGATGCAGGGGGTACCCCACAAGGCACAGGAACATGTCCTGGCTCTGGGATCTCTGGTCAGGGAGGCCATCCAGCCCTGAGCTCTCATTCTGGTGAGAGAGCCATGCCGTGGTTTGCATGGCAATACGGCAGGACGAATGGTGTTTGTGCCATGGGGGTTGAGAACAGGGCATGGAGAGAGGTGGTAGGAGGCTTGTGGGCTCACCTCAAAGTGTCCTGTGCAGTATGTGGATGCTCAAAAGAGAAGGTGACAGGCTGGCCGCTGGCTCATTGTCCTCAGATGTCCTGGTTAGGAAATGATTTGGCAGGTGGCATCTGATTAACTTGCGGTCTTTCACTGCGTCTGGTTTGCACATCCTACCAAGAGCAAAGCCTGGGTTTTCAGACTCTGGCACCCTGCTCTGGTGCTTCTCACCCAGGTCTCTGGAGAAGCCCTGTGGCAGCGAGAGGACCGAGGTGCCTCCCCCAAATCACACCCAGCTGTCTCATCACAGGGCTCATCCTTCTTGTTGGGAGCAGGTCCCCGTGCGGCAGAGGCAGGAGCACACTTGGGCTGGGATGCCTTACCCAAGGCATCAAGTCATACCCAGACTTCAGGTTAAGCAGTGCTAAGGGCCCTGGATGGGCCGTCTGCAGGGTGGGAGATTGCAGTGAATGACAAACATGTGCCAGTGATAGGTACAAGCTTTCTTGACCTGCCTTAATTTTTCCAATCAGGCCTATAATTGCTAAGGGAAGGTGTAGACAAATGCAATAATAATAATAAAAAGTCAGAGCTATAGCAAGGCTCTAAAAGGAAATACATTTTAGAAATATATTTTGTTGTTTAATTAATAAGGATTTTGTTGTCAGGCTAAAACAGACTAAAAATAAACAGCTGTATAGTACTTCATTAAGCTGCCTGCTTGGAGTGATTTTCCCATTGATTAGTCTCAGGGCTAATGCTGGTTCATTCCTCATTTCATTGCTAATTAACATCAGCTCTGCTCCTGACCACTTGACCGCACTCTCTCTGTGAACATGTGCTGGTTTGGCAAGTAATAACTGCTCCCTCCTTCTTAAAAGGCAGAATTAAGGCAGAAAATAGCTATCAAGCGTAGATCTCTAGCTGCTTCTACTGTAAGGAGAGCAAACTGTAAAACCGTATCGGCCTGTACGAAGGGTAATAAACGTAGTTTACAGAGCACAGCAGTTTGATTGAGGAACTATGTAAATACAGATGATGAGCTCAAGCTGCCATATGAATTGACAGGCTTGGCTCATCTCGTGTCAGCCAAGTTGATTCAGGCTCTTCTGGGATGCTAACGGTGCAGATTACCTGACCCAGGGGCTTACAGCCACTGGCCTTTAGGTAAGGGGATGCTTTGAATGTGCAGCACTTGTTTCTCCAGGTCTCCACAATGTTCTCGCAGGCTGAATAATGAAATGCTTTGGCAGAGAGGGTACAGCAAGAGCAGGAAGCAAAACACCACAGTTATAGCTTTGTTAGGCTGCTTCCATGCAAGTGGAATATAGATGAAAATAGAGGGATGAAATACTAGAATTGGCATGGATGCACTCTGAGAAAATCTCTAACAACTTTAATGAAATTAGCAGCCTCTGTTCTGGGTGAAAAGGTCAATTTTTCCATAAAACCCAAGTAAACTGGCATTTTGGAAAACATCTACTAAACTTGGCACAGAATAAATAACATTATCCCAAAGTCTTGGTTCAATTCCAGATCGTAGCATTTTCTTTTAATTGAATTGGGTATTGCATTTCATTTTCAGAAAGTCTTTTTTATTCCTACATTTTGAAGCATTCATATCTCAGAACTAATCAGAAACTCAGCCTTATACAAATCTATCAATCAGGAACAGCCACTGGAGAGAGCTTGCCTGAGTGATAATCCTTTTTTACCTACTGTTGAGCAGAATCCTAATTCACTTGTTCATCAATTATATATTTTATATATATATATGGTATTTCCACCATTAATTTAATGAATTTAGGGCTCAGTCTTGCAAGCAGTTCTGCACATGAGTAGCTTTATTCATGTAAGCAAACTGCTCATGTGAATAAAATTAACCATGTGAGATATCTGTAGGATGAAGCTTTACAGTAGTTATATGTATTCATACGAGAAGCCATCACCTTCCTAACTCCCCTTTTTTCATCTTTAATAACAAAAAGCATCCTTTACTCATGAGTAAAGTCATTCCTATTCTTAAGGCCATAAATAACCAGTCTGGATCAGGAAGGACTCCCAGTTCAGTATTGCTTGGTTGGTTGTGTTATTTGGCTTTCCTGGATGGTCCTAGAATTGGCCTCAGAGCAGAGACAGAAATGTAGAAAATCCTGTGTTGTTGTCAACTGACTGTAGGAAAGGCTAAAACTGTATTGTACTGCAGACTTGATCCAGCTGGAAAATGGAAATGGAGTTCTGCTTCTTGTTCCCAGGATACATCCAGCATCTCCTGTTTCTAAAAAGATGCCTATGATATTTTTAACTTTTCTCATGATATTTCCATTTCTAGCCCTGGTCAGAAGCAAAATGAAAGAGCAAATACGAACATTAATAAAATAAAAAGATGATAAACATTTCCTTGCATTCTCTTGAACTGTAAGAAATATTGTCTGGGGCAGTCCATATCTTGCTTTGTCCGTCTCTTGTTTTTGGTAGGTCAGTAGTTACACCACCCTGCTTGCATTCACTTAATTCGTATTTTGCTCTCCTATGGATGCTTGCTGGGAGATGGTAAAACATAAAACTCTCAGGGGATCAAAGGGACTCCAGTGGTGCTGGAGGGAAGAGCAAGCAAAGGAGCCAGGTGCTGTGAGAAGGACCATGGTGTGGAGGTGATGGGTGACTGGAGTATTGCAGGTTTAGATGAATCAGTAAACTTGTGGATGCTTCCAAATCATTTAATAGTACATGTGAAAGTGGAGTGTTGGTGGTTTTTTTTCTCCCTCTGCCTCTTCATTCAAAAGATGTTGAAGGAAGGAGATAAGAGTTTTAAAAACCCTTATGAAGGTGGCATATTCTAAATAAGATCTTACAGAAGGCTGACTTGAGTGATGGAGAGTTTGTGATCCTCAGCCAAGGGACTATTTAAAATAAAAACCTTATGATACAGATGCCAGATGCCCTTTCTGGCCTTGTTACTCTCAATCCTTAAAAAGGACTCCTTGAATAGTCAGAACTGAAAGTTAACATGAACGGCTTGGTCGTTTGAACTGTAAGTTGGCATATTATATTAAATGAGCTTCAGTGGCTTCTTGTTTCACTACAGGCTAGAATTTGGTGAATAAAGTATGATTAATAGCTTTTGCAAACCTCTGGATGGACACCCAAAGGAGAGGAATAATACAGTTGTGGTATTACAAGTCAGCAGCATATTAAATGTTATTTTTTTCCTTAGGAAAGGATTTCCTGTAGAGGTCCCGAAGAAAAATAAGTTTCATTAGTCGAGCGTTGAGCAGAGATAGAGCAACAGGATTGATTGTAATAAGCCTCTCCTTTTTACCGAAATCCATTACTTTCTGAGCTATTAAGTGATGAAAGGGATTAAGAGAATAAAAAAATATAAGCGGGACTGTATTCGTAAATCTAATAAAGTTGATAACAGTAGAGCATTTTGTGAAATTTGCATGTGAATTTATAACATCCTAATCCATCGGCAGGCAGCATTGTGCTGCAGAGGGTAGGGGCTGCACCATGCATACAGGATAAAAATGCAAGAGCAGAATTTCTGGCCAAGAAGCCTTTTTTCCTTTTTTTTTTTTTTTTTCTTCCCCCATATGGATATCCATATGTTTTATCACAGATTCCATACTTCTGGTGCCAGGATCCATATGTTTAACTTTTGCTCAAATAAAAGACTAAAATCATTCTTCATTATCTCTTTCTTCCTAGCTGGTGTTTCTGTAGACATAACCAAATGTGAAGCTAGATGTTTGAGGCATACTTAGATAGGATGCAGTTGGATCTTATCAGAGGTATTTAAAACCAGTACCCGGGGAGTTCAAGGGCTGGGTTGTCTTCTGAGTATAATGCCCCTTGACAGTGCTTGAACAATGGAGGGGCTGCTATCATCTGATTGCAAAGTCCCAGCGTGCTCCCCCCTCCTTCCCCCCAAAACAGCTCCTTTGGGAGCAACAATGAGATTTTCCTTGGTTTTGTTTTAATTCTTAACCTGCACCCTCCCCTTCCGTGCTTCTGCCAAGGGGTGTGTGATGCAGGGAGATGACATGACAGAGCTTTGCCTCACCTCTGCATCTCCTGCTTGCCCAGTGCCTGCGGTTGGTAGAACAGCAGCAGAATTTAGAAGTGCTGATATGGAGAATTTGGGGTTGGCTGTAAGAATGGCGCATCACCATCTCCTTGACATGACCCAATCTGCTGTGTGCCAAGCAGATATCGCTCACTGAGCATCATGCCTCATAAGGTTTTCTTCTTCCTTTTTTTTTTCCTTTGAAATATTAATATAATACTTGCAAAGTGGTAAAGCTTAATTCAGTATCCCTGGTTAGCCCTGGGATTAGGTACCAAATAACCATCAATGATAAAATCTTCCTCTTGGTGCTCTGGTCAAATCCCATCTTCACATGGACTTCCAGTCCATAACTACTTTGTTGGGACAGCAGGCAGCAGCTATGCAGCTGTGGTGGGTGCATTTACTGTGCGTTTACTGGAGTCTGACTGCCTACCTGCAGGTTCTGACTACCCTATGGCTATGGCATTTATAATTCACAGAATGGTTAAGGAATGCCCTGCAATTTTGAATGGAAGAAAATTAGGGTAGTCATAATTAGAAGCATTATAGTACGCCGTTTCAAAATAAAGGCAGCAATGTGAATATTTTATTCTTGGTTCCTGCCTCTTGCCTGTGAAATGTAACCCTGAGGAAGCTTTGGAGTTGTTCTTTGTCCTCTGCGTTCCTGACAATAATAGAAATTATTGTGAAAGGTTAATAACCATTGCGCATCAGAGGTGTATTATCTTTCACGTGGAAGAAAGGAAAGGCAACTACCTTCTTTGAATAAACCAAGGAGTATAGCATCTTGACTTCAGAGAGGAGGCAATAAATGCCAGAACAACTCCCCAAAAGCAGCTACATCTCAGACTTATTAATTTTCAGGCTAACCTCACTTATAGACAAAAGCAAAATTTACCACTGATACCATTCAAAGCAGACGCAGCTCCTGATATTATCTGTACAGATGCTATAGAGAAACTTAACCTTTCTTTTGAGACTTACTTGTAAAAGTATCATCCTCTTGTTTTTGGACTTAGTTTGCATTTCAGTGGAAATGATGGATTATTTCTCAGCCGTAGAGAGGTTATTTCACAACCCTTCTCAGGGTTGTGGCTCTGGCAAGGTCAGTGGCTGGTTGGTAGTGAGTTGCTGGTCATGAGCTACTTCGTGGGTCTTGATTGATAGTGCAGCAAGGCACTGCTCAAAAGGGATGGCTCAAGGGTGTGCCTCATATGTGGCAACCTTCCACGTGTGGCCGGACCGGTGGTCAGATGTCCCAGCCCAACCTCCCCTGGCTGCCCGGCCCGCACATGCATCTGAGCCATCTCCACTGGAGGTGTCTCAGCGTGAGGGGCTGGCATCCTGACCCTAGAGCTGGCAAGAGGTTGGCAGTCACCTACCTGCTATGTTCCCAAGGAAATATTGGGAGGGTAGACTCTAAATATTAAATGTGACACAAGCTGATTGTCCACAAAAGTTGCAAGTGACAGCTTTCCTCCTGTGCCTTGTAAAAATGCTGTGCTTTTTTAATTTGCTTCACTGCCCTCCCCTTCCCGCCCCCCCCCCCCCCCCCCCCCCCCCCAACATTTGAATACCGGATTGAGCTTATTTTAAGATTCCTCAGGGCAGCGGCACTGCATTCCTTCCACTCTTCTATTCCTTACCACATTACCTCACCGCATCAGCACTTGTATCTCCCGCTGATGGCATCCAGTTTCCATTCCATTCACAGTGGCCAAGGATCATATCTCTGATCCACTTAGAAACACAATGATCTCTACCCCTGAGAATGCAAACACTTTCTCAGTCAAATCTATTGATCTACAGTGCTCTATTTCTGGCTTTCCATTCACTCACTTGATGTTCGGGATGCTGGGTGTTCTTTCTGGGGAAAGAGTTAACTTGGTTACTAGGAAATCTGTGGAGAACGCTTCTGCAGAATCCAAAGATAGATGTGATCTTTTGTACGCACTTGTGTGTGTACAAATACTACATTTCTTAACTGAGCAAAATTAAAACCTCCCAGCAAGCCTCACACCAAGCTCTGTGACAATGACAGGCAGAGTATGCTATTGTATTCTTATTCCAAGCCAATTCATTGGGAGAGCTAACGTCCAGTTGAAACAGGCTAGCACAAGATGACTTCTGCAAGGGAGGACGTAAACAGATCTCACCCAGTATCCACACTGGGGGACTTTTAATCTGAAAAGAGGAGACCAGCAAGAAAGGGCATTGGATGTGTGGGATGAAGTCGTGTGCCAAACACGCAAAATCAGTGAAAGTGCTTTAGTGAAAGACTAAAATTTTCTTAAGATTGCTGCTGCCCGAAGAGCATAAATCAGGAGATGGTGTGTCTTGGCTCTTAAGGGCTTGGCAGTGGGCTCACTGAAATACCCAGGTAAGTCTCCTGCACCTCAGCTGAGCGCTTAGGCTCTGAGGGGAGTCATCATGGGTGCTCTCAGAAGTGTACTTGTCATGAAAAGCAGAGATTTGTGGGCATGAATATTCTAGCCTCTCTGCATAGGTTATGTATTGAAACAGGCTTCTCCAGGAGGGCAGTCTAATGGGTTTCACATGCTCCCCAGGAAATGCTCATCTTTCATCACTGATAGCACAGACTATAGAGCAAATACACCTACGTGCTTAAGTTTGACATTGTTGGTGTTCAGAGATATTCACCATCACTCAGAATGGGATTTTATTTCTTAAAATATGGGATTTTAAGGATCTTCAGGTATTGTTCAACATTGACCTTGAACTCATGTTTCAAAGAAACCCAGGCACCACAATGTTGAGTGAGCTATGCCTGAGTTGATTTAATTATCCAGACCTTAGACAATTTTGAAAATATTACCCGTAATTCATGTCTTCTGGGTTCTAGCTGAGTGCCCTGTTTTCTCTACTCATACATGACAAATGGAACCACGGTTTCTGTGTGTGTTTCTTTATACAGATGTTAGGTAACCACATGGGTCTAAGAGAAGATTTTTATTATTCAACATTTAGACTGCCAGAGGCATAGTAGCTAACCTGGTTTGCTCTTGACTGTGTTACCCTTTCTATCTCAGAAGGTGTTGCCCACCCCTCGTGGATGTGTTTAGTCTAATAGCTGAGCTAAGCAGGCAGGGATGGGAAGGGTCCTGGGTGAAATAGTTCTGGGGTTGATTGTTGTCATTATACACGGTGATAACCTTTCTTAGTATATCTATGAGACAGTTTGACTTCTTAAGGACTGGTCAATTTCTACACAGGAATTTACTCTGAAGCTAAACAGATATTGGCTTCCAATGCACAGTATTAGTATGCAGTCTATAGCGAGCTACCTTACTTCACATTCTCCATGAGTGACATAGGTTTTCTTCCACTTCTTTTGTGAGTTTTGCCCTCAAAGACAGGTAATACAAAAAGTTACAGGTACACTTTGTAACATCCAGTCCTCTCGATTAAATCCTGTACCTTAGATACTTTCTCCCAGCAAGTGACACAGGCTGTAAATTGTAGGCATAAAATGAGAGACTAATTATTCTGAAGGTCTTATTAGTTGTGGTTTTTTGTTCGTTTTTCAGACTTCACTCCTAATACACCGTTCACTAATGCCTTTTCCTGTGAAAGAAAAGAGCACTGAACTCTTCCCTTCTACCTCCCTTATCTGTACGCGCATGCAGCACGTATGTGCACACCGCACCAGCAGATCTCACTAGCAGACAGTGGTTATCATAATGCGCCCGTCACCAAAGTGTTTCTGTATGGTTTTGGGCAGTGGCTTTATATGACTTCATTTTGTCAAGCCTCCCCCGTCCTGCCCCTCCTTATCCCTGTTCCAAATAAAGAACTTCAGAGGGCAAATGTGCCACTGTTGGTAGGCATGTGGCTACTGTTGCGTTACTGGGTTTTGTTTTGTTTTTTTGCCAACTACTTGACATTGTTTTACAGCTGGACTGTGCAGCTATTTCCAAAAGGCTCAGCTAATTCTGTTGTCCTTTTTTATCAAGGAAATTTTTGAGAAACCACAATAAAGCAGCTGTAACCCTGGTGATGCTTACAACTGCAGCCAAAAATAGAAATTGGTGCTTCATGCATTTTCTTAATGAGGGTACGGGTTTTTTTTCAGTGTGGTCCTTGACACCTTGCCAAGTTAGGTCTTGGCTGTAAACGTTTAGTGCAAGCTTTATAAATAGTCCTGGATAGATGGGGCATTTCTTTTCCCAGCGGTATGCCCTCTCCTGGCTGGGCTTTCTGGGGCTGCTCAGGGCAACTGTGCTCTTGGGACAGGACTGAGTGTTTGCAACGAGCCTGTCAGGCCACAGCTGCTAACAGTGTTGAATGCCTCCAGGAGATGTGGGTCGCCTTGGGTTCCTCTTGGCTTTTTGGAGGAGGCTCAGCTTCTTGCAGGATTCGGCCTGTAAGCTTTTGTTATTAATAACTGCCCTCATGTTCATTTTGCTTACAGACAGAATTTATTTGACTTTCAACCATCAGTGGAAGTGGCCCTATAACTGGATTTTTATGCTCTCCCTGTACAAATAGAAAACCTTAGTTTATTTGCCAACTCAAATAAGAATTTATGGGTGTAGGCTTTTTTCTTTTTTTTTTTCTTTTTTTTTTTTCCTGTGGCACAGAACATGGCCAGTAATGGGTATGAAACAGCTCTGTGCTGGGATTTCATAATGTTCCCATAGGCAGGAGACAGAGAGAGGAGAGAGAAGGGAAGATGAATTAAAACTTTAGGAAAGTTCAGTCAACAAACTAAGTGCAGACATACTGATTTATAAAGATACTATAACTTTTAAACATGTACTTCCAATCTGAAGGACTGCAGTAGGAATTTAAAATATGACTATTTAATTTTTTTAAATTACATAAATTAAGTGAACAGCCCATTAATGGGATGCCATCAGGATCACATGGCCAATTCAGTTCAAGTTATATTATCTTGCTGGCCGGATTTGAATAAGAATTAAGAAATTACTATTCAAAGTAGTATGGGACATTGATCCTCATTCACAATGAAATCCGTCACCATAACTACCTGGAATTCCTCTGCTTTCTCAGAGGTGTTCCACTGAATCTTCTTTATGGAGCAACTAGAAGGTAACTGTATTAATTGGAGGAAAAAAGCTGCTAATTAGTTGTTCTGCCTACATGTTAAATGAAGTCTTGTCCTGCAGAGAGTTTGCAGATAAGCAGCAAGACATGTCTAATGAATGGTAACCCAGATCCAATAGACAGTGAACTTCCTCCACTTGATCCATCGCTTGACTAAAGGTTCACCTCAGGAGCTATTTATCAGCCCTAGCAAGAGGAGTACGCCTCTTATTTAGCAGCTGACACTTCATATTTGAACTTGGCAGATCAGAGCATGTGTATTAGGGTTAACCAGGCTAAGTGATGCGCTTTAAGAATGCATTGTTCTCAGCGATGTATCTCCTACAATCTCTGTTGAGTTAAGTAACCAGAACTCCCAGTTATGTGCAACTGCTTGATTACTCTTTACCCACTTGAAAAATGGCTAAACAAGTTCAGTGCTACGTTTTGTCAAGAACATGTAAACAGTAAAACAAAGAGCTGCTAAGAACGGGTAAGCAACTCCAGTTACAGTTTAAAGAAACAAAGTCAACATTATTAATCTTAACTATGTTCAGTTTATTTTATAAATGTTAATTTTACCAAGCAACAGCATTTTACTTGACTATTATTGTAGTGCATTCCAAGTCTAATTTCTGTGTTAATTAAAACGTGAATATCACAATCTAATTCTGATTTTGCACCCCCCCCCCCCCTTTTTTTTTTTCTCTAGTTTAACTCTCTTGACTTGCTGCTAGAAAGAGGCTTCTGGATAGTGTCCTCATTAATATGCTTTATCTTTTGGTTAGCCCTGACGTGGTCAGGCAGTTGGACTAGATGATCTTTAAAGGTCCCTTCCAAATGAACTATTCTATTCTATTCACGCTGGCATAAATGTGAGAATACTAGGCTCAGCATTTCAGCATGTTGAGATTAAAATCTTTTAAAACCTTTTACTGATGGAGAACACTTGGAATGGCAGATGCTGAGTATTTGCATTGTTAAACATTTACGAAATGTAATAGTTGTATGTAAATCCTAAAACGAACCCCACCAGAGAAGTTGTACATGCACACATCAATGAAAATTAGCATTCTGGAGTTTGAGTACAACGAAGGAAGGGCAATAGATGGTCACAAATGTTTGCGTTGCTTACCTTTACCTGATGTTTCGTAGACTGATATATATCAGTCTGACACAACACCAATGTTCGCTTAAGAAGATTGGCAAAAATTATTCATGTTATTTTTTTATGAAATCTTTTTGACACCTAGGCTCCCTTGCCTAAGGTCACAAATTATTGTCATAGGCTTCTCCCCCTCTTTTTGCTTACAATAAGTACCTACTGCAAGAGTATAGTAGCAGAGAGTAATGTCAGCATGAATATTCTTTTCAGTAATCCATTTTAAATGTTCACAAACCAAACACAAAATCACGGAATCATAAAACAGCTTGTGTTGGAAGGGACCTTAAAGACCATCCAGTTCCAACCCCCCTGCCATGGGCAGGGACACCTCCCACCAGACCAGGCTGCCAAAAGCCCCATCCAGCCTGGCCTTCCGGGGTCCCTGACCACTTCCAGGGATGGGGCATCCACAACTTCTCTGGGCAACCTGTTTCAGCCTCACTACCCTCTCAGTGAAGGATTTCTTCGTCATATCTAATCTAAATATACCCTCTTTTAGTTTAAAGCCATTACTTCTTGTTCTATCACTCCACCCCCTGACAAAGAGTCCCTCCCCAGCTTTCTTGTAGGTCCTCTTTAGGTACTAGAAGGCTTCTGTAAGGTCTCCCTGAAGCTTTCTCTTCTCCAGGATGAAGAACCCCAACTCCATCAGCCTGTCTTTGTGAGAGAGGTGCTCCAGCCCCTTGGTCATCTTCGTGTCCCTCCTCTGGACTCGTTCTAATAGGTCCATGTCCTTCTTGTGCTGGGGGCCCCAGAGCTGAATGCAGTGCTCCAGACAGGGTCTCATGAGAGCACAGAGGGAGAATCACCTCTCTCGACCTGCTGGTCATGTTTCTTTGTATGTGGCCCAGGATTTGGTTAGTTTTCTGGGCTATGAGCATGCATTGCTGGCTCACATCGAGCTTTTCATCCACCAATACCCCCAAGCCCTTCTCCATAGGGCTGCTCTCAATCCACTCATCTCCCAGCCTATATTCATGCTCGATTGTTGCTGTGTTATGGAGCTGAGCACTCTACCACCCACAGATAGTTACCTATGATCTTAAGAAACAGAACAAAGCTTTTTTTTTTTTTTTAAATAAAAAAGAAACAAAAAACTTTCTGTAGCATTCTTGCATGTCTTCACTCTTACCACCAATGAAATGGGAAATTGTGTTCTTACAGCTTTTATAGCCATGACTAAAGCAAAAAAGCCTGAAACCTCTGAGGAAAGACTGGACTAATAAGAATTGCATTCAAATTTTCAGCCCCATCTGGTCCAAAGACATTTTCAGAGAATCAGCTAGTGATGATCGCAATGCTAAACCTTTTGCTTTAGCTGCTGTGATGAGATTATCTTCGATAATAATTTTTGAAACACGGTACTTAACTAATTTTTAACTACAGATACCTTAATTTCTTAAGGTTACTTGGTACCAGTGTTCTGGTTTGACATTCAAACCCCAGTTCAGTGGAAGGCCATAGATAAGGATGCCAATAGGGCTGTGCTCTGCTATCTTTAGGTGATAACGAGAGGAAATTTATACCGTGAAAACCCAGTTTCCTGGTGGAGTATAAACTACAGCCAAAGATTTGTCATTAAAAACACACACTTGTATTACTCATTGCTCTTGTAATCATCTAAGCTGTAAACATGAGCCTGGATTTTACTTCATCAGTTGCTGCAGTGCAGAATTGTTAGGTCCCACGCTGACTGTATGCTAGCATTGGTGACTGTTTTGTGGTGGGACATAGATTTGAAAAAACAGAACAAAATTATTGGGAAGGAAGTAAACCAAGGAAGCATGATGTGGAATCTGCCTACGAGCACAACATACAATTATTTTTTTTTGTGAATATAAACGTTAACTGGAAGAAATGAAAAGTAAACTTCATGGAGGTGGTCCTCTGACAGCATCGTGATGTATATTTTTTAAGGATGCTGAAGTGTTGTGTTTGTAGTGTGGTAGCAACTAGAGACTTCTGTCCCTTTGTTCTAAGCAAAAAGCAAGCATATATCAAAATGACAGTTTCTACCATACAGTGACTCAGCTGAGACCGATTTTAAAAGCTTTTCTGAAATTCTGGTAGTTTGCTCCTCTGTTGTTTCATCTTTAAACATTTTGGTTTTCATTGGCGTTTGAATAGTGTCACCCTGCCCAGAGAGTTTTGTTCAACTAGTCAGAAAAGAATCCCTTCAGCGTGCTGTACGTGGCCAATGACAACTATCCAACAACACTTGGAATGGATTTGTTGTTGCAGGGTCAATTAAATTTATATAAATTTATTAAAAATGGAATCAAATCTAAGGAAGTGAAAACCTACCGAAGACCAGGGACAAATAACTGGAGGCAGGTGTGTGTCTGGGGGGGGGTTATGCAAACTAACCAATTAGAAGCTGCCTGGCACTCCTCCTGCTTGGCTGTCAGGTGGTTTTTTAAGTTTTCTCCTTACCTGTCCCTCACCTTAATTTTGCCTGTCGAATGGAAACATAAAATGAGCTTGTATGACACCAGGATGGAAAACGTTTGCAGTTCCCAAATTCTGAAGTCTGCTGTGATGTACGGAGCAAGGGGAGTATCCGCTCTCCCGTGTCAGGAAGCATGAAGGGAATTTTCCGGTGTCAAAAATGAGTACCTGAGCAAGATGCTTCTTGCTTTTATTCTTTTTCCTTTGAACACATGTATAAATGCTTTTGTATGCAAAGCCCCATGTTCATACAACAGTGGTGATCTGATCAAAGTTCTTGTTATGACACTTCCCTTTGAATATGCATTGTAAGCTCCCCTTGTTTTGTTTACTGCTAAGCTGTGTTGGACCACACAGCTCTGGAGAAGAAAAAATACTTTAATTGAAGCTTTGCTTTGCATTTGCATCTCTTCTGTTGTTCTGAGTTTCTGTTCAAGAAACTACTTGGGGACATGTGTAGGTTGAGCTCTGTTCAGGAAGGCACGTGAGGCTGTGCCTGTCTCCAGTTCTGTGTAGCACAAGCTGAAACCTTGCCAAAATTCACAACCATTTCTTGAAACAGTGTTGGTTAGGAGCGAAGTTGGGGCATGGAGGGACTTGAAACAGCCTCCCAATCCACCTTATGTTTGCTGAGTGATTACTGCTGGGCCCTGTTTTGTTCCCCAGTAAAGAGCATGGCAGCTCTTCCAGTGCCTCACTGCTGGTGCTGGCGCTGACAGGGGACCGGAGCTGCCTGCAGAGTGGGGCACTGTGCCTTCACTTGCCGTGTCTGCATCGATGCAGCACTGTAGTGGCAGCTGTGCTTTTTAAACAGCTTCTCCTCCCCATGCTCCCCCCGCCCCAGTAGAGTAAGCTGACCAGATCTGCAGTTTATAAAACTGGGACAGCCTGGCAGGGGATAGAGTTGTCCACGAAGCATCTTCAGGGGATAATAATATCAGTAATAGAATGACTGCCACAACAATTGCAGAGAGAAGAATTGCAGTGTGTGCGTGTGTCTCTGTGTACACACAGTAAACAGTTCTCTTAAAGAGGGAGATGGAAAAAGCTCCCAGGTTTAGTGCTGGTTTGCACTGGAGCTGTGGCAAATCACTTGCTGAACAGCTGAACTCCAGATCGTGTGTTGCTGTAAACTCTTCACCTCAGCATTATTTGGAGAGAAGAAGGGCTGCAAGAATTGGTTTAAATAAATAAACAGAGCTTGCAAGGATTCTTTCAAGCTCTCGCTGATCAGGTCTTCGGCTAGAAGTAAAATATTGTGGATGACAAAAAGCAACCACTCTCACACGAGCAGTGTTTTTCTTCTCTCACTGCGTATCTCTCTTTGTACCAGGCACCCAAGCGCGGCTCCTCTGATTTCTTCGTTCTCATCTGGTCCAACAGAGCCGGCGCTTGTTGACTTTGGGGGCACGATGCAGGGTCTGGCTGTTTTCTCTGGCCTTTCCTGACGTTGTGTCAGTGGGGTGAAGTGAGGGAAGGCAAAGCAGTGGCACTGCAGGCTTCTGAAGCTCTGTTAGCATATCTGGGGGAAGAACGGCGACTGCTGCACAAAGTACCTTGTTGGTTTATATGTTTGCCTTAAACTTTAAAGGGCAACCATTTTTTTTTCCTCTCCTGTGTGTATTTTAAACTGATCCATAGAGAAAATGAAGCACAATTTGAAACAATCTTTGTTTCTTCTGTTCTGTCGAGGCCTCGGGGGCAAAGAACAGCAAACAGTCCAAGGTGGTGTTTGAATACCAGTCTTGTTCAGAAATCTTAGTTCAACAAAGCAGTATTTACTTGTTGCTGGTGGGACAGCTGATGTTCAGCTATACTACCTGGCTAACACTCTTCCAAGGGGCATTAGCAGCAAGAATTAAAAACATGTACAAGGATTGGGTTACCTGGGGAAGATTATAGCAAGGCTGTCAGTTTTTCGCTTTTTCCTCAGCCTCTAAAGCTGCACAGATGCTCAGAAACATCCTTCTATTTGGTCACTGTTGCTGGCTACCATATCGATCCTTGGTACAGACAAAACTTTTTTTTTTCCCCATCACAGTTAATCATATGTTTTAAGTAGTCAAATACAGATAAGTCTCAACTGTCTCATAGCTTGGCAAATGTCATATGGTTGTAGACCACATAATCAGTACATTTTAAGCAACTTCCATCATAAAGAAAATTGGAAAGACACAAGAAATTAGTGGCAGGTAGCTTTTTCTTTTAATATAGCGATAGGACCAGATTTAGATGAGGTGAAACTGGGACCATAAGTCAGATGTGGTTTTTTTTTTTCTCTTTAATTTACAGAAGACAGCAAACTGATAAAGCAGGAGGAAGATTGCATTTGTTAAAAGCCTCTGATATCTTGAAATTGATATACATCATTCCATTCCTCAGCTTTTGCTTTTGTCTAAACAACTTAAAGACAAAAACTAGACCACCTATTTTGTGTACACAGGCAGTTATCTATTTACCCATATACATCAGTGTGTGTACATGTATATATAAACACGTGCCCCTATACATGTACTTTTAGAATGCTCTTCAGTCTTTTTTTTTTCTGAACTCCTAGATTTCAGCGTTTGACCCCCTACTTAAAAAAAAAAAAAAAAAGATTAAGCAGGGCCCATTATTTTGACATCAAATGCAAGCCCTAAACCGTTGCTAGGATACTGAACGTGGCACTATAATATTGCCTTGTTGTAAGGTTATATTGTCTTAAGTGTGAGGAGCGGGCCATATTATAAATCTAAGTTGGTAGAAGAGATAACAATTGCTTCTCTTACGCTGTAATTAAAAGGAGGGGAATGGGTATGAAACAGTTTGGTCATGTGCTCTGGTTTTATTTGGACAATAAGCGAAGCACTATCAATAAGCGATTTCATTACAGTCGGTATGGGTTTTGTCTACTTTCAGTTTCCATCTGCGTTAATTTAGAGTAACTCCATGGGTTTATTATTGATTGACACCAGTTAAGCAATGCTGAAATTTGGCTGTGATGTCAGACATCTTCATTTTCTCTCTTTATTTTTCTTTTGTGATCATATGAATTGAACGTGTGTGAGTTGGGTTCCAATTTCAGCAGTTTCAGTTCAGGGTTGTTGTCTTTCTCTTTATATAGGGCTCAAATGAGCTGCAAACTTGGTGTATTGTGACTAGAAAAAATGTTTGCCTTTGATTTTTGTTGCAGACTTGGGGAGCTGTATAATTGCCTCAGATGTCACATCTAAATTGGCTCAGATGCAATGTCTAAATGAGCCAAAGCCAGTACATGTGTGACCACACGAAAAAGAAGTGGATGTTTTTATTACTTTTAATTTGTTTTGTCTTTTGGGGAGGAAAAATAAACAGAACTAGAAAAATTGAGTGGTTTTTTTTGTGTTTTGGGTGTTTTTTTTTTAATCCTAGCAAGCTGTGTTGTGGAATGGCAGTGGTTTATATGCAGTCCCTGTGTGTGATCACAGTCATAAAGCAGCAGGCTCACATGGAGTGAAAGTCTGTACTCCACTGTAGAGTCAAAGTCTCCATCGAAGGGGGGAAAAAAAAGGTCTTTGACTTTCTATCCCTGAGGGAAGGAAAAAAAAAAAAAAGGTAGAAAGGGGTAGGTGGAAGTGGCACTGAACATATCTACCTCCAGGGTTAAGTTGCCAACTAAGCATCTAGTGGTTCAGATCAACATGGCAGCATGCACACCTCTGGAAGTTACCCACTGATTCCTGGCTTCTCCATCAGTGTTGAGGCAGACAGGTCATATGCTGCTCCATGTGTCTCATCAAGATGCAAAAGGAGCTTTTACTGTACATTAGTAATGCAGGTGTGTATGTTGAAACCACAGCTTACCAAGTTGAAGGGACATCCTAGCTGTTATCTCAGAAAAGCAGCATAATTTGGAGGTGGATGATAGTAATTGTGTTGCTTGTAGCCAAAACAGTGCACCTTTGGATGGAGCATGACAAAACAAGATGGGATGGGTCTAACTGGAGCTATTAAAGAGGTTAGTGCCTTCACAGAGCAAGGTAATGTGAGCTTTCCTGCTCTGGGAGTAGGCGCAGTGAGTGAAGCTACTGAAAGTTGGACTGGAGAGCTCTTTTGAGCGACTGGTGAGACAACTGGTCAACAGTGGTGAGCAATAACACCTTAAGACAGCACAGCTGCTTCCAGCAGCTTTCTCTGTCGCTGCTCCCATGATCACCAAGGTGTACCCAGTTTGGGAAGCACTTTGGGCCTTATTCCTTGTGTTGCCACAACACAAGGAGCTTTCTTCTTTGGGAGTTAACAGTCAGGGATCATGTGTTCAGCGTTCATTTAGTTGAACCCCAAGTTAATGGCTAAGAAGGTATTTTCAACCCATTGGCTAATAAAGACAGCAGTTCTGGACAGCTGGTTTAGGCTGCATAGCTAAGTTTTAGCAGGCTGAGTTATGTCTGGCAGGTATTGATTGCAATGACTATATGAAGTCCATAGTGTTGCAACACCAGTAAGAGAAGGTGTTTCTACTTTGCATTATTTGGCAGCAATTATTTTAGGGCCATTTTAGTTGAATGATGAAACCTTTCTATGTCTATTTAATCACATCTGTGCAAATATCAAGTTAATTGTTGCAGTGTCTCTTTTAAGATATTTACCTTATCTTTTCTATTTTATGTCTAAAGACACATAGACGCAGCCCCTAGGCTGACTTTTGAAAAGTCAGATTTCTGTGTCAGGTGTCTCCTAGTTCTCTGGGTTCAGGACAGTGCAACTTCAGAAATGCAACTATGAGCCTAATCAAAATAAAGTTGGATGTGCAATAACAAAAGTAGAAAACGGTCTACATATTTTGGCTAAAAAGCCTTTTCCAAGGTCAAAAAGAGAACCAGTAGCAGAGCCAGGAATAGAACTGTTATCTCTCAGGCCTTTTTCTTTTGCTTCTGTCCCAAAAGACACTATGCAAGGTACAATATCCATTTGACAAATTGCACAGTTATGTGATGAATTGCATTTATAATGCACATTTTATGGCCTCTTTTGGCCACTTCCTACTAATCCATCTTTCCTGGGGTATATTCTTAACACTCCACAGCTCTCAGTGGCTATTAAACAACAACACAAAAATGTTCTTTTCTCCCAAATGTAGAATTTACTGCAACTTCTTTGGTCTGAAGCGGAGGCTTCAGAAAAAGCCTGAAAATATTCAGGCCTGCTCAAGTGACAGGTAAAAAGCCTGATGTCCTTCAGCCTAAGGGGGTGGGAAATAATTTTGTATGACAAAAGGGTGATGGGAATTTCCCAGTTTCTTGTTAAACACTTAAATTCCTTCTACCCCCGCATGCATAAAAGGTCTGGTATTTTTACATAATTCTTTGATTTGGTACCAAATTTAATTTGAATTCTTCATAAGACTTGCATCCTTCAGTCAAAGCTTTGCCAGTCATTACTCATACCAAATCTGTAGCCATCAGAAATTACTTCTTGTCACCATGTATGCAACATACGTATATATACACTCACAGACTTATTAATGAGTATTTCAGAATATAAAATGGTTATTTATTGTAGTTTAAATTTCTTGGGGTTTATTGCAATAAATACTTATGTCCTGTGATGTGTAGGATAAAGTTACTGGACTGGGGCCTGAGTTGCTGGGACATGTATAGGCATAGGTTAAAGAAGTACCTGTAATCAGGACAGCTGGAGTTGAATGAAGTCCAGTAGGGCTTATGGGCATCCTTGAAGTTAAGCAAATAAGATCCTGAATAATGATGCATTTAAAGTATATTCTTAAGAGTTATTTTGAGCTGAAGACTCCTCAAAGTTTTTGAGGTGTCTTCATGGTGAGAGATAGATTTTTGGGATTGTAGTTGTATTGCTGCTACTCATGCATTGTGGTCTTAGAAATGTCATCTAACCTTTCTTTCACCAAATGTATATACCTTTAAAACAGGTATAACAACACCTACTTCTCAGAGGTCTTGTGAGAATTAATGAATAGTAAATTGCTTTGAAACTCTTTTCTGAAAGTTAGTTATTACAGAGGTACCAGGTAGTGTAATTGTTCATGTCTGTAATACTGTCTCTATATAAATACTTGTGGTTTGAAAGCACAGTTTATTTATTTAAAAAAAAAAAAGTTAAATATGTGTGTGTGTGTTTCAGAGTGCAAACCTGAAAATATTGCTATAAAACTCGGTCTTAAGCTGCGTGACAGAGGGCATAGGAAAAAAAACACCTTTAAGAGAAATTACCTTTACTCTAAATTAACATCGTGAATGTACTTAATTTTGAACTAACCTTATGGCCCCTTTGTCTGTCCATCCTTGTCCCTAGAAGATTGGGAGAAATAAGCTTATTACCACACTGGCTTTATCCTCTTGCCTTGGGCATTTTATACTGTGTTCCAGAAATCATGAACCAGGAAAAAAAAAATGTTTATTTTTAAATGTGAAACTATGTGGACAGTATTATTGTTGCATTTCTTGAGATGTGTCCAGAATTCAAACCTGGAAGCAATAGACATGCAAGAGTGAAATTAGCCCTAGACAGTTAATAAATTCTGAGCAGAGATGCATAAATCAGTGAGGGTATTTTTCAAACTTTTTCTTTTTCCAGAGGGTGGGCATGGGGGAGGGGAAATGTCTTTGGAGAATTGTTTTCTATCAGTTCAGAAAATAGAGAAAAGAATTCAGCAATACCCAGTGCTGGTTAGCAGATTGTCATTTTTGGGTTTGATGTTCCTGGGTTTAATTGTCTTTCATGTGAACAATGGCAGGAGCTCTCTAGTGTGCCATGTGAGCATGATAAAAGGGGGCCGTTCTTGCATAGCAATGCCTTTTTTTTATTATTAGCGTAAAAAATTAGCAAGCTGGAAGTCGTTAGAAGGAGTTCCATTGGCATTAATTGTAATGCAGCCTGAATTTGTTTGCAGACCAGTGCGGCAAGACAATAGCAGCAGGGAAAAAAAAGCAATATTAATAGCCTTTTACTTATTGTATCGTTTTAGTGAGCCTTAATAAGGTGTCTGCTGTCAACTGGAATTTATTAAAAAAAAAAAAAGACATGGTAATTGATGTATTGCAGTAAGTATGGATGAGGGCTCAACTTGATTAATGTATGAGTTGGCTTTTTAAGGCATTTTAAAAAGGCTTCTTAACTGGGTCTTAAGAGACTGGCACAAGCCCACTGTAAACTACCTCATTGCAGTTGGAAAACAGCCTGACAGCTGCTGATGTCTCCTGTGGCTTTGCTTTTTTTTTTCTGATCAGAGAAAACTGAAGTAATATAGTCCTCGTCAATAATTGCAGTGCTTAAAAATCTTATAAAGGGATTTCTGTTCTTCCCTCCGGAGATAACTTTTCAAAGGTTAAATTAGTTTTACTTGTGTGTGCTTCAAATATTTCAGCTCCCAATAAGGATCAAGTTTTGTTTTAAATAAACTGCTAGTTTGTGTGTTGCATTGGATTAACACCTTGCTGAATACCTTCTATTTCAGTATGAGATGGACACTACAAAGCCTTCAGTTTAAGTCTAGCTGCAGTCCCCCAGAAAAGCTTCAAGATATTGACTCACTTGGTTAGTTTATTTCAGAGATGGGTATTCATTTTTCTTTTCATGTTTCATGCTCTTGAGCTTCAATTGCATTTATCAGCTCTGGTGTGCCATCAACGTAACCTCAAGAAGTAAGAGTAGAATGATTTGCATAGAGGCCTAAGAGAGTTAAGGACCTTGATACATTTGATTTCACTGTGCACCTAATTTCAAGAAGGTCTCAGCTTAATATACGCTGTCCAGGGTTTTCTCATCTAAAAAACTATTAGAGAGCATCCAAAGGAGGGTTACAAAGATGGTGAAGAGGGGAAGATAAATGAGGAGCGGCTGAGGCCCCTTGGATTGTTCAGCCCAGAGCAGAGCAGGCTGAGGGGAGGCCTCATGGCGGCCTGCAGCTCCCTCAGAGGGGAGCGGAGGGGCAGGCGCTGAGCTCTGCTCTCTGGGGACAGCGACAGGACCCGAGGGAACGGCGTGGAGCTGGGACAGGGGAGGGTCAGGCCGGGTGTTAGGGAAAGGTTCTGCACCCAGAGGGTGGTCGCACACTGGGATGGGTTCCCCAGGGCAGTGGTCATGGCCCCGAGCCTGCTGTACCTCAAGAAGCATTTGAACAGCACTCTCAGACATACCCTGTGTTTTTTTGGTGGTCCTGTGTAGAGCCAGGAGCTGGATTCAGTGATCCTTGGGGGTCCCTTCCAACCTGGGATGTTCTATGATTCTGTACTGCCAAAATGCCGAAGGTTATGCGATAACAGTAAGACCCTAATGCGTGTGATATGGCTGTCTTATGTAGATTATGAGGAAAATGTTTTGTAGGAGTACAGATTGTAGAAAAGTAATATTTCTGTAACTATATGTAGTGTGTTTTTTTTTTTTTGTCTTAGCCTATTGCATTCTGGGTCAAATAACAAATATTTGGCACACTGAATAGAGAAATTGCTTATGCTTATCTGGCCTTTCAGTTGTGTTTACCAGCTAGTCAGTGAGCATACAGGTAAATGTGTTGTGAAGAGCATATGGAGGTATCACCTATAGAAGTAGTTCAGTTAATCTGAATAAACACATTTTGTATTTTCTGTTGGGGTCACAGGGAGCCTTAGGTGGAAGGTACAGTGACAGTGTCTAGTTTTATTAAAAATTTCCAAATTTGTCTCCTAGGATAATAGGTGACTTTGTCCTGGCTAGACTAATCAAGGTTCTTCCTTCTGTAATATTGTCCCCATCACTGCCGCAAATGTCATCCAAGTAGATATCAAAGTCAAAGGGAGAGAAACAGACTTTTAATTTGTCACAGTAGCATGTTGTCCTTCCTGATAGCTCTGGGTCTTTCCCAGAGGAAGTGCTTATGCTTTGTTATGGATGTAAGCTTTATTAGTGTAGACGTCATCAGGTTCAAGTGTTAGGAAAAGCCTCTGCCTGCTAACAAAGGCCATGGCCTCGGATAATGCAGCTGTTCATCAGTGTAGTTGATGCTCTACTTTTCTCCTTGGATTTTTTTGGGTTTGGAGATCTGTGCAATGAGATTCTCCCTCTCTGAAGGCTAAAAAGAAGGACTCAGGTACTCTGATTTTAGTACTTGCATTTTGCTTTGGATCAGAACACTTGCCAGAGAAAAGCCTAGTCAAATCCATTTCTGAAACCTTTGTATAGCCTATAGTCAATTCATCCACAAACTGCCATATATGAATAATACTTCCTTTAAAAATTCTTCCTCAGACTTCAGATACCAGAAGGGCAGCAGCACAGCATACACGTTTGCAGCAGGTTTGCTATTAAATTAGATTGTTGCGTAGTTCTGAGTTTCAGCTTCTTTTTATGTTCTAAGTATGAATTTTAATTTCTTTCCATGCAGGCTACTGTCTGGTTGAGAGATACAACTGAGGGGTGATTTTCTGGGAACTTCCTTTCCATGTCACTTTTATGTTATCCAACAACACTTCCCTTTCCAGTAGCTGCTGTATAAACCTTTCTTTCTCTTGTTCCATGACATCAGATCAGAGAAAACTTGACCAAATGAATAGTGACACAGCATTGCATTACAATGCTCATTCAAGCTCCTTAGTCAGCCTGGTGACAACCCAAGCCTTCCAGTCCCAAGCAATGCTCTAGTAGCTCCAATATGTCATTCAGGACAATATTTAAATATTAACATCTTAGATATTTACTCTTCTAGTTACGCCACTGTGGCAGATGTTGCAGTGGTCCAGCATAATATCTCTGTGATCTATGCAAAAAAACATGCTGTCCCAATGGTTTCTTCGTTTATCCTAACTCATAGTTTACATAATAATTCACTTCAAGGTCTGATTCACCTCGAGTCATTTTCTCCTTCTCATTCCCTTCTCTCCTTCAGTTTTAGGCATAGGCTCTCTGAAATTTGTTCCTGAATATACCCAAAGGTTGCAAGCATTTGAAAGCTAAGTGTGGATTCTGATCAAAATTTTACAAATGGTTTCCATTTTATTAAGGAGTCAGATTGAAGACCATTAATAAAATGGAAACTCTGCAGCTTAATCTAACCTTGATATATTTCCAGACTAATGCATCTGCTTATAGCCCTGTCACCGCTGGATCTGAGCACTGAGAGCACTGTTGAATACATTTTCATACCTTTGCATTTTTTTTTCCTATCCCAAGTTAGGCCAATTCTCAGCTGTTCTGCACATCCTTCTTTCTCTGACTAAAATTTGAATAGCCATGCTAGCTTTTATTTGATACCGTGTTTGATGCTAAACACAGTTTGTTTAGTGGAAGAAGAGTGATGCAGAAGGGAGATTTGAGCTCATGGAAGATTTTGGAGGTAAACAAGACTCAGTGCTATACAGCTTAATTGTCTGTGAGAAGCATTACTCTGATGAGCAACGTCATAGCACAACAACATTGAAATCATAAGTAGTGGTGGTGACTGCGCATTATGACATTACTTTAGGTTCACCTGGTGAACCAAGGAAACCAATACAGCATGTGGGAATAGGAAGGAAAGTGGGTTGTTCTGGTCATCATTTGTTTGGCTTGTCTGTGCCATGTGCACCAGCGTACAATTTCACAAGGCAAACCTGTAGTCCCAGACATCTGCAGGGCTGAGTCACATACAAGATTTCACTTTCACAGCATTTGGGTTGCCCACCACATTTGGCTCTGCTTCTACTTTGCTCTGAGCTTTGTGGACCTTGTATGTGGACTCTTTCCCACAACCCAAGAATTCAGTGTCCCCAGTTAATGTATGGAAGTAACCTCACCTGCTTAGTAGGCTGCAGATATGTTGCAAATCTGACAATGAGTTTATCACTGACTTGTGGATTATCCCTGAATGGTAATTACCACATGATTATAAAATAGCATTAATTACTATAATTATTTTATAGTTCTGATTAGAAAGGAAGTTGTATCACAGGTGTTACAGAGCAGGTGTTTCTCTACAAGTTCAAAACATGCTTCGCCCAGCTCTTAGGTTGGACCTAGCAAATGGAATCAAAAATTGGCTTTGCAACATCGACCAAAGACTTGGGGGTGATGATAAATTCTCTTGCACTTGCAGTTTTCAAGGTGTATGCTTGAAAAAGCCCAGTTTGCTCTCTTGTTCAGGTATTGTTACAATCCTCGTGCAAAGTCCTTTCACCAGAACTGGAGGCCTCAACTCACCGCTATGGAACACAAATGTCAGATTCCTTCTCCTAGAAGTGGCCTTTCGTTATTACATGAGTAAAAATACAGACGATCTCTGCTAGACACAGAGACTAGGTGTCTGTGCTGACACATCAATACAAAGAACTGTTATCACAGGAAAATTTCTCCTTCTAAACCTGGGCTTAAACTAATATGAATAGACACACAAAGGCCCCAGTGGGTGACCTTTGTTCACACAAGAATATGTCTGCTCATGGTTTTCTTAGTTCATGTTAATTGATTGCCTGATGGGATTGATTAACTAATTGATTTACTGTGGTTTGTGGTTTAGCACAAGGTTTGGCCTAGGGTAGGCTTCAAAAGTTTTTGATGTGGAATAGCAATTTGGGAAATACCCTCACTAGCAGTGATAGTCTTTTTGAACGCTACTCCAATGTCTTATGCTGGAGGAATCCCCTTGCAGAAAGTATTAATACCTAGCACGAGTAATACTTTATGGGCTGGGTTAGAGTGAAGCAGTCTGAGGAGTGAATTTCCAGTGTATTTGTTAACCAATATTAATTTTGTATAAGTTCATATCAAATTCATTTTGGGAATGCCTGTATGTAAATTATCCATCTTCTCTCTTATTCTTTTGCAGGCAATGAGAGAGGGACTACTGACAGGGTCTGTGTTCAAAATTTTTGTTCCTCTCCTCTTGCTTTAGGAGTGTGGGGTCCTAATCGTTATTCTCTCTCCCACTCGCCATGGTGCACATATACTCAAGCAGCTTTTACTGCGGAGGTGCAGAGGAAGAATGAAAACCCTAATATGAGACGACTCTTTCAGCAAAGCGTACCCCTGATACTTTGGATAACACACATTTGGAATAATCTCTGCTTCTTGGCAAAATATGCCATTATATGTGAGACACCGAAACCAAAATTTAGGTTACGTATGTCAGCTTGAAAGTGTGTTCTAAGTTTCTGGTGTACGCAGTTAAAAGGTCTTTCCTGTTCCTTAAGTAAACTCACTTCAAAGAAATCATGCTGTAGACCTACGGTGAGGGTGCAATAGACTTTCTCTTCACACTCTGGGCACTTCCTGGTACTTAAGAGACCTAGAAAAAAATAAATATATATATTTCCTATTAACCTGTTTTGAAAATAGTCTTCCCATATCAAAGCATGTTTAAAAAGGAGATTGCATTTGATAGCAGTAACTAAAATGCAGTAAGAAGCAGCCTTTTGATCTGTTGCAAATAAACTCTTTTGCAGATAAATATGTTACAAGTGTATTTTTGTTCATTTGCTATCAAATTTAATAACAACCAGTGGAATTGAGTTCAACCAAAATGGTTCCGTATCAGACTTTGAATACATACTTTTAAATATTAAAAGATAATGATTTGTATGGCATTGTTATATAATGCATTTCTTGTCTTCTCCTGTGTGCATGTGACGAATTCCAGTCGATAAGCCCAGGACTCTGGAGTCAGTTGTCTGGCTAGTTATTAAGATTAAGATAAGTACTGAGAATGGAAAGATACAGTGCATTGTACTGCCCTTATGGGACTGGGCCACCTCGGATTCCAAGTGTAAACAATGAATTAGTTCTCCCTGGCTTATTTCAAACCTGAGGTGTACACTGTAAATATTTGTGAAATATGATGGAAAGAGTGTGGAAAGATTTTTTTTTATTATTTTTTTTTTTATCCGTTACGTGTTATTACTAAAAAGCAAACCTTACCTCCCCCCATCATTATAACTCATCTGTAAAATCCAAGACCAATTTCTGTTAGTTAATTAAGAAAAATAACTTTTTTTTTCTTGTTATCTAAGCTGTGTTAAAAATAAAAGAGAAAGAGAGACACACATTTGGAGATAACTTCATGCTGAATGTGCTGCAACAGTAACAACACAGTTAAGGCTCACACAGCAAAGCTCAGTAAGGGGATGGGGGGGGGGGGGGGGAGTGACATAGGACAATGAGGGCTGGAAGACCTGAAGTACAGAATGCTGAAGTCAATGAAAAGTCTCCATATGACTTCAATACGTTCTGGATCGGGTCCAAAAGGGAAGTTAGTGAGCTGTGTTGTGTCTCTGCGGTAGAGTCCTAAGGGCATCACGTTGTCTTTTCCAAAGGGCGATAAGGAAAAAATTTAGACAAATATTTCCTCAAGCTCAGTTGCTAATTCTAACTAACTATAATAAACATGAGATTTGCTATGAATTTTTACCCAGTTCTTTCAGGAGAGCAAAATTTAACTTTGTCTGTGAGATCATTGGAGGAGTGATAAAAAGCAGTAATTTAGAAAGTATATCAAAGCTACGTGCTGTGCAATGTAGACCACTGGGTAGCAATTAATTTTTGTTAATGAATTTAAAACTAGATGTATGGAAATGGTTATATGAAATGTATACAGTGCTAAACAGCTAACTAGTCCTTGGGGCTTGCGTTTTCATTATCTGTATGTAAATCATTTCAACGAGCATGATCTAATGAATCAAAAACTACTCTGAAATTTGAATTGATATCTGCAAGATACTGTTGCTTTTTTTTTTTTTCTTAAATCATTACACCGTGCGTTGTCATGTGGCCCTACAGTGAAGCTATGTCTGTCCTCTGATTAATCACCTCCTATGTGGAACTAGTTTGTAGGTTTTGTTGTGCTTCACAAAGATTATTTCTAAACTCTAGGAATTTTCCACATTAGTGGGGAAGGGAAATTAAAGAACACTGAAAAACATTCAAGAGAAACAAGGAGCACCGCTGAATGGTCCCCAGTGATCCCTCCCTAATCTACTGTTTTTTATGCAGTAGAAAATAAAAATAAACAAAAATACACAGTTAACTGTGAATGGCTACCTGACAAAAGCATGCAAACTGCTTTTCCCTGAGAGTCAGGAAGTTGTATTGCTGAATTAGAAGCTGTCTCTTTCCTTCATATGCCAGTTAAATCATTGTGCTTCCTTAGCTCCCTGAAGGTATACGCTGTGATTTCCTCTTAACCAGCAATGAAGATAAATAGCTCCTGTATCTTTTCTGTTTACAGTTATCTTAAGCAAACCCAAAATTAAAGCACAATCACTGTGGAATCACAGTTTCTTATGGAATCCTGAATGTAGGACCAAAAGTTGGAATATCTCTAGAAGGAGATATATATGTATGGAATATAAAAAGTGTGTGTGTATAATACATTGTATTGTATAATACAATGTATTGTATACATTATAACTTCAGTTATTAATAGACCTGGAGAAACTGAGTAATTAAAGCAGTATCTAAACGTGATGTGCTGTAACCAGATAAATAAAATTTACAGAGTGCACTGGAATATCTGGAATACCACACTCCATTTCCCTCCCCTTTTTTTTCACAGCCTGGTCTTTATATCGTGGCTGTGTTTGTTCCAGTTAGCTGCAAGTGAGAAACCACTGCTGAGGTCGCTGAAATGTCAGTGCCACATAGGCTGAGGGCAAAACTGGGTGGAATTCCCTGCTATAACACTAATTATCAAAACTCATATGATACAAGAGGAAAGCGTGTGCAGCCTTTATGCTGTATGCTGCAGTCTAACAGAGGTGGTGGCTGGATAACTCTACAAACAACCCTATGCCCTAAGCTATTTTAAACGTAAGTGTAGTCTCTGGCACACACGTACAGTTTTATGCCTACAGTTTATATTCACAGAGTACGCTTGAAACCAGCTACATGTTTTAGCTGAACTCTGGATGGTCTGAAATACCCAGGTAGTTAGCATTCCTGCCAATTTGATATGATTGAGACCTTTACTTGAACTGACCTCAGAAGGAATAGAAGACTAATTGAGGCGGCCCTGGTTCTAGCTCTCTGGAGGTGTAAAACACTGCAAACGGTATCTGGTGCATGCATAAAAAGGTTTACATAGTGCAAGAGGGCTATGGGAAGGAAAAGAAAGACTTCTCTTTCTCTGTCTCTCAACAGTCTTCCCCCCTACTCCCCAACAAAGCTTCAAGAAAAGTAGCTTTATTCCTGTCTTAATGTCATTGTGTGGTAAAATAAGGGGAAAAAAAAAAAAAAAGCACCCAAACAAAGTAGAAGGTAAAATTAGGACAGTACTTGGGTGCCTCAGGGCTGTAATTAAAGCTAACTAGATAAAAAGAGATATTCTGCCTCAGATTTATGTTCTGAGGAGAAAAAAAAAAAAAGGCTGAAAGTGAAATACAGCAAAAGAAACCCGTAATTCCAATGTATTCAACTCACCCATCAGAAGAAATGGCATTAATTCAGGTACCCAATTACTGTAATGTGGTTCAGAGCACCTCAATAGGTGTTTCAATCTCAAGCCAGGACTAACATTTGTAATCCTTTAAATGCACTTAAGAAATTGATGTTACAGCCCCACAATCTGTTAGGGGCCTTGCTTCCTGGCTGATTGCAAAGTATCCCACCATTAATTGGATCATCAGAATGTGATCCGCGTCCTGGTCCTCGGATTATGTAAGACTGACTTTGCTCTGACGCGCTGAACCAGAGGCTTCTTTTGCTGGATATTTTGACCCTTAATGTAGATAAGTGGTATTTTTCATCAATCTTAGCTTGCATTAAAAAAGGGAAATGTCAATTCAATGTGGGGCGTTTAACTTAATTCAACATCTTTTAATTTAATACCTTGGAAAAGTTAGTCCGTCTCCGACCTGCTGGAGACTTGTGCTGATGGAATGGTTTATGGAGCAGGGCTGGAGGCACCTCGTTCCCACTCTTTGATACAGTTGGGTCCCAAAAGTCTCTTCGTGCTTCGTCCCTGTGTGTAAGGGAAAGACAGAAACAAACAAACTGCCCCTCAATGCTTGTTTGCAACATCAGTAATGAGTTTCCTCAGCTCCTTTGGACTGTTCCCTAATGACCGCTCTGTGCACCTGAGGGAAAACAGACACAAAATTAATTCTGTGTGTACTGCACCGTTCATCTTGGGCTTCAGGTTTCCTTGATATTTTGTGGATCAGGATGGTTTGATTAATTCACTCAGTATTCTTAATGGTGCTAGAATAACAGCTGGCATGGAAATCCTCTGCGTGGGCTAGACCTAAAAACCTGTTGAAAACAAGGGAGATGTCTACTGGTAGAAGGCGGCTTTATTTCAAAAAATTATCACTGGGAAGTATGGGACATGTAGCAAATTTTTTTTTCTTAAATTATTTTTTTCCTTGCACTGCATCATAAAACCCTCTTGATGTTTCTCTTCCCGGTATGGAGTGTGTTTGTCCCAGTGGTACAGACAGGGCTTCAAAGGTGACTGCAGCAAAGTTTTTTGACAAAAAAACAGTTTTTTTTCTCGGCATTGCAATGAGCATCCAATTCATTTGACTCTTAGCATGGTTTTGGGAAAGCATTTGTGGCAGTTACTGGTATGGTATTGGTCTCCTGGTTGTTAGGAGGGAAGGTGGTGAAGTGAAGAGAGTTAATGTTCAGATTCGTGGCCATGGCTTGTGAGTCCTTGATGTCTTTCCTGCAACTGATGCTTAATAATCCCAGGTATAGCAATATATATGCATATAGTATGCTACAAATTCACTATCAGAGCCTGTCTTTTTCTGTGTTTCAGAGGAAAAGCAAGCTCTTTTCCACTGTGTCACACAGTGTCAGAAGCAGAAATCGTTTTGCAGCTGTGATTGTCTGACTTAGGCCTCTTTTTTCTTTTTTTCCCCCGCCAAGTTCTCATTTCTGTCTTTCCAACTTTCTCCTCTCCGCACTCTTCATTCAGAGAAGTCATTCAAAAATAGTGCCACACTGTGGGCCGGAAAAGCTGCCAAGGCCCAGTAATGGTGAGGGAGCAGTAGAACTTCTTGTTTCACTGTCATCTTCTAGAGCTGTGGAGATCTTGAAGACCTTTAGAGGTCTGTTGAACATTACAGGTTGAGAAAAGCAAGCTTCTGAGGCAGCACTTTCTTATTTATGAGAAACATGTACAATCCAAAGGAGAATTGGAGTGAAGAGGATGGTTCTTGAGTTTCTCCCACTCTTCTGCTGGACAAGGACCAATTAAGAGTGTGACATGTAGGATAAAAAGGAGATAAATTTGAGGCAAGGAGTTTAAACAGGAGGTCTGGGACAGTCTGATTAGACATCTCATCCATACAGTTTTTGCAGTCACTGAGGATGTGAATCTTTATAGAGTGTCAGAGAATCTAACTCCATCTTTGCTCAGTGCTAACTAGATTTTGTAGATTAGCAGAATACCTAGATTCATCTTCTCTGTGGATTTACAGGGAGAATAACCGCATATGCACAAAAGGCTTTTGGTTGGAGGTACTTTTGTGATTTTGAGTCCAGGTAGTAAGAGAATTGGTCTGGCATTTTGAGTGGCTGACTGTTTAACAACTAACTGCACACTGGTCAGAAGGCTTTCTGTTGTTGGTTTGGGTCCACGTGAGGTAGCTGTTCCTCATGTGAGGTATGTTGCTCATACGTAAGTACCTGACCTTGCTGTTTTTTTCCTCCTGCTTTCTTCTTGATATGAATTGAATAGGCAGGTAGATATATACAGTTCCGGTCAGCCAAATTGGCACTAGAGGTGATACGGTGCTATGCTAGGACAGGATAACCTTAAGTTTAGGCTTCTGGCTGGAGCAGGAGAAACATATATTCAGTCCCTAGCAGCTGCCTGACTGGTCTCTTTAAATTGCAGTATGTATTGGTCATGGTGGTCTTCTCTCTTTGAACCTGTGCGGTTCCTGGGATAGGAGGATCTCATCTGCAACAGTAGATGCTGACGAAAAATAAATAAGAGCCCTGGCTAGAGATTCCTATAAACAGGTGACAAGCTTTCAAAAAAATAGTTCTTTTCTACCAGACCTTTTTCATGTTACAGTATTTGAATCTCTCCTTGGAAGCATTTGAATGAGATATGGACTGTTCTCCTTGAAACTGCATCCACAGATGAAGAATGTGATGAAGAGTTCATGTTTCAGTGCTATACTTGGCGAACTAACATGCAATGTAGTATACCCCAAAATGTGTACCTACATACCATTCATGAGGGAATTACACCTATCTAAGCTTAAATATTTTAGAAAACGATGTTGAAGGAAGCTCACTTGGCCATATGCAGACCTGGTATAAAAGGAATCACCTTTCCTGAAGGGAGTGAAGTTGTAGCTATGCTAGCCAGATCGAAATTTGTCCAGATAAACACTAGCCTCATACTCAGTTCATTCAACAACAGCACAAAGCTCTTTTATGAAAGGAGAAATATGAAGTACTGTAGGTAAGCCTCTAATTACTTTGGCCATAGAACAAACATAATGTTTCTTCCTGCTTGGAAGGGCCTAACCTTCTGTAGGGAGAGTAGGATCTGGGATATCTCCAGCATTGATAGTGTTCCTACAGCAGCTGCGTTTTCCAGCACGCTTTATACCGGCACAAGATGCTTCTGAGTTGCTCTACTACATGGAGGGGAGAGGAAACCTGCAGGTTGTGGCTCTGCCTTCCTGGGCAATTGATCTGTAACACAGACACTGTATCTTGGGGTGTTTTGCTGCATGGAGTTGCGCTATAAGTGCGTCACTTCCCATCTGTTTAATTGGAGCCTTGGGTGACACTTCTCTGCTGCTTTATCCCCAGACAGAAAGCTGATCTACGTTTTTGCTTTAAGTACACTACAAGGTTGGAAAGTAAAGTTGAGTTTGCAGTGAAGCAGATATATTGGCTTCCCATGCTTTGAAGACAAATGGAGTCTCATCCATCGCTGCTATACGAGTATGCTGGTGCTGTTTCAGACTGCTTTGGGTTAGGATTTCAGTTTGCCCTTCCTTCCTAATGGGGTCCCTTGGTGGAGAATGCCATCCAAGTGCAGGATGGATGAGGTGCCCTAAGGACCTGTATCAGGCTTGCCTTTTAAGCAGTGCCTTGCTGAACTGTGAACTGGGGTTTTCTTGAAGTGCTGTGTGAGGATACGAATTCAACTTTGAGACTAAAAAGGGAACAAATACTACATACGACAGCATGTGTCAGCTTGAAAACACACGGCATTCAGTGGCAGTATTAATATGCATCTAAAATGATTTTCGTGTGGTGTCTCGAGTGTTTCTCAGGGGCCTCTTTCTTTGTTCTAACTCCCTGTGGAACGGGCAGAGAAAAATGGCTGGTGTGCTCGCTTCGGCCACCGTCAGAGATGAGCTTGCGGCTGAATTAATTCTGTTCTCTCTAATGACCGGCAGTTACCTCATTGCCAGGGAAATGGCCCCCTCCGCCTGCAGAGCCGTAGCAACTCGGTGTCATTACGCAGGACAACGCGTTTGTCTGATACAGGCTGCCCCGAACACTGAAGGCGATTCTGCTTGCCCGGATCTGGCAGAGGAGCAGATGAAAGTTGCCTGTCCCGCGATCCCGTGATGTGCTGCGTGTCAGAAGCGTGCACCTCCTCTGCCTGGCTTTGTCCTTCGCAGTGTGAACCCAGTGCTTCCCTCACGCTGTGGGGGGAAAGGATTTAAGAGAAGTGAGCACGTTGAAACGAACCTGTGTGCTGTATCCGTTGTGATCAGATTCTCATGTGGTTTCTTGGTTCCCTGGGGAACCCCAGGTGGATATGTATAAATACCAAATTGGGCAGTTATTTTTTGCATGGGGTGTGTGTGTGTGTGCAAATTTCTTCAGGATTGGAATCCTGCTTGAGTTCCTGAGCCCCTCTGTCACACAGAGCTGCACACCATGGGGACGCTTGTCCAAGGCAGCACTGTCTGTAGACCCTCCTACGCAGTGGTGTAGAGAAGAGGCACTGTTTCCATTTCCCAAACCTACACTCGCTATGAACTCTACCTATGCCATTTGTTGGATGCTATTACAAAAGGGTAGGATGAAAAGTGTCCTATAATGGAGCTATAGTCAGTCTATTCTGATATGTTGCAATAGCTCACGTGTATTAGGGTGTGAAGCCGAGCAAGTGTCTCTTGAATGGCTGATCTGGGTTTCAGCATTAAGCCCAGCTGCTCCTTCGCACACTCTGTAAAATTACAGTATTTTACAGAGTAATGGCCTCACGTAAGGAAGCAATGTGAATCACAGGCGAACTGCTCCGGGATGGTGAGCACTCTCCCTGCCCTTGCCTTTCTCCTCCCAGTCTCTTATTCTCCTTTTTTATTTTCCTTCCCTCAACTCTTTGCAACACAGGTAGACACGTTCCAGTGTGACTCTAAGGAGCCTGCTACATTCTCGTTAGTCTGGTTCTCTTATTTGATTTTACTGTCTTTTTCACCTTGTCTGCTTAAGAAGCCCATGCTGCTTCAAGTAGCTTTGAATGCACCAGTAAATGCATGTTGCAGAGTGAAAAGTGAGATAAAGAAAGAATGTCTTCACCCAAGATTTGGAAGTGGTAGGAAATGACCTTTTGCACTTCTTTTGCTTTTTAGATCTTTAAGCCCTAAGCCACCCTAAATCTACTGTCCCTATAAAAAGCTGCATTTTAAAAGTCTTTAGGAGGCTTGCTGACCTTGCAACCTACTTTGTAAGGAGTCTGCACCCACAGCTATTAAACAAAATTAATTTCAGCACTTTTAAATTGTTAATCTTGCAAAAGACAACTTGCTTGCTCTCCAGTGATCCCACAGGTCGTCATTCTGTGAGCTGCAAGCCATCACCAGGGTTCACGGCTCTGAACATCATCAGTCTGCTCGTGGCCTCCCAAATGCCTTGCAAAATTAATTCCTCTGCCCTCCACTTTTCCTCCCCTAGCAGCTCTCTGAGATTTGGGCGCTTGGTGAGCTCTCTGCAGGTAGCAGCCATTCACTGGTAGCCGCGCCACAGGTTATTCTCGTTTTAAGGTTACTCTGTCCTAAATCAGTGCTTCCGATCCTCAACTCACGGTAATGAACTTTGGGCAGCAGGACACTAATTCAGGTAGGAAATGACAGTTTTACTGTTCAGAGCGCTAGCTTTTCTATCGCAGGGGCAACGTCTCTTGTAAGTTAAGGTTCTCCATCCCCATGGGGCAAATGTTTTACCAGCTACTAATTTATTTTGTATCCTTTTACGTGAATTTTTTTCTGCCTGGCAGTGTGGAACTTGGAAACGTTGCCTTTCTTCCTCCTTGTAGTGATATGTGTGGATGCATGGGGGGTGGGGGAAAAAGCGAGTGCTGTATCTGGTATTATCATGCCTGGTTGTCCCTGCTCCTTTCACCTCTTTTGTCTCTGCCACTCAAGCCAATTTCAGCCATCCGCCGACTCTCATTTGGGATAATAGCCTCTCTTTTTACTGTTGTCTTGTCATGTTTGATTCGGCAGCACAAGGGTTTTAAATTAGCCAAAACGCTTGCATGCTGGGCTTACTCCGCTGCCACTACCAGTTGTGGATCCACTAAACCACTTGATGCTGAAATTGATGATTGCTCGGAAGGAATAAGAAATTGTTGGTGGCTACCGGGAAGATTCATTCATGCCGGCCCTCTTTTAAGCAACATAGGGGGAGGGAGAGAGAGATTTCCTTCATTTTCCTGCTGCCTGGCTGGTGGCTGTATTGTCCTTGTGCCAGGTTCCTGCTGAGTGATTACAGTCTTGCTAGGCTGCATAGTTCCTGTGATTTTGAAATAAAAACAGAAGGAAAAAAAAAAAAAAAAGAGGGAGGGAAGGAAGTGGGGGGATAAAGCTCCAAAGATTTGCAGTTAAATTCAGTAGCATAGAATTGTCATATTTTAACTCACTGGCCACTTCTTTGTTTTCTGTTTGATGTATTCCCCCAGCCAGAAGTTCACCTGTTAGAAGTTTTACCCAGCAGGAGACTTTCTGTATTGGCCTGCTTGGGTTGGTGATACTAAACCACAGCTGGGCTGTAAGCAGGTTTTAATATTCTCTGGGTGAGAAATGAGCCCATCATTAATGGGCTTTGAAATCACCAAGAAAACAGAAAACTTCTAGTAACAACCCTCATACACCCCAAAATACCTTTTACTTGTTTATACTAGTGTTTAAAGATATGGAGGGCTAGAATTTATAAGGGAAAAGAAAAAAAAAACAGCTTGAAAAAACTGTCTATAGAAAAAGAAAATGATTGAAGCTGTAGAATACAATGTGAATGACTAGAGATGCGCTTATATTTTAGAACTATATACAGTCACTTATGAAAAGTGAAAGACGAATTTTCTCATTGGAGTGGATTTGGTTCCTTTTAGAAGGGAGAGTATGTTTTGGCCTTCTTCAGGAATATTCTAGTATTACCTTCTGGGTTATGGCAATAATTGGTAATTCAGGTAGCCAGGTAGTCAGAAAAGGCTGCTAAGGTCCCATGTACAATGGCTCAGGGTTTCCAGGCAAAGACAAATACTACCTAACAGAGAACAGTAGCAATTATAAATAAATAAATAAATAAATAAGTATCTTTGCCATTTATGTTAGTTCCCAGCCACTAAGAAGTGTGGCTTCAAAATTTACAATTCATTATACAGTGTCACAAATAATACCCTAAATGTATCACAGGCAGGAATACGACTGCACAGCATCTGAGCCAACAAAGATGTTCTCATTTGATCTAATATTGCTAGCATTATTATTAGTAATATTCTGGCACTTTCTTTCCTGATTACTAAGCCACATGTTCTCTTGTGTAAGATGCCCTTTTTCTGCTTTAAAAAAAAAAAAAAATCTTGTAAATTTGAAGCTGCTGGCATGTAACTTTATTTCTCTCTTGTATGTAATAAATCTTGAAGAAATCATGTGAATGACGAAAGCTCTAAAAATACAAATCTAAGTAAGAGGGCGAATCTCAGGGGCCTGGCAGTGGAGTGCTGTTGTGCAAGGCTGGCATGGCAGGTTTCTGTTTGTGCCAGTTAACAGTAGCTTGTGAAGTCGAGCGGCCACGATGGGTTTAGTCCTGTTATCTGTCTCTGACCGCTGCACTGCTCAGAATTGCTGATTTCTCTGCAAAATCGTGACAGATGTGTTGCAGGGAAATGTATTGGTCGAGTAGCTGGTGAGAGAGTTAATGCAGAGGATAATAAGTAGCTAAGGCTATGTCCTCCAGCAGACTTTGATGTGTTTTGATAATATATGGGATGGGTCAATCTGCCCTATTAGCAAATGTAGCCAGTTTATGCTCTACATACAAACTAGAGATTTGATAAAGCACTAAATTAGTTTTCACAAGGTATTAGATGTTAGATACTTAATGGGATCATCATGCTTTTGCTACACTTGGTTAAAATGTGTTCTGTAGCGGAGGCATGAGGCAGCATGACATTTCACCAGGAGAGGAAGCGTGTCTTGTGACTGAATCACGAGCGGGGGAATTATGAAGTCCAGCGTTGCTCGGCTCCTGGGTTACCCTCCGGGTGATTTACCAGAGTTTTCTCTTCTCGCGTCTGCAGAATAACATTGTGTCCTTCCCTTTTTGCTTTGCCTCACTGTGAGGTTGAAGCCATCAGTGTTTGTGATGTATTGTTTGACTGTTGTTTATCCTTGGATGCAAAGTGTTGTAAGGTGCAAGTAGTCGTAAGTCTGTGAAGTGCGTCTGTCCTAAGAGACTGATACCATCCGGCTCCGGAGGTGCAGGGGAATTCCCTAAACCGAAGAGCAGATAAGTTACAGGTTCAGATGTATTCAAGCAAATTTGAGTAAGACACCTTAGCAAAGCATGAAAGAAGAGGTTGAGGGGTTTTGTGTAGTGCTTCCCAGACACATCCTGCATTCACTCTGTGCCACTGTTTATGACGTAGTTTGGTGAAGCAAATTCAAAAATACATTGGTAAGATACGTCACGTGGGGACAATGTCCTTCCCTATACGTGCTGGTGCCTATTTTACCAGTGAGGAACTTAGGAAAAAGAAAGTGACCTTCCCGGGCCCCCATGCAGGTCAGTCTCCAAAGTGGGCCTTGTTTGAGTGCTCCCCTCACCTGGGCTCCACTCCCCTCTGGCTGCTGGTACTGGTTTTATTAGCTTGGTTCTTCAGTATCAAAGAAAGGGATGTAAAATGACTTTCTTTTTTTTTTTTTTTTTAAGTTCTGTGTTTTTTGTCTTGTTAAATAAAAACCTGAGACTGCTGACAAGAGTGTATGCTCACAGCTAACTTCAGAAAGTTGCTTTAAAATCCATTCTGTATTTGGTGTTTGTCACATGAGAAATGTTTTAAGTCTAACTTTCCTTATTGCTATTTTTTCCAAAGGTTTATAGATACTGTTCTTAATTACATTTGCAATGCATAACACTGTTTTCTCTAACATCTTACTACTTACGAAAGTAGCCCATCCCAAGCGAAAGAGACTTTTTGTGAAATGCAACAAGTGTCACGTATGAAATTATCCTGCTTGAAAGCACAGAGGCTGCATCCCGATATAGATCACGCTGGAAAATGACTCAAAATTACCTGACGGCTTCTCCCCTGTTTG